>NC_074676.1:4935688-5278188 GCF_029448725.1 Salvelinus fontinalis | reverse complement strand
TATTCTATTGGAATGACTGTGGCTTTTGTTTCAGACCCTCATTTCATTTTTTCCCCTCCTTTCCTCCCTCCACCAGCATACTTTTTTGTCTAATGCTCGTCGGTTCACTTCATTCGTCTTCTCTGGCATTCATGAGGATTTGAGAGCAGGGATCATCGTGAACTCATAAAGTTTAATCCATCCCAGATCATTTTCTTCATTATATGATTTTGTTCTCTGGAACAGGGTCGAGAGGGAGTTTTTTTTCCCCTGGCCTAGAGGAATTAGAGGAGGAGCTGGTCCTGGGGTGGTGGGGAGTGGACAGCTGAGGGCTACAAGTCTGAGATGTCACACTTGTGCGTACCGTGATGTGGCTCAAGACTTAACACAGTCTATGACAGACTACATACAATCGATTACAGACTACACACAGTTTATGACAGACTACACACAATCTAAGACAGACCACATGCAGTCTATATGACAGACTACAAACAGTCTATGACAGACTGCACACAGTATATGACAGACAGCACACAGTATTTGACAGACTACACACAGTTTATAACAGACTACATACAATCGATTACAGACTACACACAATCTAAGACAGACTCCACGCAGTCTATATGACAGACTACACACAGTCTATATGACAGACTACACACAGAATATGACAGACTACATACAATCAATTACAGACTACACACAGTCTATGACAGACTATACACAGTCTATAATACAGACTACACCCAGTCTATATGACAGACTACAAACAGTCCATGCCAGACTACACACAGTCTATGACAGACTCCACACAGTATATGACAGACTTGGTCAAAACAGACAGACTAGAAGGTCATACGTCATACACAGCTGTAGATGAGAAGCAGATCTACAGTACCAGTCAAAAGTTTGGACACACATACTCATTCCAGGGTTTTTCTTTATTTTCACTATTTTCTACCTTGTAGAATAATAGTGAAGACATCAAAACTTGATGGTTTTTTGCGACTACACCTGATGAAACGTTCAAAGTTCTTGACATTTTTCCGATTTGACTGACCTTCATGTCTTAAAGTAATGATGGACTGTCTACGTGATTCCATATGTGTTATTTCATAGTTTTGATGTCTTCACTATTATTCTACAATGTAGAACATAGTACAAATAAAGAAAAACCCTTGACCATGACGACAGGTGAAAGAAACCTTGTCAAAAATCATTCACTATTTCTGTTAGTTCTGCTCGGCTGCACGTGAGGGTTTTATAACGCTGACTAGACTTCTCAACATTCCCTGACTTCTAAACCTTTTCATTTAATGATTCTACCAGATCCAGCTACAGTTTATAGTGCGTATATACCCAGGAGCATAATGTGAAACACAGTTCATATGTGATGTACTATGTTTAGCGGCATTGTTTGCACCAAAGGGCGTTGTCTTGCAAATTAAAATGTCATTTAAAGTCAATGTGATTTGGACAGAAGAAAAGTTTACAACAGTTTATAAGAGTCTAGCAGACTAAAACATATTCCTTCATTCCAACTCTCATCACTGACATACAGAGCATTCGGAAAGTATTCAGAGCCCTGGACTTTTCCACATTTTTTTACGTTACATCCTTATTCTAAAATTGATTAAATCGTCAACCCCCCCCTCATCAAACCTCACGCAATCCCTCTAATGACAAAGCAAAAACAGTTTTTTAGACATTTCTGCAATTTTTTTCAAATAAAAAAATGGAAATATCACATAAATTTACATAAATATTCAGACCCTTTACTCAGTACCTTGTTGAAGCACCTTTGGCAGTGATTACAGCCCTGCGTCTTCTTGGGTATGACGCTACAAGCTTGGCACATCTGTATTTGGGGAGTTTCTCTCATTCTTCTCTGCAGATCCTCTCAAGGTCTGTGAGGTTGGATGTGGAGTGTTGCTGCACAGCTATTTTCAGGTCTCACCAGAGATGTTCGATCGGGTTCAAGTCCGGGCTCTAGCTGAGCCACTCAAGGACATTCAGAGACTTGTCCTGAAGCCACTCCTGCGTTGTCTTGGCTGTGTGCTTAGGGTCGTTGTCTTGTTGGAAGGTGAACCTTTGACCCAGTCTGAGGTCCTGAGCACTCTGGAGCAGGTTTTCATCAAGGCTCTCTCTGTACTTTGCACCATTCATCTATCCCTCAACCCCGACTAGTCTCCCATTCCTTGCAGCTTAAAAACATCCCCATAGCATGATGCTGCCACCCATGCTTCACCGTAGGGATGGTGCCAGGTTTCCTCCAGACGTGACGCTTGGCATTCAGGCCAAAGAGTTCAATCCTGTATTCATCAGACCAGAGAATCTTGTTTCTCATGGTCTGAGAGTCCTTTAGGTGCCTTTTGGCAAACTCCAAGTGGGCTGTCATGTGCCTTTTACTGAGGAGTGGCTTCCTGTTTGGCCTGGCGGCCAGCTCTAGGAAGATTCTTGGTGGTTCCAAACTTCTTCCATTTAAGAATGATGGAGGCCACTGTGTTCCTGAACATTCAACACTAAATATAGTGTTTGGTACCCTTCCCCAGATCTGTGCCTCGACACAATCCTGTCTTGGAGCTCTACAGACAATTCCTTCAATCTCATGGCTTGGTTTTTGCTCTGACATGCACAGTTAACTGTGGGACCTTGTATAGACAGGTTTGTGCCTTTCCAAATCATGTCCAATCAATTGTATTTACCACAGGTGGACTCCAATCAAGTTGAAGAAACATCACAAGGGTGATCAATGAAACCAGGATGCACCTCAGCTCAATTACGAGTCTCATAGCAACGTTTCTGAATACCTATTTCTCTTTTTTATTCGTAATACATTTGCTAACATTTCTAAAAACGTGTTTTTGCTTTGTCATTGTGGGGTATTGTGTGTAGATCGATGAGAACGTTTTTTTTTTTTTTTTTAATCAATTTTTAGAATTGCCGTATCCTCATTCCCTTCTGCTTGTAACACCTCTCTAACTTTCCCTTCATCAAATCAGTACCAGACACTTTCAGTGTCCTGAGAACACGGTTGTTGTCTTTGTGTTAAGGAACTGTTTCAATATCAAAGGAAGCCATTACATTATCCCCTTTGCCAAGTGTGTACAGCTGGTCCTGTAGCCGGGTGGTGTTGTGGGTGCAGCTGATTAGTAAGCTGGGGGGCTGTTGGCGAGGCCAGGAAAATACTGCAAGACTCTTTCTGTAACACAGACATTTCTCTTCGTCTCCCTGTGTTTGATTATCTCTCAGGAATTGAGGATGCCATGTTGTCTGCCTGCCATGTCTATTTCTTCCATTTCTTTGAAATACATTCAAATCTCAAAAGGAGACCAAGTGATCAAATGTTAGTCATTAGGTTTGTTTCTCAGCCTTTTTTTAAAGCCGAATGTGTGATTTAGAATTCATTTCAGATCATTTGCAGGGTTATTTTTCGGTTATGCTAAGAGCTGAAAGAAAACGTTCAAACTGTCTTTTCTTTCATGAGTGATTGATTTCAGATGTTTGGATTTTATTCGGATCCCCATTAGCCGATGCCAATGGCGACAGCTAGTGTTACTGGGGTCCGACACTAGAGAGAGAAATGAAAGACGAAAGACTTTACAATTTACAGTACATACAATTAAAAACATTAACATGTAGTGTGTGTGTGTGTGTGTGTGTGTGTGTGTGTGTGTGTGTGTGTGTGTGTGTGTGTGTGTGTGTGTGTGTGTGTGTGTGTGTGCATCTATCAAATTACACATGCAGTACATGTCAGTATATACAAACAAAAAGTAGGTCACATAAGGGAGAGGAGTTGTGCCATGGGGTGTTGCTTTATCCGTTTTTTTGAAAACCAGGTTTTCTGTTTATGAGATGGAAGAGAGTTCCATGTAATCATGGCTCTGTATAATACTGCACGTTTCCTTGAATCTGTTCTGGACCTGGGGAAAGACCTGTGAAAAGACCCCAGGTGGCATGTCTGGTGGGGTAACTGTGTGTGTCAGTGCTGTGTGTAAGTTGACAACGCAAACAATTTGGAATTTCCAACACATTCATTTTTCTTATGAAAACAAGAAGCGATGCAGTGCCTGCATGAAGGTTGGAAACTGACTCTGAAATCTGCCCCAGTACCGATTACGGGACATTGGTAGAGCACTGGAGTTGATTCCGTCCAATGTTCAATGCCAAAAGAAAAGCTATTTCAATCAATTTCAATCAATCAATCAAGTTTATTTTATATAGCCCTTCGTACATCAGCTAATATCTCGAAGTGCTGTACAGAGACCCAGCCTAAAACCCCAAACAGCTAGAATGCAGGTGTAGAAGCACGGTGGCTAGGAAAAACTCCCTAGAAAGGCCAAAACCTAGGAAGAAACCTAGAGAGGAAACAGGCTATGAGGGGTGGCCAGTCCTCTTCTGGCTGTGCCGGGTGGAGATTATAACAGAACTATGCCAAGATGTTCAAAAAATGTTCATAAGTGACAAGCATGGTCAAATAATAATCATGAATAATATTCAGTTGGCTTTTCATAGCCGATCATTAAGAGTTGAAAAACAACAGGTCTGGGACAGGTGGCGGTTCCATAACCGCAGGCAGAACAGCAGCAAGGCCAGGCGGACTGGGGACAGCAAGGAGCCACCACGCCCGGCAGTCCCGACGTATGGTCCCAGGGCTCAGGTCCTCCGAGAGAAAGAAAGAGAGAAGGAGAAAATTAGAGAGAGCCAAGATTTTCAAAATGTTCATAAATAACAAGCATGGTCAAATAATAATCAGGAATAAATCTGTTGGCTTTTCATAGCCGATCATTAAGAGTTGAAAACAGCAGGTCTGGGACAGGTAGGGGTTCCGTAACCGCAGGCAGAACCGTTGAAACTGGAACAGCAGCAAGGCCAGGCGGACTGGGGACAGCAAGGAGCCACCACGCCCGGCAGTCCCGACGTATGGTCCCAGGACTCAGGTCCTCCGAGAGAAAGAAAGAGAGAAGGAGAAAATTAGAGAGAGCCAAGATTTTCAAAATGTTCATAAATAACAAGCATGGTCAAATAATAATCAGGAATAAATCTGTTGGCTTTTCATAGCTGATCATTAAGAGTTGAAAACAGCAGGTCTGGGACAGGTAGGGGTTCCGTAACCGCAGGCAGAACCGTTGAAACTGGAATAGCAGCAAGGCCAGGCGGACTGGGGGCAGCAGGGAGTCGTCATGCCCGGTAGTCCTGACGTATGGTCCTAGGGCTCAGGTTCTCAGAGAGAGAAAGAAAGAGAGAACGAGAGAATTAGAGAAAGCATACTTAAATTCACACAGGACACTGGATAAGACAGGAGAAGTACTCCAGGTATAACCAACTGACCCTAGCCCCCCGACACAAACTACTGCAGCATAAATACTGGAGGCTGAGACAGGAGCGGTCAGGAGACACTGTGGCCCCATCCGAAGAAACCCCCGGACAGGGCCAAATAGGAAGGATATAACCCCACCCACTTTGCCAAAGCACAGCCCCCGCACCACTGGAGGGATATCTTCAACCACCAACTTATAATCCTGAGACAAGGCCGAGTGTAGCAAACAAAGATCTCCACCACAGCACAAACCAAGGGGGGGCGCCAACCCAGACAGGAAGATCACGTCAGTAACTCAACCCACTCAAGTGACGCACCCCTCCCAGGGACGGCATGAAAGAGCACCAGTAAGCCAGTGACTCAGCCCCTGTAACAGGGTTAGAGGCAGAGAATCCCAGTGGAGAGAGGGGAACCGGCCAGGCAGAGACAGCAAGGGCGGTTCGTTGCTCCAGAGCCTTTCCGTTCACCTTCACACTCCTGGGCCAGACTACACTCAATCATATGACCTACTGAAGAGATAAGAGATAAGAGATATTTCTTGGCCATAGTGCTGCCAGAATGTCCAAGAAAATGATACAAGATTCAGATCCAAGAATATGTATCTGTGCCTTACATGAATATTCATAAAGACCTTGCTATATATAAATAAATAAAACGAATAACACCTCAAAGTACTTATTGCTTTCATCTTATTATCTACGTGCCCATAAGGAGAATGGCCCTGGAATGACTGGACACCTCCTATGAAGGAAATCTTATCTTGTCTGTGCAGAGGTTCAGCTAATATAGAGGCTAAGCTAAAAAGTATTTCCAAAGGATCTAAAGAAAGGGGGATGTGATGACCGGCATGGATAGAGGTCATCCTCTCATCCTCTCTCACTCAGTCTGAGTACTTTTAGCTGGGAGTTAAACAGCTTACCGACAGCAAGCTACAGCACAGTGCCCTGTGGCCCTTCATAGCCATGGTGGATCAGCCCTGTCTCAGCCCTGTGGAGAGCACCGTGCACGTTGTGTATGGTGCCCTATGCTGGAGCTGTGGCTAAGCAAGCCCGGTGGAGATTGTGCCCTGCCCCTTGGCAGCCGTGGGTCATTGGTCAGCTCTGTCTCAGCACTGTGGAGACACAAAGGGTCTGAGGAATGGGGGCTCGATGCAGACCGAAGGCCATGCTCTCTGGTTTCTGTTGGCCTGATAATCATGTTGCTCGTGGGGTTGTAAATCGAATTGGTCTCTGTGGAGTCGTGCCCCCTTGTCTCACATTCCTGGCATGCAGTCTGGCATACAGTCTCAATCATTTTTACGTTGTCCGGGGTGATGTTACAGACACTTAGCTTCTGTAAGTTAGTTGGGGAAAGGGAACCGGATCTTAAAATGTTACAAATCAAAGAAGAATTGAGCTAAATAGCTGTAACGCTGTGACCAATTAACACTACTTAGATCCTAATTCCATTTAATGAACAAACAATTCACATGTTGTGGACTGCTTACTGAGGCAAATCCTTCAAAGCCGGTGCAAATTCAGAGAAGGCGTCAGTCAGCATCTTACAGCAATCAGAGAACGTTATACATCAGAGTGGTGGAAGTGAGAAAGTGAGAAAATGCAAGTAATCCGACACTAGATGGATGTTGTCCGGCAACCCAGAAATAGAAAATAGCGAGAGCAGGCAAAGAGGGTAATATAATGTCATAAATAAATACATGTGGATTGCGCTCCTTCCTCCGGACGTGGATGCCACTAAATCCGTACTTCTCTGTTCAAAGCAAACCACCTAAGTCACGGCAGATATTGTCTGCGAAACACAAAGCAAAGCGAGCTGCTGATCAGATGACCTAGATAAGGCAATGAAGAGAGCAATGTTATGCTGAGAAACTGAAGACAGTAAACAGTGACATCATCCACTGCTTTGGAACTGGGCATCTCTTATAATTGGATACATGAGCCTTTCCTCATGTTTTTTTTTCAACCATTTCTTATTCTGGATACATCCGCTATAGGAGAATATAATATATAGTACAGCATGTCATCGTTCCTTTAGGGATAAAGTGACTTCCAGTGAAAATCTGTTAAATCTGTCAAATCCTCCCTTGTCTTTCATAGAGAGGATGGAACAGGGACCTCTCAGATGGAGAGAGCATGGGACCAGAACTAATGAAGACATCCACAGTTCCTCTCAGGACAAAACAGACATTTACAAGGAGATATGAATATGGCTTTAATAAAAAGGCCATAATCGAGTGCTTGGTATCCATTGCTTTGTTCGAGAAAAAAACATTCTCAAATGCCAAACCATCTTGTGAAAAATGTCTGCGATATGGAAGTCTTCACACGGATGACTGCACTCGCACACGCACACACGTACACGCACAAACACGCACACGCGCACACGCACACACACATACTCTCCTCCGTTGATAATGGCTGACCCTGGCCCTGACCCCACTCTCCGAGGATGTCTCAAGGGCAGTTTGGGATATGCAAAAACACATATCCAAAATAGGACAAATATTAGCACGCAGCACCCACACCCACACAGACTGATTCTATGGTGGAGAGGGCTGCAGGGGCAGATTGTCCATCTGGGAGTTCTGGCAAATGCTAGAAGGGCTCGACAATTTTTGGGTTGGTTGGGCTGGTTGAAATTGACACACACAAAATTGCCCCCCTGGGGGCACGTTTTGGTTTTTGGCCCAGCACTACACAGCTGATTCAAATAAGCAACTCATCATCCAGCTTTGATTATTTGAATCAGCTGTGTAGTGCTCGGGCAAAGAAAATGAAATGTTCACCCAGGGTGGGCCCCAGGACTGAGTTTGGGAAACCCTGACAGACAGCCCAAGAACATATAAATGTATGCATAAAGAGCACATTCTACATAGTCACCTCACTCAAAACTTGGACTGTGACTATACCAGAATCGCAATATTTTTGCCATGCCAAAAATGAAAACACGAAGCAACTTGCTGTTTGTAAAATATTGTGTGCTGTAGATTGAATGACAACATAATGATGCTTGTTTCCAACATTAGGGCTGTTTTCCTAAAGAAGTGGCCGTGATCCCATTCTCTGAGGGCGCCCCTCCCCCCCCCCAAAACAATGTGTGTGTGGGGGGGAGGGGGTTGCCTGTTTTACGTGTTATTTTGGCATATCAGTTTGCCAAACAATGTAAACAAAAAACTAAAATCATTGAGTTTCTTTTTTGCTTTCTCTAGTAAGACAGCTCCAAAATGTAGTTGTTTCAACCTAGCTCAGTGCTTTCTGTGGTGGGGCAGCCAGCGGGAAAATATGCGGTAATGTTCTCTAGTTGCGCCGTGATTGGCTCAATGTTCTGTCATTCATGGGGACACTACATCACCGCCAAATATAAAGGTAGAGCTAGAAAATTCAAGCCTCTTGGGTGCTGCCATTGAGTTACATCGGAAGTGCCAATGCAAGAAGGCTCAAGGTCTTTGGCCACAGAAAAAAAGACGTTAAATCACGTTATATCTACATTAGCTTTGATTGGACTGTCAACATCCGACTTTCAAAATCTTAGCTAGCAGTCGTCATCATGAATCAAGTCGACAATCTACTGGAAAATCCGTTTTAATCCTTGTCATATGAAGAGAAATATTGAAGAGAAATTACAGACAAAACGTATCAGTGCTCATCAGCCATTGGACATTACACAAGATTTACATGCTAAAATCAGCACTGATATTGACAATGGAAAGAAGGGCGCTCAACCAACGTGAGTCGAGGTGCAATAAAAAAGTTTTATCATCATTGAATAAATATTGATTATCCATTTATTTGTCTCCGTAAGGAGATCGTCCCACTCCTAAAAGTTAGGCTATGAAACGTAATACCGATAGTCTAATATAATGGGCCACGTGAATCTCTTTCTTAGGTGATTTTTGCGCATTTTGATATTGCCTATCCCTTACTTTATGTTCGATTCGGCTATACATGAGCTATGTTCCGGATCAATTTGAGCCGGTACAGTAAGTATAGTAAACACAGACAGCAACAAGCAATGTAAGTCCAGTTTTCTAAATGTTTCTGAGAATGTCCTCTTTCAGATGCTCTTTTCCCTGGGTTGATAGCCCCAACCGTTCAAATGTAAAAAGTCATAAATCCATCAGATCGTCGGTGATCCAACGTTGTAAATCATAATTTGTCAAAACACAGTTTTAGTTCAACGTCAAATCAGTGATGCTCAGCCTCTGAACGTCTAATCATTTTTTTTATTACATGTTTTACAAGTTTGAGACCCGTATCTAGGAGAGTAGATGAAGGGACATGTCCATGATCCTTCATCTAGTATCATTTCAGTGATTCCATGGCTGGCAAGTCAGCTGCGTCACATACGCCTAAAATAACATTGCGGGACTGTGATTGGGTTTGGGACCAGTTATGGCGGGAGCTGAAGGGAGACGGACAGAAAGCCAGCGGGAGCGGGCGGCTGCGGTGTGAAAATCTGCGGGAGCAGGCAGAAGCGGGATGAAGAAATCAGTCCGGCGCAGACCTCTACAGTACTATGGTGTCCGAAGATCAACAGTGGTGGAAGCCCATAGCTAGCTGGCTAACAGAACAGAGCTCTGGGAGAGGCCCAACCATTCAGAGCCCAATGAACCCAGACATACAGATGGATAGAGTATTAATCCATAGTGAACAAGGCAACACTTGACTTTAGGCCCCTTTTATGACGGGGCTCCCGAGTGGCGCAGCGGTCTAAGGCACTGCATCTCAGTGCAAGAGGCGTCACCACGGTCTCTGGTTTGAATCCAGGCTGAATCATATCCGGCTGTGATTGGGAGTCCCACAGGGCAGAGCACAATGGGCCCAGCGTGGTCCGAGTTGGGCCGGGGTAGGCTGTCATTGTAAATAAGTATTTGTTCTTAACTGACTTGCCTAGTTAAATAAAGGAATTAAAAAAAAAATAATAATAATAATAAAATATGAAGGCTAATGCATCGTCAGATCCCTTATAGGCAGTCATGAACACGATGCAATGCTTATCTTCCTGTGTTTCACGTCTAGGCTACATTTCAGTTTTCTATGACGCCTAAAAGAAACACATGGGAAAACGTTGGCGGGAATTTCAACGTCAGGTGTGTATTTAGAAATCATGGAGATAATACAGGGCATTTGTGATTCTACTGAGAAAGCTGGTGAACGTGTCACCGTTTGCCCACGTGTGAAATGTGCTGTCGTCACAGATAACAGTAGAGGGAGTTCTCATACACACACACACTATAGTGAGGTCTCTGTGAGTGAAGCCTGAACATGGGTTGGCAGAGGGACTCCGCAGTTTGCACTTTGACTCTGTCTGCAGAAAGACCGGGAGACGGAAAAGAAAGTGAAAAATGAGAGAACATTTTAGAAATCCCCTTTAGTGCATATGCCATTTTTACATGGACATTAAGTGTTTGGGTAAAATAATGTTTGACTGCACTAACAGACTTAAAAATAGTGTGTTATTTTATAGAATGGCAGCAAAACTCTAATGCAGCTATTTTTCCAAATTCCTCAATTCAATTGAATAAAAGCCCTCAGTTGGAATCCACAGCTGGTGCGGATAAGCGCTGTGGTTCAATCTGTATTGCTAGTATTCAATGTGAGTAGGCGCTAGCCAATGTGATGCGGGTTGGCTAGTTTTGACAAGGACCATTTATAGCCAAATCAAATAAATTAGGGGAAAATGTCAAATGCCTCTTTAATCTGCCAAAATAATGGCATAGAGGTGAGCAATGTTTGACATATGGCCCTTTCATTGGGTCTACACACTCATCCACACGCACACATGCAAGCGAACGCACACACGCGCACACACGCGCACACACACACACACACACACACACACACACACACACACACACACACACACACACACACACACACACACACACACACACACACACACACACACACACACCCCAGACACCCCCTGGCAGGTAAACTAGAGGTCAGGGATTATCCAGGGATAGCCAGGGCCTTACACACTCCCTGTGTGTGCAAATCCACCCACCGCCGGCTGTGTTTATGAAAACATTCCCTAAAGCCCTTGCTAAATATCACATAGGCTTCCAAAACAGGACGTCATGCAGCGCAGAGCAGTGATTTGGTGGAGCTGTTTTTTTTAAACGCGTCTGTCTGGCCTATTGAAAAGAGAAAGTGCGTGTGTGTGCGTGTGCACGAATCTGTATGTCCATGTGAGTGTGAGATCCCGTTCAGACAATGTTACATCTACGTACAGTATGACGACTCGACAAACTTCATGCATTCCCTCTGTTGAGACACTCCGAGCCCTCAGGTGAGGTTATTGACTCAATTGCTGCTTCTGTTTCCCTTCCTACCCGGCTTCCTTTTCTCTCCTTCATTGTTTCCGCGTGAATGAACTCCTGTCACTTAAATTCTCTGGCCCGCAGTACAAGTTTGCTTGAACTCCCTCCGAAAGTCACTGTCCGAGAAGCAATTCAATCAAATGTCACAGTGTCTGAATGGAATTGCCGTTAACGGAAAGGACTAATTAGCTTCAGCTTGCCCCATTCTAAATATGAAATTGTTCTTTCATGTTATGATTTCTGTTACTGAACAGTTTAAACATATGTCATGATCGCTAACAGCATAAACATTTTGCTTCAAATCTTAGGACGTGTGTGATTCGGATGTTTTGTCTTTGAACCACTTATCTTGGTTTCTCCCGGATAAATGCAAGTTTGCTCCAATTGTGCTGCATCCACTCACTACGGTAAAAACATTTTTTATTTTAATTTCACCTTTATTTAACCAGGTAGGTCAGTTGAGAACAAGTTGTCATTTACAACTGCAACCTGGCCAAGATAAAGCAAAGCAGTGCGCCACAAACAACAACACAGAGTTACACATGGAATAAACAAGCGTACAATAGAAAAAAATCTATATACGGTGTGTGCAAATGAGGTAAAATTAGGGAGGTAAGGCAATAAATAGGTGGTCGTGGCAAAGAAAAATGTAGCAATTAAACACTGGAGTAATAGATGTGCAGAAGATGAATGTGCAAGTAGAGATACTGGAGCAAAAATAAATTAATAAATAAATAACAATATGTGGATGAGGTAGTTGGAGGGGAAATTTACAGATGGGCTATGTACAGGTGCAGTGATCTGTGAGCTGCTTTGACAGCTGATGCTTAAAGTTAGTGAGGGAGATATTTTTTTATATTTTTTATTTCAACTTTATTTAACCAGGTAGGCTAGTTGAGAACAAGTTCTCATTTGCAACTATGACCTGGCCAAGATGAAGCATAGCAATTCGACACATACAACAACACGGAGTTACACATGGAATAAACAAAACATAGTCAATAATACAGTAGAACAAAAGAAAACAAAAAGTATATATACAGTGAGTGCAAATGAGGTAAGATAAGGGAGTTAAGGCAATAAATAGGCCATGGTGGCGAAGTAATTACAATATAGCAATTAAACACTGGAATGGTAGATGTGCAGAACATGAATGTGCAAGTAGAGATACTGGGGTGCAAAAGAGCAAGATAAATAAATAAATACAGTATGGGGATGAGGTAGGTAGATAGATGGGCTGTTTACAGATGGGCTATGTAAAGGTGCAGTGATCTGTGAGCTGCTCTGACAGCTGGTGCTTAAAGCTAGTGAGGGATATGAGTCTCCAGCTTCAGAGATTTTTGCAGTTAGTTCCAGTCATTGGCAGCAGAGAAGTGGAAGGAAAGGCGTCCAAATGAGGAATATGCTTTGGGGGTGACCAGTGAAATATACCTGCTGGAGCGTGTGCTACGAGTGGGTGCTGCTATGGTGACCAGTGAGCTGAGATAAGGCGGGGCTTTACCTAGCAAAGACTTATAGATGACCTGGAGCCAGTGGGTTTGGCGATGAATATGTAGCGTGGGCCAGCCAATGAGAACATACAGGTCGCAGTGGTGGGTAGTATATGGGGCTTTGGTGACAAAACGGATGGCACTGTGATAGGCTGCATCCAATTTGTTGAGTAGAGTGTTGGAGGCTATTTTGTAAATGACATCGCCGAAGTCGAGGATCGTTAGGATGGTCAGTTTTACGAGGGTTTGTTTGGCAGCATGAGTGAAGGATGCTTTGTTGCAAAATAGGAAGCTGATTCTAGATTTAATTTTGGATTGGAGATGCTTAATGTAAGTCTGGAAGGAGAGTTTACAGTCTAACCAGACACCTAGGTATAGTTGTCCACATATTCAAAATCAGAACTGTCCAGAGTAGTGATGCTGGACGGGCGGGCAGGTGCGGGCAGCGATCGGTTGAAGAGCATGCATTTAGTTTTACTTGCATTTAAGAGCAGTTGGAGGCCACGGAAGGAGTGTTGAATGGCATTGAAGCTCGTCTGGAGGTTTGTTAACAGTGTCCAAAGAAGGGCCAGAAGTATACAGAATGGTGTCGTCTGGGTAGAGGTGGATCAGAGAATCACCAGCAGCAAGAGCGACATCCTTGACGTATACAGAGAAAAGAGTCGGCCCGAGAATTGAACCCTGTGGCACCCCCATAGAGACTGCCAGAGGTCCGGCCCTCCGATTTGACACACTGAACTCTGTCTGAGAAGTAGTTGGTGAACCAGGCGAGGCAGTCATTTGAAAAACCAAGGCTGTTGAGTCTGCCGATAAGAATGTGGTGATTGACAGAGTCGAAAGCCTTGGCCAGGTCGATGAATACGGCTGCACAGTATTGTCTTTTATCGATGGCGGTTATGATATCGTTTAGGACCTTGAGCGTGGCACATGACCAGCTTGGAAACCAAATTGCATAGTGGAGAAGGTACTTTCTGTACCATATCTTGGATATAGTATGAGCTGATACACCAGCCTGAGGAACTGTCTTGACAGATTTGATTTAGTCTGTCTTCTTTGTGTGATATTCTGTAGAGATACAATGTGTCATTTGTCATGTTTAGATATCTCCAGCACAAATTCCAATGCTCCCCGGTCTGTGTGGCAACTCTTAACTCCTGCAAGCTGTTTACAGCAGTATTATGGGCTGCGATGATCCGACTGTCACTGAGGACTGTCTTTTACTTTCAATTTCATCAGAATCTGTCAGCTTCTGTGTTGACTCTCTTTGGGAAAGTATGGCAAAAATAGAACCAAATTTTTTTGTGCATATTTCCTATCCTTCTGTCATCTCACTCTTTCTTGCTTTGTGAACTAACTTTGAGTGTACAGACTACCGAGACCACGGTACAGTAGTTCTGTTGTGCAGTAGAAATGCTTCCTGTTGTTGATGAGCTGAATAAATATCCATACATAGACATAAGCCCATCTCGTTAGAAATATGTCAGTATGTTGACATTTAACCATAGTAGCTATATGTCATTCAACGTGACATATTTGTTTTATAACACAGGAGATAGTCTGCAATACATAGGATCCTGAATATATATTCTAGGGCAGCTGGACATGGTAATTGTAAAGCAAAAGGAGTGGGAAACATAACAAGTAGTGAGTAACTATGTGGAGGTTGAGCAGAGTGGGGACAAAGGGAAGGGAATGTTATGTTGTTGATTATGTTTCGGGTGTTTATTGTCTTGAAAAAAAGTATGTCATTTCTATTGGGCAAGGCAATGATTTATATGATCTGACAAGACAGATATATAACTGGAGGGTGCTGTTGGATTGGTATCAGTGCATTTCAGTGCGTTTGTTCAGTGCATTTCAGTTGAACGTTGATGCACCAGAGGTATTCAACTCTTATCCTACGAGGTCTGGAGCCTGCTTGTTTTCTGTTCTTGCTGAGACTTGATTGCACTCACCGGGTGTCTGGTGTCCCAGGTCCTAATTGCTCCGTGATTAGGGGGGAACAATGAAAAAAAACAGTGGAACTGGCTTCGAGGTGCAGAGTTGAGTTTGAGGACACTACACCTAGAAGCTGCCACAAACACCCCTAGTCTTCAGTACATCCAGAACCTAACAAGTATAATTTTCTGAACACAAGTTGATAGGCGAAATCATTGGACAAATCTGACGTCTCAGATTTTCTCACAGAGATTCCAGAGAGTGTGGCGAGCTTGATAAAACGGATCCAGATGTGTGATCAAATCCACTCCTCTTTTCATAAAACCTCATTGGACCAACCCAGCTTGGTCCCAAACCTCTCCATGTTTGGCATGACAACGGCCGTACGAGTTGGCTATAGCCTACAGCACAAACAGATCTGGGACCAAGGCAGTCTATTTGAAGAAAGATAATAACGAACAGTAAGAATTTCTCTGACTTGAACATTTTCACTCCCACTGTACTTTTCTGCCCAATGCATCACCTCGGGCACACTGCCTGCCCTCCAGGATACCTACAGCACCCCCGATGTCACAAGAAGTCCAAAAACATCCTCAAGGACATCAACCACCCGAGCCACGGCCTGTTCACCCCGCTATTATCTAGAAGGCGAGGTCAGTACAGGTGCGTCAAAGCTTGGACTGAGAGACTGAAAAACAGTTTCTATCTCAAGGCCATTAGACCGTTAAATAGCCATCTCTAGCGGGCTACCACCCGGTTACTCAACCCTGCACCTTAGAGGCTGCTGCCCTACATACATAGACATGGAATCACTGGCCACTTTAATAATGGAACACTAGTCACTTTAATAATGTTTACATACTCCTTTACTCATCTCATATGTATATACTATGTTCTAGTCAATGCAACATTGCTCATTCTAATATTTATATATTTCTTAATTCCATTCTTTTACTTTTAGATGTGTGTATTGTTGTGAATACTACTGCACTGTTGGAGCTAGGAACACAACATTTCGCTACACCCGCAATATCATCTGCTAAATATGTGTATGGGTTCAAACTGTGAGGTTGGTGAACAAGATGAACTGTAATACATTGACATCACCTGACCTTGTCTCTAATCAGTTTCAAATGTTATCTCACTATGGACAAAACCTTCACCCTGCAATCCACTCTACTTCCCTGTTAACAAGTGCATTTACCTAGCCCTGACATTGCAGATATCGGATCTTGTTCACTAGGCACCAAACACAAGAAAATTACCCAAAAACAGGGAGGGACTGCTACCCAACTTGTCCAATAAGAAACGTACATTTTTGTTTTCTGTTGCGAAATGTTTAAAAATGTTTTCCATTGTGTGCCCTAATGAACAGGAGCCAGGTCTGTAAGCCTAGCTAAGTCAAGGACCGGGGTTAAGGGTGCATCAAGGATTGGTCAGGCTCAGAGGTCAAGCCTGACAAATTTCATGCTTTAATTTGGACTGTCATGCTCTAGATTACCACTGGAGATGGAGAACTCTGAGTCAACCCAAGTAAGTCAACCTAGAACGATGCTGACTTTGCCAGGTTTTTCCTAACATGGTTTGTACAAATCTCAGGGTATGTATCGTTCATGACCCTTCGACAAGTCGTCATTGTATGTAATTACAGCCTGCAAAGCTAGCAAAGTAATTATGTCATCGGTTCCATTTGAGAGAGGTTGGTAGTTCATTGAACATACTATATTTCATCGCCGCAACTATTCAAAAAAACTCTACAAACATTGTTTCAGTTCAGTTGACTTGGGGTTTCAGTTCTTGCTTTCCTTTTTAGGTCACACGTTATTAACTTTAGGGTTAGGATAAGGATTAGGGTTAGGGTTACCGTGGCTTGCGAAACTATTCACCCCCCTTGGCATTTTTCCTATTTTGTTGCCTTACAACCTGGAATTAACATTGGTTTTTTTTTTGGGGGGGGGGGGGGGGGTTGTATCATTTGATCTACACAACATGCCTACCACTTTGAAGATGCAAAATATTTTTTATTGTGAAACAAACAAGAAATAAGACAAAAAACATAACTATTCACCCCCCAAAGTCAATACTTTGTAGAGCAACATTTTGCAGCAATTACAGCTGCAAGTCTCTTGGGGTATATCTCTATAAGCTTGGCACATATAGCCACTGGGATTTTTGCCCATTCTTCAAGGCAAAACTGCTCTAGTATCCTTCAAGTTGGATGGGTTCCGCTAGTGTACAGCAATATTTAAGTCATACCACAGATTTTCAATTGGACTGAGGTCTGGGCTTTGACTAAGCCATTCCAAGACATTTAAATGTGTCCCCTTAAACGACTCGAGTGTTGCTTTAGCAGTAAGCTTAGGGTCATTGTCCTGCTGGAAGGTGAACCTCCGACCCAGTCCCAAATTTCAGGTTTCCCTCAAGAATTTCCCAGTATTTAGCGCCATCCATTATTCCTTCAATTCTTTTATTTTTTAATTCTTTAAAAAAAATGTTTTACCCCCTTTTCGTGGTATCCAATCGCTAGTAATTACTATCTTGTCTCATCGCTACAACTCCCGTACGGGCTCGGGAGAGTCGAAGGTCGAAAGCCATGCGTCCTCCGAAGCACAACCCAACCAAGCTTCTTAACACAGCACGCTTCCAACCTGGAAGCCAGCCGCACCAATGTGTCGGAGGAAACACCGTGCACCTGGCCCCCTCGGTTAGCGCGCACTGCGCCCGGCCCGCCACAGGAGTTGCTGGAGTGCGATGAGACAAGGATATCCCTACCGGCCAAACCCTTCCTAACCCGAACGACGCTAGGCCAATTGTGCGTCGCCCCACGGACCTCCCGGTCACGGCCAGCTGTGACAGAGCCTGGGCGCGAACCCAGAGACTCTGGTGGCGCAGCTAGCACTGCGATGCAGTGCCCTAGACCACTGCGCCACCCGGGAGGCCCCTATTCCTTCAATTCTGACCAGTTTCCCAGTCCCTGCCGATGAAAAACATCCCTACGGCATGATGCTGCCACCACCATGCTTCACTGGTGTTCTCGGGAGGATGAGAGGTGTTGGGTTTGCGCCAGACATAGCGTTTATCTTGATGGCCAAAAAGCTCAATTTTAGTATCATCTGACCAGAGTACCTTCTTCCATATGTTTGGGGAGTCTCCCACATGCTTTTTGGCGAGCACCAAACGTGTTTGGTTATTTTTTTTCTTTGAGCAATGGCTTTTTTCTGGCAACTCTTCCGTAAAGCCCAGCTCTGTGGAGTGTACGTCTTAAAGTGGTCCTATGGACAGATACTCCAATCTCCGCTGTAAGCTTTGCATTTCCTTCAGGGTTGTCTTTGGTCTCTTTTATTGCCTTTTTGATTAATGCCTTGCCTGGTCTGTGAGTTTTGGTGGGTTTAATGATGCTCCATGGGATGTTCAAAGTTTCTGATAATTGTTTATAACCCAACCCTGATCTGTACTTCTCCACAACTTTGTCCCTGACCTGTTTGGAGAGTCCTTGGTCTTCATGGTGCCGCTTGCTTGGTGGTGCCCCTTGCTTAGTGGTGTTGCAGACTCTGGGGCCTTTCAGAACAGGTGTATATATAGTGAGATCATGTGACACTTATATTGCACACAGGTGGACTTTATTTAACTAGTTATGTGACTTCTGTAGGTTATTGGTTGCACCAGATCTTATTTAGGGGCTTCATAGCAAAGGGGGTGAATACATATGCACCCATCACTTTTCAGTTTTCCTTTAGTAATATTTTTAGAATTTTTTCAAACAAGTTATTTTTTTCATTTCACTTCACCAATTTGGACTATTTTGTGTATGTCCATTACATGAAATCCAAATAAAAATCAATTTAAATTACAGGTTGTAATGCAACAAAATAGGAAAAACGCCAAGGGGGGTGAATACTTTTGCAAGGCACTGTAGGGTTAGTCATTTTTTTTTTAACTTTATGGTATCCGTTTCAGATGCAAAACGCTTCTTAACCTTTAGGCCAACCTTAGCGTAGTTTTTCCAAAGCATGGTGATGTATGACCCTCGATGCAGATCTTCTAGAAGATGTGTGAGGGGGTGGAGACTACAACTCTAGGCCCAGGGTGTGGGGCTTACCAAAGGGAGATGCCAAGCCAAGTAATCTAACATGTTTGATAAACTACATGTGGGTACACCATCAAGAAATGAAGGTAGGAGGAGGATGGCAGTATAGTTAGCCTATGCTTCAGACAAACTATACATTTCGGATCTAAAAGAACATTCCCTGGTAAAATCATCATCATACAGTTATTACCACATTCCATATCATTCATAGTAAGCCATTATTTGAAATATTCTTTGTGGTTAATATGAACACCCAGCCCTAACTCCATTTTCATCCTACTACTTATTCTAAATCAAGAGTTGGAAGATTATGTTGATGTCTTTCCATGAACTTTCTGTCCTACAGTATATTTCTGTTATCAAGGGGATTTGCTCAAAGTCAGTAAATCATTTTGTGGTGTTCCAAGACAGAGCAATGATGATCAAAGTTGTTCGTAAGCCAGCTGGCTAATTATGTCATTTTAATTCAACAAATCAGTTTGACAAGAATTCAATGTATCCCAATTATGCTCAATTTGTTAGGTGACGTCCTTACAACCTTAAGCCCTGCATTTAAAATGCTTAAAAGCTCCATATTTTAATCCACAATTCAACCTGAGTCTATCTGTTAGTTGACAAGAATGTGCCTAGGATAAAAAACTGAAAATAGCCCTTTGAGAGCAGAACAGAGGGGAGCAGTGCGGAGCACGCCAAACCCTTTGAGATACGATCACATCTCCACATTTACCAGGGCAGATCTGAATGTTCTTTCTCTCTGGGCCAAGCAGCCACCCAGAGGTTTAAAGGTCTAAAGCCGCCCACTTAGCAAGGCCCACCCTGGCCACTTCCTGTGGATGGCTGATCTCCCGTAGCACGTTGCTGGCCCGGGGTGAAAGTAAGACGAATCCGAGATCTGTTTGTGCTGTCTTCTGTGACAGTGAACATAGGAATTGGCAAGATTGCAGAAACTGATCTCGGACCAGGCTAGGGAGAATGGGGAGAACTGAGGAGAATGTGGGTGGGTGGGGGGGGGGGGGGGGGGGGGGGGGCAGGTGTGTGACCTGGCCTGGGATGAGGCAGGAGTGAGCTGTCACTATGCCCTTGGCCTGTTGGAGGGGAGATGTTATCGGCTGGGAGTCTGGAACGAGGGCAGTGGGCAGCACCTCTCAGGCTAATGACACTCCTTCCTTGCTCTCCCCTGGCTGGTAATTGTTGCCTTGGCTTACAGCCTTAGACCCAAGCCCTTTGTGGTGTTCCAAGAGGCAGGAGTCATGATCAAAGTTGTTCTTAACCCAGCAATAATGCGCTAGCTAATAAACAAGACTCTGGTTTCAGGTCTTTCAGGTCTTTCAGGTCTTTCAGGTGTGTGTGTGTGTGTGTGTGTGTGTGTGTGTGTGTGTGTGTGTGTGTGTGTGTGTGTGTGTGTGTGTGTGTGTGTGTGTGTGTGTGTGTGTGTGTGTGTGTGTGTGTGTGTGTGTGTGTGTGTGTGTGTGTGTGTGTGTGTGTGTGTGTGTGTGTAAAGCTTGCTCTTTTAAGTTGGACATAACACGGGCATTTAGGTTTACCTCAGCCTAGGCTGAGAGACCTGGCTCTGTGTCTGTGCAGATGTTGCCTGTCATGCAGACTTAGCGATGATCTCTGATGACTGATGTTGACTGCAGCACTAACACATTATACAATACAGTTTGTTCATTGGGGAGGATTGAGCTGTTCCATTTATTAGAAGATATACCGTGAGACACATCTTATCTTTGTGGGATTAGAGGAAGATCTAAGACAATCTGGAGAGAATAAAATGCACAAGCTGCCCCAGCCATCCCAAAGATTCCACCGCTAGATACCAAGAGGCATGTCAAGGTGATGTAGAAAGAAAGGTATTTGAAGCGAAGAAACTGACCTTCATTGAGGTTCTTGGCAACACTTCACATTAGGTTGCTTTAGTACAGCAAGGTTTTCCAAACTCAGTCCTCAGGCCACGTTTAGTTTTTTTGCCCGAGCACTACACAGCTGATTCAAATAACCAACTCATAATTAAGCTTTGATTATTTGCAACAGCTGTGTTGTCCGAGGACAAAAAAACGTCCACCCGGGGGGTGGCCCAGGACTGAGTTTGGGAAAACCTGTAGTACAGTAAAGTACAGTAAAGTACAGTACAGTACAGTCATGGTCAGATGATATAGATATAACTGTTTATTTGTGAGCTTTGTTTACACTTGTGTCTGCTTTTCAAAGACGAGACACAAATTCCATCTTCCATCACAGAAAGGCTTTTTCTGTCCACAAGCTCTGATGAGCAACAGCCCTCCAGCCCTGCTATAGCTGAAGTCTATCTGAACAAACAGAACTACACAAAGTAGGTCGAAACATACAGCCACATTGTGCAATATGGTAATAATAGGAAGTAAGGTGCTTTGATGTGAACTCTAAAGAGGCTAATATTGGATGGCATTTTAAAATCAAACCGATATATTTTATTAGGTTGTCCAACTGTCATTTCAGACAATGCCTTTTTCTCCCCAATTTCGATCTTGTCTCATCGCTGCAACTCCCCAACGGGCTCGGGAAGCGAAGGTCAAGTCATGACCCGCAAAACCGCGCTTCTTAACACCTGTCCATTTAACCAGGGAGCCAGCCGCACCAATGTGTTGGAGGAACCACTGTTCAACTGACGGCCGAGGTCAGAATGTAGGCGCCTGGGCCGCCACAAGGAGTCCCTAAAGAGCAATGAGCCAAGTAAAGCCCCACCGGCCAAACCCTTCACTAACCCGGACGATGCTGGACCAATTGTGCACCGCCTGATGGGACAACCGATCACGGCCGGTTGTGATCCAGCCCAGGATCGAACCCGGTTCTGAAGTGACGCCTCTAGCACTGCGATGCAGTGTCTTAGACCACCGCGCCACTCGGGAGCCCCTCATCTTAGATTCAGCTGAACACCAAGCTGCTTCTTGCGATTGGAAGTTTTCATGAAGTGTTGCCTGTATTTGTGAAACAAATAAAAAAAAGCTGCTATATATACAGCTAATATGAATAATTTAGTTTGAAATAAATTGAGCATGTGTGTGTGCATGCACGCAAACACACACAAACACACACAAACACAGGCACAGAGGCCTCCATTATGATAGACAGTGATAGTGTGAGTCAATTTATGACTCTGTGTCACACAAATATGCCCACACATTCTGTGTCACCACTGTGTCTCTGTCTGGCATATGTGGTCTTAACTTCTTATGGCTGCAGGGGCAGTATTGAGTAGCTTGGATGAAAGGTGCCCAGAGGTGCCCAGAGTAAACTGCCTGCTCCTCAGTCCCAGCTGCTAATATATGCATATTAGTATTAGTATTGGATAGAAAACACTCTGAAGTTTTTAAAACTGTTTGAATGATGTCTGTGAGTATAACAGAACTCATATGGCAGTCAAAAACCTGAGAAGAAATCCAAACAGGAGTGGGAAATCTGAGGTTGGTCGATTTTCAACCCAGCCCCTATTGAATACACAGTGGGCTTTTGATCTGTTTGCACTTAGTCTATTGTACCTTGTCTGATGCCTCTACTGTGAAGTGGGGCCGAAGGAGACAGGAATTAGTCAGGTCTGCCATGAGGTGACCATGCTCTGACCATGCGCGTTCACATGAGAGGGAGCTCTGTTCCATCGCACATCTGAAGTCAATGGTATTCTCCGGTTGGAACGTTATTCAAGATTTATGTTAAAAACATTCTAAAGATTGATTAAATACATCGTTTGACATGTTTCTGCTGACTGTTACGGAACTTTTTGACATTTCGTCTGCTTTTAGTGAACGAGCTTCCTGACTTTGGATTTGTTTACCAAACATGCTAACAAAAATAGCTATTTGGACATAAATGATGGACATTACCGAACAAAACGAACATTTCTTGTGGAAGTGGGAGTCCTGGGAGTGCATTCCGACGAAGTTCAGCAAAGGTAAGTGAAGATTTATAATACTATTTATGAGTTTTGTTGACTGCACAATTTGGCGGGTAACTGTATGGCTTCCTTTTGTGGCTGAACGCTGTTCTCAGATTATTGAATATTGTGCTTCTGCCATAAAGCTTTTTGAAATCTGACACAGCGGTTGCATTAAGAACAAGTGTATCTTTAATTCTATGTAAAACATGTATCTTTCATAAAAGTTTATGATGAGTATTTATGTTATTTGACGTGGCTCTCTGCAATTTCTCCGGATATTTTGGAGGCATTTCTGAACATAGCGCCAACGTAAACTGAGGTTTTTGGATATAAATATGAACTTAATCGAACAAAACATATATGTATTGTGTAACATGAAGTCCTATGAGTGTCATCTGATGAAGATCATCAAAGGTTAGTGATTAATTTTATCTCTATTTCTGCTTTTTGTGACTCCTGTCTTTGGCTGGAAAAATGGCTGTTTTTCTGTGATTTTGCGGTGACCTAACATAATCATTTGTGGTGCTTTCGCTGTAAAGCCTATTTGAAACCAGACATTTTGGTGGGATTAACAACAAGATTACCTTTAAAATGGTATAAGATACATATATGTTATGAGATTTCTGTTGTTTGAATTTGGCGCCCTGCACTTTCACTGGCTGTTGTCATATCATCCCGTTAACCGGATTGCAGCCATAAGAAGTTTTAACAGTCCACCCAAAGCGTGCACAAAACTCAAGTGATAGTGAAAAACATGATCCTTTTTCTCTTTCTATCCGTTTCCCCTGCTCAGTTCAGCGAACTGCGATATTGTAGAACAGGGTTCCCTAATTGGCGGCCCGCGGGTGGTTTTATTGGCCCCCCAAGTTTTCTGAGCACCAAAAAAAAAAAAAAATCAGCTCCAAATGATTTTAATTTTGGAAATATGTTTACAAGTATTCTCACGCATACTAGAGAGAAACGTGATCGTAAACATTACATCTGTTCGGGCTTCTTGGTGTCAATTTGCAGTTTACAAATGATTTGTAATTATGTTCCGAACCCCCCCAAACATCTGCTTAAGAAAACATCAGCCTGCGTCTAGTTGCTGATCCCTGTTGTGGAACATCTTCAAATTGTATGACATTGTGTCACAGAGAACATATGATTTACTTGCAGGAAATAACCAACCGCTTTGCACACATATCCTGGAAGATATATAGTGGGTGTATCTACAGACAAACAGATACTGTAGTAGTGTGTCTATACTGTACTGTAACCCACCACAGGAGCACTGAACACACACCTGTTTTCACTTACACTACATACCAGAATCTTACTTACTTAAGCCAATAAAAACTCGTATTCTGTTTGAAATATTGTACTATAAATGCATAAGCAATCAGCTCACAATTGTCCCTCCTAAGTTCAAGAATGTTAATAATTTCCCACTCTGTGTTGAGGGATTTTAGAAAGTGAAAATGTGCAGTCTTTCACAACAACAAACTTCTATTTGGGTTCTCTTTGATGAGCAACAGTTAAAAGGACTTCACATGAATATTCGTAAGCATATGCAGGCCTATCTGACTGCAATGGGTGAAGGAATACCATTCATACTACTGTTTTAGGAAAATGTATCAAGGAATTCCTTACTTTCCCTATTTTCTCATATTTCTCTAAGTATAATCGCCTACATCAATAAAGATGTACGCTAACGTTCAGACATCTCTAGATCACAAAGATGAGACTTCCCATTGCCATTACTGTTTCCAGCAACTTTTTTTGATTTCAGTTTCCATTTTAAGAGCAAGATCTGAAGCCAGGCAACTGTACCAGGGCACGACCCAAAACAATTAGCCAAACCATGCCCATGACAGACACGTGAAGTTGTGTCGCTGGTGCTGTGAACACGACTAGTTTGCCTGAAACACAACTAGGCCTACACCCCGAATGCTCATAGTTCCTCTTATGAGTGACACGTTGCTTTCATCCCCACCTGACTCGAACATGGGCTCCCCAATGTGCCCATCCCAAGTCTGGGGTTTAGGCCTAACTCACGAGCCCCCTGTCACGACCATAATCACAGATAAAACAAAAGGCAGACAACCACCCACTATATTTCTTCTGATGGACTATCCAGCTGCCCACATTGGGTTCTGTGTTGGCAGGGAAGAGCGAGAGTGTGTGTGTGTGTGTTCGTGTGTGCGTGTTGGCAGGGAGGAGCGTGAGGATTATTGCCAGCCGAGGCTGAGGAAATGAAATATTTATATACTAGACTGACGCTCTGCTCAGCGGTGGCAAACAAAACCCCATTATATAGGATAGGGTTAGCACTGCTACCTGGTTAAACCACCACACTGAATGCCCCATCAATGGCGATACTGGTAGTCTAGTTTAACCAGTCTGAATGCTGCACTCAATAGTGATACTGCTCTCCTGGTTAAATCAGACTGAATGCTGCACTCAGTGGTGAGCCCTGAAGCACAAGCTCTATTGATGCATTTGTTTGTATAGCTGTTACGATATTGGTTTGAGAATGGATCAATTGTTTGTTTCTTTGTTCAATAATGGCCAAACCCGAAAAGGAACAAAATGCAGCAAAACGAGATCATTCCAAAAGACCAGTCTGTTGGGTCAGAAATAAAAGGCCTTTGAAAATGGTTTCTAACTCTTCAGTGAGGGACCATGGATTGCTGAAAGGGTCGTATGCCGTGTCAACAGAACGCTGCCTGGCTGTGCGTGGCAGCAGTAATGGGAGCTCTACTCTAACTCCAACCAAAGGTGTGACTGTGGTGTGTGGATGCTCGGCTAGTTAATCCCAATGCCGTAGAGAATGGAGGAGAGGGATTAACCCATGGTCCCTCACTGAAGAGTTTAACCCCTAGTCTCCCCGAGGACGGTCCCTTTCTGAAGAAACCCCATGTTGAATTGGGGAAGAACGGGAACAGCCTTGCCTTCTCTCCTCTCTCTCTCTCTGTTGGGGATCCCCTCTTCTTCATTGTCCCATCACGAAGGCCAGCTGTCATTGTCCTCAGGAGGATGAAGGGAGGAAGGAGGAAAAGAAAGCATTGAAGGGCACATCCATCTGTGTCTGTCTGTCAGCTCCCGGTGTGTTTTAAAGAGATGGACCCCCTCACTGTGGAACTCAAATGACTTCAGGGCAATAAGGGGGGGTCTAAATTGGGGATCTAAGGGGGATCAAATGGCTTTATCACCTCTAAATGAGATGCAATTAGTCTTGATTTAGGTTTGTTTTCTTACAGTCATGACTGACTTTGTTCAAAAATGTAGATAATAAGGCAGGGAAACTCCGGCATTGACATGACTAAGCATGGCCCATTGACAAACATGACTAAGCAAGGCCCATTGACAAACATGACTAAGCATGGCCCTTTGACAAACATGACTAAGCATGGCCCATTGACAAACATTAGTAAGCAAGTGCATGCCAACGTGTATAACGTGTCTAACTATTGCGTCATGCTTAGCTAAGTGATCTTGGTCCCATTGATTACAGGTTCAATACCAATGAGTGTTAATGCAGTGCAACGGCGCCAGGGTGGAACAATAACAGACTAGCCACGCGAAAGAGAACTGAACACTAACAGCTCTTTTGTGAAAGTGTGAAAGAGCCGTGTTTTCCATAGGCAGGTCAGGCGAGGTCAGTAGTGCTATGGGCATGGATCTGTATAGAACCAACTGACTTGTACAAATCAAATACATTGTGTAGATATTGGCTACGTTCCAATATCCACACCCGGCATACCACTTCACACTTCCT
Source organism: Salvelinus fontinalis (assembly GCF_029448725.1). Classification (NCBI taxonomy): domain Eukaryota; kingdom Metazoa; phylum Chordata; class Actinopteri; order Salmoniformes; family Salmonidae; genus Salvelinus; species Salvelinus fontinalis. The sequence goes on along the minus strand of NC_074676.1, from coordinate 5,251,373 downwards.
ACTGCGTGGTTTGCTAGTGTGGATTTCAGAATAGAGCAGAATCCTCTATAAGTCAGTCCCTGTGAAGAAGATATGTGTTGTATTAACTAGACTGATGTAAATGTGCCGTGCATCAGCAAATTGAATACCACTGACACTATCATGTAAACCGCTGTGAGACAGCTAATTCATTACAACAGAAGAATCTGAGAATCTGCCCTGTAACTATTCGATCGGACAGCATGATCCACTTTTTGAATTACAAGAAGAGAATATGTACTGTATATCAAATCAAATTGTATTTGTCACATGCGCCGAATACAACAGTTGTAGACCTTACCGTGAAATGCGTACTAACAAGCCCTTAACCAACAACGCAGTTTAAAAAAAATTGAGTTAAGAAAATATTAACTCAATGAACAAAAGTAAAACATTTAGAAATAAAGTATCACAATAAAATAATAATAATGAGGCTATATACCAGGGGGTACCGGTACTGAGTCAATGTGCGGGGGTACAGAAGTCGAGGTAATTTGTACATGTAAGTAGGAGTAAAGTGACTATGCATAGATAATAACCAGCGGGAAGCTTGTCCCCAGTGATGTACTGGGCTGTAAGCACTACCCTCTGTAGCGCCGAGCAGTTGCCATACCAGGCAGTGATGCAAACGGTCAGGATACTCTCGATGGTGCAGCTGTAGAACTTTTTCATGATCTGTACCAAGGCCAAATCTTCTCAGTCTCCTGAGGGGGAAAAACATTGTTGTGTACTCTTGACGACTTTATTGGTGTGTTTGGACCATGATAGTTTGTTGGTGATGTGGACACCAAGGAACTTGGAACTCTCGACCCGCTCCACTACAGCGCCGTCGATGTGAATGGGGGCCCTGCTTTTCCTGTAGTCCACAACCTTCTCCTTTGTCTTGCTCACGTTGAGGGGAGAGGTTGTTTTCCTAGCACCACACTGTCAGGTCTCTGACCTCCTCTCTGTAGTCTGTCTCATCATTGTCGGTGGTCAGGCCTACCACCGTTATGTTGTCAGCAAACTTAATGATGGTGTTGGAGTCGTGCTTGGCCATGCAGTCGTTGGTGAACAGGGAGTACAGGAGGGGACTGAGCACGCACCCCTGAGGGACCCCCGTGTTGAGGATCAGCGTGGCAGATGTGTTGTTGCCTACCTGTACCACCTGGGTGCGGCCCGTCAGGAAGTTCAGGATCCAGTTGCAGAGGGAGGTGTTTAGTCCCAGGGTCCTAGGAGAATATATGGAGAACATAATATGTTCATTAATATGTTCATTAATCATGTACCTTATGGCAGGCCTCCAAAGATGGAGAGACAGGGAGAGTGAGAGAGGAGCTGGCTGGGGCCACCGCTAGCTATCTCATTTAGACTGACTACACCTGTACTTTTTTTTATGAGAGACTGAGAGGGGACGGCAACAACAGAGCCTCTTCACAGAGCTCATTCTTCTCACAGCTGTAGAGGACTGTTCTGTAGGTGGTCCCTTTCCCCACACACACCTGCTTGAATGTGGATAACCGGGCCTTCGCCACGCTGTGCTGAGCAGAGCAGCTGCAGCACAATAGCAGGGCTGATATTTAGAGCTGGGTCTGACATCGTTTAACACCCATGCTTTAACAGTATCACTGCATGAAAGGTATTTGTGCGGTTTGGCCCCTGGCAGGTAATGTCAGCCGTATGCCATAGCCTTGTGGAGTGAGGCTAAGGCGGGCGAACAAAACACATTGCTGATAAGGCTAATGTTGGAGCTGATTGACGGCAATAGAGATCCAATAGAGATAATTCCACATATGTGACTGGCTCTGACAAACAGACGCTTGAGGGGGCAACATCTCAATGTAGATGTTACATTTCATCATAGTAGGCTGACCTAGCGTGTTAGTAATGTGTGGTGGATGTCATGATGTGGTTGACTCAACTCGAGTGGTTAGGGGTTGGAGGGGGTTGTCCATGGCCACCTGTTTTCCCGACTCTGGTCACCATAGAGGTCTATCTCGGTCTAAGCCCTGTGGCCCAGTGGGTGTTGTCCACACCCCTCCCTACCTGGAAGTGAGTTATACTGTCAGCAGCTTCTGTGAGTGGCCGGATCTTACCCTTTCATCCTGGGATGACGACTGAGAGGTCGGGAAAGACTGGGAGAGCATTCCCGGCTCCACCTCTCCACCCACTTTACAATCAACGCTTAGTCAATGAGCAATGGTTGGTCATGGGACACATTGAACTTATCATGCTACTTCAATGGAAATGCACCTCCTATTGGTAGTGGTGAGAGGTTAGCATGTCTTAGGCCTAGGATTCTGCTTATGTTTTCGACATTTTGGCAGGCTATTTGTAAGTCAACATCTCTATAATTAGATAAAGTACCTGTCAAAAGTTTGGATATGTCTACTGATTCAAGGGTTTTTCTTTATTGGTACTATTTTCTACATTGTAGAATAATAGTGAAGACATCAAACTATGAAATAACACATATGGAATCATGTAGTAACCAAAAAAGTGTAAAACAAATCAAAATATATTATATATTCTTCATTTCTTCAAAGTAGCCACCCTATACCTTGATGACAGCTTTGCACACGCTCTCAACCAGCTTCACCTGGAATGTTTTTCCAATGGTCTTGAAGGAGTTCGCACATATGCTGAGCACTGCTTTTCCTTCACTCTGTGGTCCAACTCGTCCCATATCATCTCAATTGAGTGGAGGTCAGGTGATTGTGGAGGCCAGGTAATCTGATGCCGCACTCCATCACTCACCTTGTTGCTCAAATAGCCCTTACACGGCTGGAGGTGTGTTTTGGGTCATTGTCCTGATGAAAAACAAACGATAGTCCCACTAAGCGCAAACTAGATGGGATGGTATATCGCTGCAGAATGCTGTGGTAGCCATGCTGGTTAGGTATGCCTTGAATTCTAAATAAATCACAGACAGTGTCACCAGCAAAGATCCCACAGCTTCACACGTCCTCCTCCGTGCTTCACAATGGGAACCACACATGCAGAGATCATCCATTCACTTACTCTGCATCTCACAAAGACATGGCGATTGGAACCAAAAGTCGCAAATTTGGACTCATCAGACCAAATGACAGATTTTCACCAGTCTAATGTCCATTGCTTGTGTTTCTTGGCCCAAACAAGTCTCTTCTTATTATTGGTGTCCTTTAGTAGTGGTTTCTTTGCAGAAATTCAACCATGAAGGCCTGATTCACACAGTCTCCTCTGAACAGTTGATGTTGAGATGTGTCTGTTACTTGAACTCTGTGAAGCATTTATTTGGGCTGCAATTTCTCAGGCTGGTAACTCTAATGAACGTATGCTCTGCAGCAAAGGTAACTCTGGGTCTTCCTTTCCTGTGGCAGTCCTCATAAGAGCCAGCTTGATCATAGCGCTTGATGGTTTTTGTGACTGCACATGAAATGATCTGCATTGACTGACCTTCATGTCTTAAAGTATTGATGGACTGCAAATTTGAGCTCTTCTTGCAATAATATGGACTTGGTCTTTAACCAAATAGGGCTATCTTCTGTATACCACCCCTACCTTGTTACAACAAAACTGATTGGCTCAAACACATTAAGAAGGAAAGAAATTCCACAAATGAACTTTTAACAAGGCACACATGTTAATTGAAATGCATTCCAGAGCTGCTTGATGGAGCTGGTTGGGAGAATGCCAAGTGTATGCAAAGGTGTCATCAAGGCAAAGGGTGGCTACTTTGAAGAATCTCAAATACAAAACATATATTTTGATTTGTTTTACACTTGTTGGGTTACTACATGATTCCATATGTGTTATTTCATAGTTTGATGTCTTCACTATTATTCTACAATGTAGAAAATAGTACAAATAAAGAGAAACCCTTGAATGAGTAGATGTATCCAAACTTTTGACTGCTACTTTATCTAATTATAGAGATGTTGACTTACAAATAGCCTGCCAAAATGTTGGAAACATAAGCAGAAACGTATGCCTAAGACATGCTAACCTCTCACCCTTACCAATAGTTGTGGAGGTTAGCATGATGTATAATTTTGACCCTCTGTAACTTTGTCACTCATCATTATTCATAATTAATTCTGGCTTATCCGTTATCATAGTAGCATCCACATTAATGTGGAAGTGTTTAGAAACATATGCTATTCTTATTTATAATTAAAGTGGCACAATACATTATTTACCATTAATTTCTATTGGGCACAAAATGATCTGAAACACAACCAAAACAAACTGCAAATGCATCCAACAAGTTTGTAGAGTCACAGTGTCACGTTTGTCATATGAAGAAGACCAAGGTGCAGCGTTGTATGCGTATATTCTTATTTTAATTAAAGAAAGAACACTGAACAAACTAACAAAACGAACGAACCGTGACGCTATATGAATAGTGCAGACAGGCAACTAAACATAGAATAAGAACCCACAAACACCAAAGGGAAAGTGTGATAAATAAAAACATATACCAATTTCATTTAAGGACCAAAAAACTTACAGCTGTGCCATATAAATTGCAAAATAGTTGGGAAGAGATTTTCGATGTACCCATTCCATGGCACATGGTTTATGAATTGATACGCAAAACAACGCCGGATTCAAAACTTCGAATTTTTCAATTTAAATTATTGTACAAAATTCTTGCAACTAATAGAATGTTATATATATGGGGGATACAATCTTCCCAGCTCTGTAGATTCTGCTGTGAGGAGGCAGAGTCATTAGACCATTTATTTTGGTATTGTCCGCATGTAGCTCGTTTTTGGTCACAGGTCCAGGAATGGTTGAAGAATTGCAACATTTGCATAGAACTAACGCTACAGATAGCAATACTGGGGGATTTGAAAAGCCATAGTCAATCAATCAATAATATAATAATTATTTTAGCAAAAATGTTTATTTTTAATTTACAATCCGTGGAAGTTATGAGAATAGGAAGATTCAAATCTTTTGTGAAGCATCACAGCACAGTTGAAAAATATATGGCAAATAAAAATCCGAAATGGATGATGTTGGAAGATAGATGGGAAAGGTTGAGTGGAGCTGAAGGGTGGGACTAATAACAAGATAAACAATGTAGGGCATACGGGATCTGTGAAATGTGTATAGGTGCGGAGCTATTGTGAAATAGCACAGTTACAAGTGGAAATCAAACTGGATGGACAACAGAAATAGAGGAAGGACTAAGAGCAAACAAGAGAGAACTATTATAAAGTAGACTGTGTCTGTAAAATGTGTATAAGATGTATAAATTGAAGGTAAAAACAGAAATGTTTATCAGTTTACTCCAATTGGGGGATCGGTGGTAGGGTTTGCGGGGAATAATAATAAAGGTATACTCTTTAAAAAAAGTATGTATGTCTATGTAGGTATGTGTATGTATATATGTGTAAATGTATGCATACGTGAATGGATATATATATATTTACCCCAAAAAATATGGGGGATTGGAAATGATGCAGACAATTACATTGGAAGCAACATTCTTTCCGCAATATTAAGCTGAACCACCAAAAAAAAAAAAAAAAAAACACCAAAGGGAAATGGCTACCTAAATATGATCCCCAATCAGAGAACGACAAACAGCTGCCTCTGATTGGGAACCATATCAGGCCACCATAAACATACAAATACCTAGACAATACAAAACCCCTAGACAATACAAAACCCCTAGACAATACAAAAACTAGCGTATCCACCATAGTCACACCCTGACCTAACTAAAATATAAAGAAAACAGAGATATCTCAGGTCAGGGCGTGACACACAGGCTTGATGTAGTCATTGTGTGCTAGGAATATGGAACCAAATACTAAACTTGACTACTTTATTTATAAGAATCTTTAGGAGTGTCATTCATTTTGACCCCTACCTTTGAAATACATTTTTTATTCAACCAACATTTTTTCTCTGAGCAATTGTATTAGTGTAAAATAATATAATTTCCCACTTTTTTGCATACAATATACTGTAGCTCAGTATTGGAATTATTTATTTTATACAGTCATTGTTGGTCTTTATCAAGGGTGTCAATAATTTGGGACTCGACAGTAGAGCGTATTTTCTATATTTGCGTATTAGGTTCGAGTGCAGGACTCAGATGTTTACTTTATCACGTGTAGTCGAGCGGTTGCGTCTGGGTTATTAATAATTGTGGGCGGCTGCGGATGAACAAACAGTTGACCACTCGAAGGCGCGCCTCACACTTTGAAAACCTCCGCTCTACCTTTGCTCTCCCTTTTTGCTTGCTTTGTCACATAAACCGAAATTAGGCAAACGTGCTAAGATGTCATCAACCGGGAAAATGGCGGTGCGATTTCTATCTATTGTTTAAATGATCATACACCACAGAAAGACGATCAATATGCCTAATGCAACATGACAATCTATAAAATAACACATTTAAATCAATTGCTTGAACCTGCATCTATTCAACTTCAATAACATGCTCATAAAGTATCACAGCCCTGTGTTAGGCGACTAGTGTATGTGTGTCTGTGTGTCTCTGTGGATCAGACGTCCCAGGCCAGGGAGTGGGACATCACTAGTCTTCCTTATATGGGCTCGAGCCGGGCGAGCAGCAGAGCCTGTATAACCAAGCCCTAGTAACCCTGTCCCTTTTATTTACATGTGTGTATGTGCATGCATTACTGTGCGTGTGTGTCTGTGTGTGTGTGTGTGGCGGGCACCACTGTGGAAAATCTACCCTGGCTATCAGTTGCTGCTTTGATATACGTTCCAGGGATATACTATAAAGTCCAGATACTTTGACTGTCTCTACTGTCTCTCAGACAGCCGTCTTGATTTATCATGTCATCTGTGCTGAGACTAACTGAACTTACTGAAATCAGACAGCAGCAACAGTGGCAGCAGCAGTCAAATATTAGCTATGATTTGCCCCGTTTTATATATTTTTTCTCATAACCTGGGTGGTATTGTGAGAAATATGTTTTTCGAACTGTCATTGTTTAATGGAACTGTTTTATCAAACTATAATTCCCATAAAGCCATGCCTCTCCTCTTTCTAGCATCGTAGGCAATCTCCCATAGCAGCTGATTTGTTCAGTTTTGTCTGTTTTTTTGTTTTGTATCTAGCATTTCATGTAGTATGTACAGGCCATGTGAAACAATAATTTTCTATACGGTGTCAATATTAAGACAATCACACATCCATGGAAGTTGGGTCAGAGTCACTGGCAGTTTGGACTTGGTGTCATTAACGCTTGAAGTAGGAGTCCTAATATGGACACCGTACTCCTGGTCCTGAGGGATTTTCTCTTCAGATTTGGCCATGTGACCACTTGAGTAAACATCTATTTAGAGGAGCGGTTGTAAGAACAGAACCCTTATTCAGACCAGCAGCAACACTAGGGCGGCAGACTCTGCAGTCTCCCCTAGCCTAGTCATCCCTTTAAATGTATCTCTACAACTCAACAGAACATGTCCTTTGATCCTACCTACATATTTTGCTCTGTCTCTTGAGTTTTCTATATCACTTTGCTCATTGTGTATTCATGAACAAGGTTCCATATCTTCCTGAGACCCAGCAATTCATTTTTTGTCCTCTCTAGTGAACATCAATTATTGGTCAATATCTCTGAGGCCATACAATCCACTGTATTACGTCTTGTTATCCCTTTGAGAGGACATTCTGGGCTTTTCAATGATACAGTATCACGTGTGGGGGTGTGACCTTGACAACTTTTTCTTCCTGGTTCTTTAAAACATGGCTGCCATCAAAATTAGCAGTGAAGAAGTGTGTGTGTAATTTGATATTCAAATTGTTTCTAGTAAGTCAATATATCAGGAATAGTTAAGTTGTCAAGACTGTGTAATCATTTTTTCACATTAAATAATAACAAAATAAGAGCTTATCAAGAAATGTCCTCTGTAGTGGACACCCGGATGCTGTACCCATTGACTGTAATGACATTTTTTCTCTCACATTTATGTCCTGATGACAACTACAGAGGAGAATTTTGCACTTACAATAAAAGATAAATAACAATATATTTTTGTTCACCCCAAACACTTACGTTATATAAAAAGAAATACAAAATCCCAAACTTTTTTTTTTTCAGGTCTCAGGAGGATATAATAATCCATTATGTGATTCAATAATATGTATGGAATCACACATATTGTGTTTCTGGACATGCTATTCATGCTAGGTAGCACAAAGTACACTTAGAAAAATGGCTAAGTCTCCCAGAGACAATATAACATGATTAAAGGCGTACTTTATAAGTGCAACACTAATGGGAACTTAAAGGTGACAGGATTGTGGTTCCGTTTTTCAGTAGCAGCTCATTTCAGAGGCTTTTAGGGGTTTTAATTGTCACTCACAGTTCCCAGACCAGTCTAGCCTGGGTCAATTAAAAATTATGTATGGTTTTCTGTAGAAATTAGTGCTCTGAGGAGTGTGTGTGTGTGTGTGGGGGGGGGGGGGGGGGGGTATGGGTCGCAGGAAACTCACATCTATCAAACTAACAACCCTGTCCATTTAGGCTCTTGACAAAACACTACAGGACTCACTGAGTAATCGGATTGGTTGACACTGAATGCTGCTAAGGACAACTTTAGACTGAAGGACTAGTGTGAATGGAATGAGTATTCTATATTATGGTAAGGCCTTCCCACCCAGCAAAATGTTGATGAAACGACGTTGAAAAGACAACTATGCCTGAAGTCCAATCTATGTTCGGTTTTGGTTGAAAGTGAAAGTTTAAAACACACATTTTTCATGTCGTTGAAAAGACGACTTTACAAAGACATATTCGGTTTTGTTTGAACGTGAAAGTTGAAAATACCTATTTTCCAAAGACTTCAAAACAACTTATTTTCAATGTACTTGCAGCCAATACACATGGATTCAGTATAAAAAAATGTCACGATTGTTGAAATGGACGGACCAAGGCGCAGCGTGATTAGAGTTCCACATCTTTTATTTAGTGAAACTTAATAAAAATAATAAATAAACGACCGTGAACTACATGTTGCTGAATGCACTCACACAAACAATATCCCACAATGCAGGTGGGAACAGGGACACCTTATTAAGTATGATCCCCAATTAGAGACAACGATAATCAGCTGCCTCTAACTGGGAACCATACTCAAACCCAAACATAGAAATGTAATCGACTAGAACACCCCCTAGTGTTAAAAAAAATGGTCTGTGAAAATGTTTATTAATCAAATCAAATTTTATTAGTCACACGCCGAATACAACAGGTGTAGACCATACAGTGAAATGCTTACTTACGAGCCCCTAATCAACAATGCAGTTAAAAAAAATACGAGTAAGAATAAGAAATTAAATGAAAGTAACAAGTAGTTAAAGAGCAGCAGTAAAATAACAATAGTGAGACTACATATAGGGGGAAACCGGTACAGAGTCAATGTGCGGAGGCACCGGTTAGTTGAGGTAATCTACCTACATGTAGGTAGAGTTATTAAAGTGACTATGCATAGATGATAAAAACAGAGAGTAGCAGAGATGTAAAAGAGGGGGAGGTGGGGGTCAATGCAAACAGTCTGGGTAGCCATTTGACTAGATGTTCAAGAGTCTTATGGCTTGGGGGTAGAAGCTGTTTAGAAGCCTCTTGGACCTAGACTTGGCACTCCGGTACCGCTTGCCGTGCGGTAGCAGAGAGAACAGTTTATGACTAGGGTGGCTGGAGTCTTTGACAATTGCAAATAGTCTGAGTAGCCATTTAACAATCATACACTGTATACAGTATCACTCCACTATTTACATACAGTATTTCTTTACAACATTCAAGTGCTAATTATCTTTATTCCACTACTGAAGAAGCATGAATCAAATCATCCTACCTATTCATATTTCATATTTTGGACATCCAGCATGACAAAAGATACATTTTTTAAAATTGTTTTATTTATTGAATATTTGAAACATACAATATACTTGCAGTGAAGCCGCTCAATAACTACATCATACCAGTCATCCAACAGATTCCCATTCAGAGCGACACACAGAAGCATCCAGGTCAATGCCCTGCTCAAGGGCATGTTGACCGATCTACCACCAGGCCAAAAAACGTGAACCCGAACCCTCCTAGATCCCCCCCACAGTTCCCCAATAGTTTCCCCTCAACCATTTGAGACCCCTCCCACAGTCCCCCCAGGAAGATAAATAAATAAACAACTAATTCCATTCCCCACCCCCCAATAAACCAACAACAAAGAGAATGAACTAAAGAGAAAAAAGGAAAGACAGAAGAAAACAGCAAAGAACAATGCAAAAAAACAATACATTTAAAACAAAGGACATCAACGACAACTGAAATCATAACAGCAATGCCAACTGTATATGTTTGTGTGCATGTCAGGCACTATTACATGTATGTGTGTGTTCTTGTATGTGTTTATTTGAATGAGAATGTGTGTATTTGCATGTGTACAAACACCTACACAGCATCAGCCTCAGGCAAACCGGCATTAGTTGTAAAAACACTGCCACTTAGTGTAATTCAAATGTACTTTTATTATGTTTTATTTGGACTTTTTTCCCCTTTATCTTTTGACGATCATTCTCTCTCTCACACAGCAACTCCACTCTCACTTGTCTCCAATTCCACATACCAACCCTCAGCTTCCTTCAGCCCATCCCATCTAACTCTGCTGGCCACCCTCAGCTTCACTCAGCCCATCCCATCTATCTCTGCTGGCCACCCTCAGCTTCACTCAGCCCATCCCATCTATCTCTGTTGGCCACCCACTTCGGGTTTCTACGCAACACATATCTTTCAACTATGCTATGATGTTTAACATATCATTTCAATCTATCTAATCGAATAGAATCTACAGATTGCGTGTTGAAGATAAATACTTTTACTAAGATTATTAGTATATTAGTAATTGACTGACCCGGTCTCTCCAGATCTCCTAACAGTACTATTTCTAGTGTCAATTTTAGACCTATGTTATGCATTTTCAGCCATTCCTGAACCTGAGACCAGAAACAGGCTACCCGAGGGCAATACCAAAACAAATGGTCTATTGATTCTGTATCCTCACAACAAAATCTGCAGATCTTCGATGATTTTATGCCCCAAATATTCAACATTTTGTTGGTGGCAAGAATTCTATATAATAACTTTAGCTGAAAAGCACGAAGTCTTGAATCTTGCGTTGTTTTATATATCAACTCATACACCCTGTACCATGGAATCGGGACATCAAAAATCTCTTCCCAACTATTTTGCAATTTGTATGGCAAAGATACATTTTTTATTACTACATGCCTCACCATTAATTGAATTACTGCCAATACATATTAAGGGGATTGCATTCAGTTTTGATATGAACATTTCATGTAACATTTAGTAATCATTATGATTTATGCAACCAACAGATAGTTTATTTGTGCAAGTTTATATTTTGGGTTGGGCATTGTATCTTATTCTTACTCCTTTAATCACTGGCATCAACATATTGATATTGAGACACTACCCAACCACCAAGCCCATGCGCCTCACACGCACTACGGTGCTCTCCAGGTGGCTATGCAATCCTCCCGGCATGCATTGCAGTAGCTCTGACAGGGGGAAGGACATCAGGGTCGTGATCATTAGGCACCAAACAGAAGAAAACTGACTTCAACAAGGCGGGACTATATGGACACGTCCCATAACAAAACGCTCATTGTTGGGTTTTTTCCATTTCTCAACTGAACAAATCCCACAGGTGGACAGGTCTCTGATCGTGTGACATAATACCGTGCCGTAGTGTTGGGGGGTGTTACTTGAGCATAGCTCCTGTACTGTAGCTCTGCATCACGCAGTAGCCCCACGTACAGCATCAGAGCCTGGTTCACATAGAGCTGCTGCTCCAGAGGGGGTTGGCTCCGTGGTTGGCCCACACGCACGCACACAGTCACACACACAGTCAACAACATTGTAATAAACACACATCATCACAACACTCACCTGTATCAACACTCACCTCTCCCTGTCCTGAGCATAGAAGAATCCTCCAAACACAAGTCTGGGAATGAAGTTGAAGACATCAGCTATAACAGAGGCTTTTTCAATTCAAACAATGATAGACTGACTACACTGATAGTACAGAATGAATGACTGACTGCCCAGTTCACTGTCTCACCTCATACTTGTATTGGAGCAGCAGCAGTTTATGGGTGATCACAAACTGGCCCTTTTTGTTCTTCAAAACCAGGTTCGACCATGATCCTTGAGCTCCGTCAGGCCCGGAGGAAAAAGAAGACTTACTTTACAAGAGAAAGAGATGGGACAAAGACAAACTGTTTTTGACACCTTTTGATAACTTCTAGCGATCTCCCCACCCCTTACCTGTTGACAGCCTGCACTGGCTCAGTGAGCACTATTTCCAGCCAGCACTTCCGGAACGTTCTCCAGCAGCTTCCAGCACACCCTCTGCCACACCATGTCTGAGCGTGTGCAGGAGGAGAAGAAGAGGGGCCAGCACTTCAAACACTAAACCTGCAGAAAGAGACGCACAATTATGTAACTCTTCAGATGATACAATGGAAAAGTGTTGCAGTTGACATTCATCAGTGCAGGAGGAACACATCATGTTGAATGCAGCCTAGCTTAGCACTGTGTCCCTGAACACAGGCCTTCCCCAATGCATGGGCCACAAAAGTCAGGGAGCAGTCATTTCCATCTGGCAACAACACAGTGTATTGACAGTGAATGACATACAGAACAACATAAATGTTTGATGTAAACAGTTCAAGTTAAAAACAGCCATAAATAGGCCCATAATCAGAATGTAATATACTGCATTAAATAATTACTATCTTCTGCATTATATCAATTAGACATACAGATGGATGGATATACAAACCGGAGCCTGACAGGTTCTCTCTAGAGCAGTTTAAGGATGTGTATAAAACCCAATAAAAAGCTTAGTCCCCCCCACCCACAATCAAACAAGCATAACGGCAAAGTTAAGAGCTTGTCAGTCAAATATACTATAACCGAATCTATTAATTTTTCCCTCCTACAAACACGTATTGTCCTCGTATCGTACACATATCGTACAGGTTACATACACAGGTTGGAGTCCTTAAAACTAGTTTTTCAACCACTTTGTGCATGACACAAGTAATTATTATTTCACTTATAATTCACTGTATCACAATTCCAGTGGGTCAGAAGTGTACATACACTAAGTTGACTGTGCCTTTAAACAGCTTGTAAAATTCCAGAAAATGATGTCATTTTTATTTTTTATTTATTTAACCTTTATTTAACCAGGTAGGCAAATTGAGAACACGTTCTCATTTACAATTGCGACCTGGCCAAGATAAAGCAAAGCAGTTCGACACATACAACAACACATAGTTACACATGGAGTAAAACAAACATATAGTCAATGATACAGTGGAAAAAAATACAAAAATACAAAAATAAAAAAATAAGTCTATATACAATGTGAGCAAGTGAGGTGAGATAAGGGAGGTGAAGGCAAACAAATATATGTATAAATAAATAAAAATATAAAAAGGCCATGGTGGCGAAGTAAATACAACACAGCAAGTAAAATAAAAACTAAAAACACTGGAATGGTTGGTTTGCAGTGGAAGAAAGCGCAAAGTAGAGACAGAAATAATGGGGTGCAAAGGAGCAAAATAAATAAATAAATACAGTAGGTAAAGAGGTAGTTGTTTGGGCTAAATTATAGATGGGCTATGTACAGGTGCAGTAATCTATGAGCTGCTCTGACAGCTGGTGCTTAAAGCTAGTGAGGGAGATAAGTGTTTCCAGTTTCAGAGATTGTTGTAGTTCGTTCCAGTCATTGGCAGCAGAGAACTGGAAGGAGAGGCGGCCAAAGGAAGAATTGGTTTTGGGGGTGACCAGAGAGATAAACCTGCTGGAGCGCGTGCTACAGGTAGGTGTTGCTATGGTGACCAGCGAGCTGAGATAAGGGGGGACTTTACCTAGCAGGGTCTCTTAGGATGGTCAGTTTTACAAGGGTATGTTTGGCAGCATGAGTGAAGGATGCTTTGTTGCGGAATAGGAAGACAATTCTAGATTTAACTTTGGATTGGAGGTGTTTGATGTGAGTCTGGAAGGAGAGTTTACAGTCTAACCAGACACCTAGGTATTTGTAGTTGTCCACATATTCTAAGTCAGAGCCGTCCAGAGTAGTGATGTTGGACAGGCGGGCAGGTGCAGGCAGCGATCGGTTGAAGAGCATGCATTTAGTTTTACTTGTATTTAAGAGCAATTGGAGGCCACGGAAGGAGAGTTGTATGGCATTGAAGCTCGCCTGGAGGGTTGTTAACACAGTGTCAAAAGAAGGGCCAGAAGTATACAGAATAGTGTCGTCTGCGTAGAGGTGGATCAGAGAATCACCAGCAGCAAGAGCGACATCATTGATGTATACAGAGAAGAGAGTCGGTCCAAGAATTGAACCCTGTGGCACCCCCATGGAGACTGCCAGAGGCCCGGACAACAGACCCTCCGATTTGACACACTGAACTCGATCAGAGAAGTAGTTGGTGAACCAGGCGAGGCAATCATTAGAGAAACCAAGGCTGTCGAGTCTGCCGATGAGGATGTGTTGATTGACAGAGTCAAAAGCCTTGGCCAGGTCAATGAATACGGCTGCACAGTATTGTTTCCTATCGATGGCGGTTAAGATATCGTTTATGACCTTGAGCGTGGCTGAGGTGCACCCATGACCAGCTCTGAAACCAGATTGCATAGCGGAGAAGGTATGGTGGGATTCGAAATGGTCGGTAATCTGTTTGTTGACTTGGCTTTCGAAGACCTTAGAAAGGCAGGGTAGGATAGATATAGGTCTGTAGCTGTTAGGGTCAAGAGTGTCCCCCCCTTTGAAGAGGGGGATAACCGCAGCTGCTTTCCAATCTTTGGGAATCTCAGACGACACGAAAGAGAGGTTGAAAAGGCTAGTAATAGGGGTGGCAACAATTTCAGCAGATAGTTTTAGAAAGAAAGGGTCCAGATTATCTAGCCCGGCTGATTTGTAAGGGTCCAGATTTTGCAGCTCTTTTAGAACATCAGCTGACTGTATTTGGGAGAAAGAGAAATGGGGAAGGCTTGGGCGAGTAGCAGAGGGGAGGGCAGTGCTGTTGTCCGGGGTAGGGGTAGCCAGGTGGAAAGCATGGCCAGCCGTAGAAAAATGCTTATTGAAATTCTCAATTATAGTGGATTTGTCGGAGGTGACAGTGTTTCCTATCTTCAGAGCAGTTGGAAGCTGGGAGGAGGTGTTCTTATTCTCCATGGACTTTACAGTGTCCCAGAACTTTTTTGAATTTGTGTTGCAGGAAGCAAATTTCTGCTTGAAAAAGCTAGCCTTGGCTTTTCTAACTGCCTGTGTATACTGGTTTCTAGCTTCCCTGAAAAGTTGCATATCACGGGGGCTGTTCGATGCTAATGCAGAACGCCATAGGATGTTTTTCTGTTGGTTAAGGGCAGTCAGGTCAGGAGAGAACCAAGGGCTATATCTGTTCCTGGTTCTAAATTTCTTGAATGGGGCATGCTTATTCAAGATGGTGAGGAAGGCATTTTAAAAAAATGTCCAGGCATCCTCTACTGACGGGATGAGATCAATATCCTTCCAGGATACCTCGGCCAGGTCGATTAGAAAGGCCTGCTCGCTGAAGTGTTTCAGGGAGCGTTTGACAGTGATGAGTGGAGGTCGTTTGACCGCTGACCCATTACGGATGCAGGCAATGAGGCAGTGATCGCTGAGATCTTGGTTGAAAACAGCAGAGGTGTATTTGGAGGGCAAGTTTGTTAGGATGATATCTACGAGGGTACCCGTGTTTACGGAATTGGGGTGGTACCTGGTAGGTTCATTGATAATTTGTGTGAGATTGAGGGCATCAAGCTTAGATTGTAGGGTGGCTGGGGTGTTAAGCATGTTAAAATTTAGGTCGCCTAGCAGCACGAGCTCTGAAGATAGATGGGGGGCAATCAGTTCACATATAGTGTCCAGAGCACAGCTGGGGGCAGAGGGTGGTCTATAGCAGGCGGCAACGGTGAGAGACTTGTTTTTAGAGAGGTGGATTTTTAAAAGTAGAAGTTCAAATTGTTTGGGAACAGACCTGGATAGTAAAACAGAACTCTGCAGGCAATCTTTGCAATAAGATTGCAACACCGCCCCCTTTGGCCGTTCTATCTTGTCTGAAAATCTTGTAGTTGGGGATGAAAATGTCAGAATTTTTGGTGGTCTTTCTAAGCCAGGATTCAGACACGGCTAAAACATCCGGGTTGGCAGAGTGTGCTAAAGCAGTGAACAAAACAAACTTAGGGAGGAGGCTTCTAATGTTAACATGCATGAAGCCAAGGCTATTACGGTTACAGAAGTCATCAAAAGAGAGCGCCTGGGGAATAGGAGTGGAGCTAGGTACTGCAGGGCCTGGATTCACCTCTACATCACCAGAGGAACAGAGGAGGAGTAGGATAAGGGTACGGCTAAAAGCTATGAGAATTGGTCGTCTAGAACTTCTAGAGCAGAGAGTAAAAGGAAGTTTCTGGGGGCGATAAAATAGCTTAAAGGAATAATGTACAGACAAAGGTATGGTAGGATGTGAATACAGTGGAGGTAAACCTAGGTATTGAGTGATGATGAGAGAGATATTGTCTCTAGAAACATCATTGAAACCAGGTGATGTCATCGCATATGTGGGTGGTGGAACTGTGAGGTTGGATATGGTATAGTGAGCAGGGCTAGAGGCTCTACAGTGAAATAAGCCAATAAACACTAACCAGAACAGCAATGGACAAGGCATATTTACATTAAGGAGAGGCATGCTTAATCGAGTGATCAATAAGGGTCCAGTGAGTAGAGGTTGGTTGGGGTCACGGCGATCCAGACAGCTGGCCGGGTAGATGGCTATCGGTAGCAAGATAGCATAGTATGGAAGTCTATTTGTAGATACCTCGTGCGTTTCCGTCGGTAGGTTAGTGGGGTTCCGTGTGGTAGAGGGGATCAATCCAAATTGGCAAAATAGATATAGTGACCCAAGAAAATAAATAAATAAATAATAATAATAATAATAATTGTCCGATATACTTATTCAGATAGCAGCCGATAAGACAGCTAACGGTTAGCGGGCCCCAGATGAGCGTTCAGGTAACGTCGGGACGGAGGTGCCAGTTGGATAACTCCCTCGGGCAGATAACGTCGGCAGTCAGTCGTGAAGGCCCGGTGGGGCTCCGTATCTGCAGCAACAACAAAACAAAAACAAAAAAAACGGGTCCGGATAGGTGACTGTAGCCCAGGAATGGCTGATGGAACTCCTCAGCTGGCTAGCTCCGGAATGATTTGAGTTTGCTCCGGGATCGACGTAAGCCAATAGTCACACGGTTTGCAGCTAGCTAGCTGCAAATGTCCAGAGCCTGCGGCTGAAATCCGGGGAAACTGAGAGAAAAAAAGTCCCGGAATGCTCCGGTCCGAGTCGCGTTGCACAAAAGTGCCGGTAGATTATCGAGCTAAAGGAATAGCTTATGACCACAAAACGTGGGCAGCTGAAACACCAACGCTAGCCAGCAGACCGGCTAATTTCTGGGCAGCTACAGATTAGCTTCTGGCTAGCTATCGGATAGCTTCTGGTTAGCTTTCTGGCTAGCTTCTGAATTAGCCCCTGGCTAGCTTCCACGGTGGATTTTCAGATTTGAGGTAAATAATACTTTTTTGTAATTGGTGAAGCGGGTTGCAGGAAAGCTTTTGCAGGAAAGCTTTTGTAGTTGAGTTCTTGGATAATAAAATATATAAAAGATATGCGAAGAAAGGTGTAAATATATATATATACAGGACACGACAATACGAAACAGAAATGACGTCTGAACTGCTAAGCCACCTTGGGACATGTGATGTCCATCTTGGGACATGTCATGCCTTTAGAAGCTTCTGATAGGCTAATTGACATAATTTGAGTAAATTGGAGGTGTACCTGTGGATGTATTTCAAGGCCTACCTTCAAACTCAGTGCCTCTTTGCTTGACATCATGGGAAAATCAAAAGAAATCAGCCAAGATCTCAGAAAAAAATGGAATGGTGCACTTCATAAAATAGATGGCATCATGAGGGAGGAAAATTATGTGGATATATTGAAGCAATATCTCAAGACATCAGTCAGGAAGTTAAAGCTTGGTCGCAAATGGATCTTCCAAATGGACAATGACCCCAAGCATACTTTCAAAGTTGTGGAAAATGGCTTAAGGACAACAAAGTCAAGGTATTGGAGTGGCCATCACAAAGCCCTGACTTCAATCACATAGAAAATGTGTGGGCAGAACTGAAAAAGCGTGTGCGAGCAAGGAGGCCTACAAACCTGACTCAGTTACACCAGCTCTGTCAGGAGGAATGGGCCAAAATTCATCCAACTTATTGTGGGAAGCTTATGGAAGGCTACCTGAAACATTTGACCCAAGTTAAAACTTCTTGCCACTAGGGGGGTGCCATTTCGACATAGCACAAATGTGTACCCAATGTAAACGGACTCATACTCAATTCTTGCTCGTACAATATGCATATTATTCTTACTATTGGATAGAAAACACTCTCTAGTTTCTAAAACCGTTGGAA
Source organism: Salvelinus fontinalis (assembly GCF_029448725.1). Taxonomy (NCBI): domain Eukaryota; kingdom Metazoa; phylum Chordata; class Actinopteri; order Salmoniformes; family Salmonidae; genus Salvelinus; species Salvelinus fontinalis. Next base: position 5,232,812 of record NC_074676.1, on the reverse strand, counting down.
TTATGTCTGTAAGTGAAACAGAACTCGACTTAGAGCACTTTTCCTATGTCTGTGTGAGAATGGCAAATTTTATCATCTGCTTTGAGACCTGTCTAACTTTGCCTGTCTTCTATTGGTTGAGATGCACTGCATACGTCTTCCCCTGGCTGTTAGCGAATAGGGAGAGTTGAAATGCAGTTTCTACACGGTTCAGAAAGTCTATAAATTGGTTGGAACCGAGGTGTCCGGCCTTTTGGGACTTCGCGCTGACGCAGAAAGGCTCTTGGCATGTCTTTTTAGAACCTCTGGTTTTAGCTCCTAGATGTATCCGGCTCTGTTTTTATTCGCTATAGGCTTTAAAGACATCATAATCTTGTTATTTTGAACCGAATTATACCAGTTTATGTCAGTATATTGCGATTTTCAGGTATTTATTTCCATGGCGCTGTAGAAACTTGGGTGTCTCTCTCTCGAATGCCATTCTGTACTGCTAATTGCAACGTCAAAGAAACATTCTCCAACCCAGCAACGATTCTTTTGGCCAACGGACACCTTTCCCAAGATTCTGATGGGAGTTCAGCTAATAGTAAGTACTATTTATGCTGATAAAACGTTGTTCTGTTGAAAAAGTAAAATGTGTTAGACGCCATTATTTTCCGTGTAGCGTTGCACTATCGCACCCTGTATTGTACCCAGTATTGCGCAGTAAGGTTAATTTTAAAAGTGTAATTCAGCGATTGCATTAACCTGTCTAGGATGAGGGTGCCGCTAGCGGCACTCCCCCCCCCCCCCCCCCCCCCCCCCACTGAAAAGGCAGAGCCGCGAAATTCAAAAAAAATATTTTTTTTAAATATTTAACTTTCACACATTAAAGTCCAATACAGCTAATGAAAGACACAGATCTTGTGAATCCAGCCAACATGTCCGATTTTTAAAATGTTTTACAGGGAAGACACAATATGTAAAGATGTACATCTATTACCTAAAAACACATTAGCATAATCCACCATCTTTTATTTGTCCACCAACACCAGTAGCTATCACCAATTCGGCTAAACTAAGATATTTATAGCCCCTAACCAAGAAAAAAACTCATCAGATGACAGTCTGATAACATATTTATGGTATGGGATAGGTTTTGTTAGAAAAAAGTGCATATTTCAGGTAGATGGCATAGGTTACAATTGCACCCACCGTCACAAATGGACTAGAAAAACTACATTGAGCAACGTGTTTACCTACTTACTAATCATCAAACATTTCGTAAAAATACACAGCATACACTAATCGAAAGACACAGATCCTGTGAATACAGACAATATTTCAGATTTTCTAAGTGTCTTACAGCGAAAACACAATAAATCGTTATATTAGCATAGCACATAGCACATAGCAGCCCAGCATTGATTCTAGCCAAAGTGAGCGATAAAAGTCAACATCGCCAAAATATATTAATTTTTTCACTAACCTTCTCAGAATTCTTCAGATGACACTCCTGTAACATCATATTACACAATCCATATAGAGTTTGATCGAAAATGTTTATATTTAGCCACCAAAATCATGGTTAGACAATGTGAAATGTAGCCAAGCTGGTGAGAAAATGTCCGTGCGCCACTTAGACAGTGATCTACTCTTATACATAAATACTCATAAACGTGACTAAAAAATATAGGGTGGACAGGGATTGATAGACAATTTAATTCTTAATACAATCGCGGAATTACATTTTTTAATTTATCCTTACTTTTCAATACAGTTTGCGCCAAGCGAAGCTACGTCAAAAAACATGGCGTCCTAAGCCACTAACATTTTTCGACAGAAACACGATTTATCATAATAAAAATGTCCTACTTTGAGCTGTTCTTCCATCAGTATCTTGGGCAAAGGATCCTTTCTTGGGAGTAATCGTCTTTTGGTGGAAAGCTGTCCTCTTGCCATGTGGAAATGCCAACTGCGTTCGGGATGAACTGGAAGCGTGCCCAGCAATTCACAGCGTTTCAGAAATAAATGTCCCAAAATCGCACTAAACGGATATAAATTGCTATAAAACGCTTTAAATTAACTACCTTATGATGTTTTTAACTCCCATAACGAGTAGAAACATGACCCGAGTAATATTACTCCCTCCACTAATGCTTGGAACAGGTGCGGGTCGGTGTCCTCTAGGCGCATGACGCACCAAGAAAAGAGTGACTAGCCTCAGGGTTTTTTAATTTGTAGTGCCTGTGAACGCGCAATCGACCCCATTCAAATCGTCATCACGTAAAGGCATCCAGGGGAAGACGTAAGCAGTGTCCGTATACTCATAGCAATAACAGTGCCCTTTTAACTGACTCCAGATCAGGGGCCAAAATTTCTGAAATCTGACTCCATGTCAGGGAAATTGCTGTAGAATGGGCTCTGTTCCACTTAGAGACAAAATTTCAACTCCTATAGAAACTATAGACTGTTTTCTATCCAATAATAATAATAATATGCATATTGTACGATCAAGGATTTTGTGGGAAGCCGTTTCAAAAATTACACGATTAGCATAAATAGTCACAACAGCGCCCCCATCCTCAACAGGTTAAGAACTAATTTGTCTTTCAATTGCTGTCCAACCTGTATTTTTTTAGTCAAGTTTATAAATAGTTTTCGATAAGATTAGGTGCCTTTCCAAAATGGCGCCGGACAGATTGCTTGATTTTTTGCCCGCTAAACACGTTGTGTAACCACGAATTGTGCGGGTAAATATGCACATTTTCGAACAAACTATATGCATTGTGTAATATGATGTTACAGGACTGTCATCTGAAGAATTCTGAGAAGGTTAGTGAAAAAATTAATAGCGTTTGGTGGTTTATAACGTTATTGCTATTTTTGGCTTGAATCAATGCTGCTGTGTGACTGACTATTGTAGTAAGCTAAGATAACGCTATATTGTGTTTTCGCTGTAAAACACTTAGAAAATCTGAAATATTGTCTTGATTCACAAGATCTGTGTCTTTCAATTGCTGTATGCTGTGTATTTTTAAGAAATGTTTTATGATGAGTAATTAGCTAATACACGATGGTCTCTGTAGTTATTCTAGTCATTTTAGTGATAGTTGTGATGGGGGCTGCAATTGTAAACTATGATTTATACCTGAAATATGCACATTTTTCTAACAAAACCTATGCTATACAATAAATATGTTATCAGACTGTCATCTGATGAGGTTTGTTTCTTGGTTAGTGGCTATTTATATCTTTATTTGGTCGAATTTGTGATAGCTACTGATGCAGTAAGAAAATGGTGGAGTAAGAAAATTGTTGTCTTTTGCTAACGTGGTTAGCTAATAGATTTACATATTGTGTCTTCCCTGTAAAACATTTTAAAAATCAGAGATGATGGCTTGAATCACAAGATCTGTATCTTTCATTTGGTGTCTTGGACTTGTGATTTCATGAACATTTTATTTTATGATATCCCTGTAACTTTAGGCTAGGCTATGCTAGTCAGCTTTTGTGATGGGGGGGATCCCGGATCCGGGTTAGGTAGGCGTTAGAGGTTAAACAATTTAAAGGCAATGCTACCAAATACTATTTGAGTGTATGTAAACTTCTGACCCACTGGGAATGTGATGAAAGAAATAAAAGCTGAAATAAATCATTCTTTCTACTATTATTCTGACACTTCACATTCTTAAAATAAAGTGGTGATACTAACTGACCTAAGACAGGGAATTTTTACTAGGATTAAATGTCAGGAATTGTGAAAAACTGAGTTTAAATGTATTTGGCTAAGGTGTATGTAAACTTCCGACTTCAACTGTATCTAGATACGTATCGGATCGTCCTAAAAGGGAAAGATACCCCCAGTGGTAAATTGTGGTTTGGAATGAAAACTTTTCAAACTATTTCATGTTAACATCAGCTACATATTGTCCTACATGGCTACAAAAAGTATATTTAACAGTTATGCCACTGGTATGACAATCAGGAATAAATGTGAAGTGCATCACAGCCTAGCATAACTCTAGTAAGGAGAATGCACAGCTCTCTCATCTTGAACTGTATTTGCCAGTGAGTGTGCACAAACTATGAAATAACACATATGGAATCATCTCGTAACCAAAAAAATCTAAAGATATTGTATATTTGAGATTGTTGAAAGTAGCCACCCTTTGCCTTCATGACAGCTTTGCACACTCTTGGCATTCTCTCACACAGCTTCATGAGGAAGTCACCTGGAATGCATTTCAGTTAACAGGTGTGCCTTGTTAAAAGTTCATTTGTGGAATTTCTTTCCTTCTTAATGCGTTTGAGCCAATCAGTTGTGTTATGACAAGGCAGGGGTGGTATACAAAAGATATCCTCTATTTGATAAAAGACCAAGTCCATTTTCCAAATTTTTGATTTTTAGTTCCAACCAAGTAGGTGAACGGATGATCTCCGCATGTGTGGGTCCCACCGTGATGCATGGAGGAGGAGGTGTGATGGTGCTTTACTGGTGATACTGTCTGTGATTTATTTAGAATTCAAGGCACACAACCAGCATGGCTACCACAGCATTCTGAGGTGATTCGCCATCCCATCTAGTTTGTGCTTAGTGGGACTATCTTTTGTTTCAACAGGACAATGACCCAACACACCTCCTGGCTGTGTAAGGGCTATTTGACCAAGAAGGAGAGTGATGGAGTGCTACATCAGATGACCTGGTCTCTCCACAATCACCCGACCTCAACCCAATTGAGATGATTTAGGATGAGTAGGACCGCAGAGTGAAGGAAAAGCAGCCAACAAGTACTCAGCATATGTGGGAGCTGCTTCAAGACTGTTGGAAAAACATTCCTCATGAAGCTGGTTGAGAGAATGCCAAAAGTGTGCAGAGCTGTCATCACGGCATAGGGTGGCTACTTTGAAGAATCTAAAACATAAAATATATTTTGATTACTACGTGATTCCATATTTCATAGTTTTGATGTCTTCACTATTATTCTACAATGTAGAAAATATAAAACATTAAGAAAAACCCTTGAATGAGTATGTGTCCAAACTTTTGACTGGTACTGTAAAAGTCAAGGGGTCTGAATACTTTCCGAATGCACTGTATATATACACACTTCACATGAGACTCGTAATAAGGCTAAGCAATTAGCCTATTAAAATGTTTTTCTGACTTCATAAAGATTATTAAGATATACAAGGAAGCATTAGTCAATGAGTTGACATTGACTAGCAAAAATTGGTCTGAGAACTGTCTAAATCACAGGCAGATATTTAATAAACATTGTACAATGAATGTATTCACATACAAGGCATGAAGCTTAACTTACAAAGCAAAACAAAGATCCGAAGGTTAACTTAGAAGACAAAGCATTAACAAAAAGATGCCTATTAGGCCAGAGGCCTAAAAGCATAGGAAATGAAAATTGATCATGCAACCTTCCTCCATGGACTGAATACAAGATAAGAGAGAGAGCAAAGGCATTTCATTCCATTTATAACATCTGAAGGTGTAACCTTTCAACCCAAAACCAACCACCATTGACCAATCAAACGATACCAAGCTTACAGTGTAACCAGCATCTAAAAGCTTGTGTGGGGGATGAGACCAATGTAAATTAGACAGAATTCCTGAGAAGACAATACAATCTCTCTGCATAGCGTAATTCAGAGTTCACCCTGTACAGATAGATACATGTAACCACAGAGGTCATACATAGCATCGGAATTATCCTCAGTGAACAAGTTTCAGATAGAACAATGCTATATGATCTATGTTTGGTATCTATCACAATAGTCAGTGCTCTGGATACTGTTACATAGACATACATTTTGGCCCTTCAGAGGGGGAAGGGCTGACTAGTCCTTGGGCATTGTCCAAATGGACCATTTTCCATGCAGCTCTAGGTGACAGAGAGCACATTCATTCGGGCCAAGCCTAGAGACAGGGCTTCAGACAGACAATAACGTCATCAGTGGCATGTGTCAGCGGAGGGTCATTGATACCAGACAGACAGTGAGGGCCAAGGCACCAATTATCAGAGTAGACCTTTACAAAGTCAACACATTTTGACAAATGTAGACAGAGCCATGGTGACTATAGATGATGCATCTAAGACTATGCAAAAGTATATCCCCTGCTATGTCTGGCCTGGGGGTTCAGTTTCTCAGGACTGTTCTCATTATGTGTTATTTGATATTACAGGGATCTGTCATTGTATTGTGATAAATATGATATTGATTCAATATTAGTCTGATTTCACACATGGGCCTTTGTTTATCACAATCAGATTGGACTGTAGGCTATTTACTAATGCAATCGAGATTATGGCTTTTCCCATTTTCACAAGCTACAACAACACTAAGGTAATGTCACGTGAAAAACAAAATTGAATGTGACCAAATAATTCAAAGACAGATCTCCATTAGGCAAAGGAGAATTCCTCTCATCCATTTGTACGAAGCTGGATTCACGAGCTCCATGCTGATGTTCTTTGATTGGGTGGTTGGGGTGGAAGGTGGACTGGAGAGAGAGAAAATGAGAGCTTGTTTCTTTGTGCAGAGTGGTGGTCGGGCAGTCAGTCTAGGCAAGCCAGTTAAATGCATACAGCAGGGTGGGCGCCCTGGGTGTGTCTTTGCTGGCGAGTCATAAAGGGCAAATAGAATGTTTACACTACCCTGGGGTCACCAGCATCATGTGTGCGCACACACTAGCATCATGAGCACCACCCAGCTAACACATTTCTGTTAGTTCTTCTGAGAACCCTTTTAGCATGTTTTGGCATAAGATTTAGGAGAACATTCCCTTACTGTCAAACAAAACATACCCAGAACGTGGTTACCATGTTCTTAGAATATGCAATATTAATGTTCTAGACACATTTCATGGGACGTTGCAAGAACATTCATGTGTCCAGTTTTCTCTGGGTTAGGAGAATATTCCATCAACATCCCACCAACATACGCTTTGCCCAGTTAAATAAAGGTTAAATAAAAATAAAATACACAGAACATGGTTGCCATGTTCTCAGATACGTTTCTTGTGAACATGAAATGTGTCTAGAGCATTAATATCTTATATTCTGAGAAAATGGCCACCATGTTCTGTATATGTTTAGTGTGACATTGATGGAACAATATTCTCCTAACCCACAGGAACTGGACATGTTAATGTTCTTGCAACATTCATGAAACGTGTCAAGAACATTAATGTATTATGTTCTGAGAACATGGCAACCATATTCTGTGTAAGTTCTATTTGACATTAAAAGGGATAGTCTCTTGGAAACATTCCTTGCACATCACGGGAACATTCCTATGAAAATGTTAGCTAATGACCCGAGACTATTAAGTGAATGTTCTCTAAAGTTGTGGGAACGTTTGTTGCCAGCTGGGCACTCTCCAAAAGCTCCTGAAGATTTGCAGTGGGGCCCTCTCTGTTTTTGTTATCCCGCTTTAAAAGCTAATTAGCCTTTCACCGTATCCCCATTTAATGCCTTCAGTACATGCCCATGTTTATATAGCTTGTAGAGGCTATCATTGCCACTGAGTAGTCTAAGAGAGGGTGTCATGTTAAAGGGGAATTTCACCCTGGCTCTGCCACGCCATACAGTCATTACTATATTAACAACATTCAAGTTTTAGTATAAACATCACAATTATCTAAACCATAAGCTAGCACAAGCACATTTTTATTTCACTGCTAGAATCGGGAAGTTTCAACACCCTGTGTATTCGTCTGCTTATAGTGAACCACAAAGTCCGGCATTCATAGCGAATGCCTGGCTGTGCTAATTACAAAGTGTGTAAATGAGTTATCCTTCACCAGATTCAACGCAAATCCATTTCGACGACAGCTGAGAAGTGATGCGATAGCGTAATGTTTTTCCCGCTTCACAACAAAACAGAAGATTCTCTATTATAGGGAACCAAACATTTTCTAGCTTGCTAGCCTAGCTGGGTAAGTTAGCTAACTAACGTTACAGTCCTGCATTGAACTCTGAAAGCCATCAGCTAAATCATATAGCTATCTTTTGATATACACACTGTCAGTCAATTTCGCCTATGCCATGGTAGTCGATGGTAGACTGGTAGCTAGCTACCTTCAGCAGAGTAAACATGTTTGTTTGTTCGGTCTACCTTTAACTGTCGTAAGCTAGCTAATGCTACCAAATAAAGAGTATCTCAATTTGGTGGCCATCTATTCCATCCTTGTCTGGAAAACACTGTTACTAAAAATAGAATTGTTGATATAGCTAATGCACTCTCTCTGTGTGTTGATAGCAATGATGAATGTGTATAAATCATGTATGATTGGTTCTCAGCCATTCTCAGCTAGCTAGCAATCTTGCTGCCAATTTAGTGATGCTAGTTAGCTAACAGCAAGCTGACAATATTGAAATGCTTAGCTAGTCAGTCTAAGAGAGATCAATACAATTAGTGGGGTGGTTAAAATTGTGTATTGTTGTGTATTTTGTTGTAGATGGTACAGAATCTGATTTCACCAACATGCGCTTCCAAATCCTAGCACTGCACCAGGTTTAGGTAATTTGGCCAAAATATTTCAAGCCGACGGCTAAGGTAGCTCAATTTATAGTAAGCATGGTATAAATATGAAACCATGTTTGCATGGTTTCTGTTTGTGTTATGGGGTTACAGGTGGTTAGAGGTAGCCTGAGGACCATAGAGTACCTTCCAGACCATGTAATCAATCTGTCCCTCTTCTCTTTTTACCTTTTTATTTTTGTAAAACTCAGGGTATATGGAGTCATTCCACAGTGCCCTGCTGAAAAATACCCCAATGCGGGGGCATTTTGGGTACACAAGCATGAGGGAGCGGACATGCGGTTATGGAGCACAACAAGATTGTGGGACAGAAACCAGCAAGGGACACTGAAAGATATAAAAACAAGACTACAACAGTAATGACACAACCACCTCAGTATTCTCTCTGCAAATTCTCAAAACACAATACAAAGAAATGTCTACAAAATTCCCCTGCAAAGCGCTACTGTTGACAATAATGATCTGTCAAAGTCAATGGGCTGGGGGAGGTTTACTGACAGTACTTTTTTGTTGTGCAGGGTTGTGCTTAGTAAATTAATTGTTGTGTATGAGAACGATCGAGATGCCATTTCTCCTCAATCTCCCATACACAACAATTCATACTGTGTAAGAACTGCCTTCCTAAGACTTTTCACACATTCTATAGCTCTTCACTTACTGTAGTTGACTGATCTTTCCTCTCAAAAGCAGCTCCCAATGTCCCCTTTGTCCCTAAACAATACGCTTGCCAGTCCCATTCGGTTGATACCTTTACCAACAAAAGCATGTTGCCCTACGTCACTTCCATCAAACAGATGATTCAGATCTCAAATCTAAAATACAGGAGAGTGTACACTATTTAATGCTAACTCAAGACAACTGGGTATTCATCAACAAATATGGTAAAAGTAACACACAAAAAAATAATTGTATGAACAGTGTGATACAGTTCAGTGTATCTCAGGTGTAGAGACACACAAGTGCAGAGAACTGTAGTAACAGATGTGATTTACCCAAATATTTTTGCTAACATCTTGTCTATTTCAAGTCTTCTTCTCATTGATCGAGATAGGTGGGTGTCCACCCCAAAGTGCTGCATGTCATGACGACAGACCTTCCTCAATCAACAAGTGAGAAGACTTGAAATAGACACGAGGTTATTGCCCTTATTTTTTTATTACTTTATGGAGCAAAAAAAGTATTTATTTTAAAAACAAAGCATTTTCTAAATTCAAACTGACCCCCTGCAACTGGAGACATTTTATGAGACTCCTGTTTCCCCGCATTGAGGACGAAGACGGCATTGCTAAGGTTGGTAGAAAATTCTCTGTGCTGCAACAAACAGTACCTATCCTGTAACTCCTAGTAATGGATGCCAAAACTCTTTGGTTAAATCACATTATCTAGTGTAACAATCTGTCGCTAAGAGAACTGGTATTGAGCAGATGATGGGAGAGGTGGCCATGATGAAATTGCCTTACCAAATAAACATACAGTAAGTTCAGGGAATACTTGTAAAGCTGTGGGATGAGTGTTGTCCACATCAAACTGCCATTCAGCTCCTCATGAGTCATCTGCCTGAAATCCAGCAAAATGTCTAATACCTCGAGGGATTAGTGCACGGGATGCAGTTCTGCTAGGAATTCTGTATCTAGAATCCACTCCAGCAAGACGTCCAGGCAGCATACGGTATTATACTCTATGTACAGTTTGAACGACAGTTGAACCGTGTCAGCATAACATCAATATTAGTAGACTACTTGAAAATGCAAATATTTGCACAGGCACAGATATTACATTTGCAACAGTATCTAGCCTAATAGAAATAAATATGGCATAACCCTTAACCTTTGCACAGTTGATAGACCGTACAAATGAGTCTAGGTAGGTAGGCAGACAGTATCTACCGACAGCCATGTCTATCAGGCATGCTTAGGCAAATATTTTGATAGTCAAACCAGCTTCCTGTCTATTTCATCCAAGGTCATAATCATAACCAATTTCAACCCTCATCAATGATGTTACATTGCTAGCTAGTAAAATGATTTACAGTTGCTGATGTTACACGTTTGCTAACAAGTTACTAATGTGAGGCGTGGCGCATAAGAAGTTAGCAGGCGCGAGGCTAACTAGCTAGCCAACTCCAGTCATGTGCTAACGTTTGCTGGTAAACCTAGTTTAGTTGGCTGGTTGTAATGTTGTAGCTTGCTGTTCAGTAGCTAGCCAAATATATGACTAAAAAGACAAGAGGTTTTACAGTTAAGATACAAAAGTAATCCGATTGTAGAACTTATATTTTTAGTCCTCGATGTGGCTATCGTTAGTTGTTAAGCTGGCTAAATTAGCTAGTTAGCTAGCTACATAGCTAGCTACATAGCTAGTTATGTTAGCAAACTGAAAAATAACTTAATTTCCCCCACTGTAACACAGAAGTATGTTGGCCAGCAATACACAATAGTGTTTCAGTAGATAAACTAAGGTTAGCTAGCTAGCTAGGTGGCTTGCAGGAAAAATAACTTAGCTAGGTGCACTATTTCTCATCTGTCCTCTCGGTGCTGGCACCAGCTGTATCTGAGCTTCTAATTTTAGGAAAATCCAACTCTGTTTCGAATCCTCTATGCTATATTCCAGTTGAAACATGTATGATTGAAAGTCATAATGTACAGTGCATTCTGAAAGTAATCAGAACCCTTCACTTTTTCCACATTTTGTTACGTTACTACCTTATTCTAACATGAATTTAAAAAAAAAAATCTTAATCTACACACATAATGACCAATAATGACAAAGCAAAACAGGTTTAGAAATTTCTGCTCCAGCAGGTATATCTCTCTAGTCACCCCCAAAACCAATTCTTCCTTTGGACGCCTCTCCTTCCAGTTCTCTGCTGCCAATGACTGGAACGAACTACAAAAATCTCTGAAACTGGAAACACCTATCTCCCTCACTAGCTTTAAGCACCAGCTGTCAGAGCAGCTCATAGATTACTGCACCTGTACATAACCCATCTACAATTTAGCCCAAACAACTACCTCTTTAGCTACTGTATTTATTTATTAATTTATTTTGCTCCTTTGCACCCCATTATTTCTGTCTCTACTTTGCACTTTCTTCCAATGCAAACCAACCATTCCAGTGTTTTTTTTTGTTTTTATTTTACTTGCTGTGTTGTACTCACTTCGCCTCCATGGCCTTTTTATATTTTTATTTATTTATACATATATCTGTTTGCCTTCACCTCCCTTATCTCACCTCACTTGCTCACATTGTATATAGACTTATTTTTTTTCACTGTATTATTGACTATATGTTTGTTTTTACTCCATGTGTAACTATGTGTTGTTGTATGTGTCGAACTGCTTTGCTTTATCTTGGCCAGGTCGCAATTGTAAATGAGAACGTGTTCTCAATTTGCCTACCTGGTTAAATAAAGGTTAAATAAATAAAAAAATAAAAAAATAAATGTATTAAAAACAGAAATACCTTATTTACATACATATTCAGACCCTTTGGTATTAGACTCAAAATTGAGCTCAGGTGCATCCTGTTTCCATTGATCATCCTTGAGATGTTTCTAGAACTTGATTGGAGTCCACCTGTGGTAAATTCAATTGATTGGACATGATTTGTAAAGGCACACCTGTCTCTATAAGGTCCCACAGTTGACAGTGCATGTTAGGGCAAAAACCAAGCCATGAGGTCGAAGGAATTGTCCGTAGAGCTCCGAGACAGGATTGTGTCGAGGCACAGATCTAGGGAAGGGACCTAAAACATTTATGCAGCATTGAAGGTCCCCAAGAACACAGTGGCCTCCATTTTTAAATGGTAGAAGTTTGGAACCACCAAGAATCTTCCTAGAGCTGGCCACCCAGTCAAACTGAGCAATCGGGGGAGAAGGGCCTTGGTCAAGGAGGTGACCAAGAACCTGATGGTCACTCTGACAGACCTCAAGAGTTCCTCTGTAGAGATGGGAGAACCTTCCAGAAGGACAACCATCACTGCAGCACTCCACCAAGCAGGAATCTATGGTAAAGTGGGCAGGCGGAAGCCATTCCTCAGTAAACTCCTGCTTGGAGTTTGCCAAAAGGCACCTAAAGGACTCTCAGACCATGAGAAAAAATACACCGGAAGCTGTCATAGGGTATATCATTCAGCGTGTGAAGCCCTGACCTGCCTTCCTCGTGGGCAATTATGTGTGAAACACATCTCACTGTCCTAGAAATGCTTCAAACATGATGAAAACAAGCCCAGATTCTGCCAGGGTGAAATTCCCCTTTAAAGCAGTGGAGTCCATTTAGCTGGTATGTCTGTCAGACTCACCGATTTGACTCTTACAAGTCATAGAAAAAAATGCAAGACTCCCACTCACAATTAAAGCTGACAATTGTGTTATTCTTTGTAGATTAGTAGTGGAACGTTTTGGCCCTCAAGGTCTTTATTAGAACCATCCAACCAACCAGAATTATTGACTGAAAATCCTGAGCTATGGTTCTCATCTAGCATTCAACACATCTCAGCTGCATTCTAGTCATGGAATAACAATATGCTGTAAATTATGTATAAGACCAGGATCAACTGATCAACATCCTGGTCATACACTGAAGATGAGGATCCTGCTCATGAATTAACATTAGAATGACTGCAGGAAAACAAGCTCTTGTCATGGAGTCAGCTAATGGGGATCCTAATAAAAAAAAATGTTGTCTACCTTATATCTAACTGTTGATGATGTTTGTCGTGTTCTTTCCCACCATGCCCTCCCACTGGGCACAGACATTAATTCAATGTCTATTCTACGTTGGTTCAACGTCATTTCATTGAACGTTGATTCAACCAGTGTGTGCCCAGTGGGCTGGGGCTGCTGACCCCTGATGACCCCCAGGCTCTGAGTTCAGTCTGTGGTGAACCGTGGTATCTGAAATGAGGGCACGCCTTCCTGCCCTCCCTTCCTGGCTGGCTGTGAACTACCCAGACACCCCTAGGGCATGTTGGAGACAAACTACCCGCCACAACAAAACCAAAATTGGGTTCACAGCTCTCAATGCAGAAACCACAAGCCCTAGCCTTGCCATCAGGGAGACTGTTGAGCCTTGTGGTTAACACAGTCATTTAATAGTGGTTTAACTTTTGTTTTGTTGAGTGTCCGTGTGAGTGATAATAGTAATAGGCGCTATATAAATGTAGAACACACATGCCTCTCTGAAATGCAGAATAGGGAAACACATCAGCTCTCTTCTTCCAGCCCCTTCCCTCACTCCTGGGCCCCTGAGCTCCTGTCAGTTTCAGATTTATACTGCCTCCAGTAGATTCCAACTGACAAAACCAACGGACGTTTTACCTGACATGTTAAATGTAAGGGGAGAAAGTCCTCTGGGGTTTGGCTATAACTCTGAAAACGTCTCTCCGCTCTTGATTGATGTTCTATGCAATATCACATGCAGGCAAATTATGTGAAGTTAAAGACTTTTAGAATTAAAAAGCAATTTGTATTTAATCAAATGTAGGCAATGAATTGAATGTTTCTACATGAGCTTTGGAACTATTTGTAGTGTTAGAATGATCTTGTTTCCTGCACCAAGTTGCTGTTCTTGGCAGTAAACAACTTGCAGCGTCCAAACCAAAGTCTGTGGTTGTAATCTTTTTTTCCCCCCACTCTCACTCCAAATTGGCTTTTGCGTCAGCTTAGTCTCAGCCTAAGCACACCCTCCAGAAACTCCACAGGTTTAAATGTTGTTTTGGATGAACAGAAGAGAAGACCCCTCTTTAAAATTTCAGCAACAGCTTTCTAACAGTCTTTAATTGTGGGCTGTCCTTGTCCCAAATTGCACCCTATATTACCAATTTCAGGCACTACTTTTGGCCAGGGCCAATAGGGCCACTAGCAGGGAATAGGATGCAATTTGGTTACGCATGCCATGCTCCAGAGATCCCTGGTGGGATAGCAGCACTGCTTCCCACCACAACAAAGTGAAGCACCATGGGAGGGTCCCCCTTCGATTCCAGGCCAAGACTCTGGGAGCTTTACTGAGCTAGAGCCAGACATCCACTGGTAATGGAGCTGTGAATCATATCAAGATCCTGCGAGAGGGGAATGTAATGAAATGGATTTCAGACATTCCACATCCAGCTTTTCCAATGTTCTGTGGATGGGTAAGCACGACTGCTGAAGTCACAGAGATAGAGAAAGAGAGGGAGCGAGAGAGAGAATGAAAAACAGAGCTGTGTAGTATGTCTGCCATAGAGAGATATGGCTACAGCACAGTGTTACTGTAAGAATACATGAATAGCGGACTCCGGTAACCTGCAGATATAACAACTTAGAGTATATAAAATATTTCTCTCTTCATACTTTATGAATCAGACCTGTGAATCAGGCCATCTAGGAAATAATGTATGCCCGCCATGTAGAGACTTAGGCTAGTAGCTACAGTACACGGTGTTACTGTAAGGCTGCTAGACTCAAACAGTGGCCTCCAGTAATCCGCTGAGAGAACAGAAGTATTTATTTCACTTCGGCTGCGTGAGAATCAGAGACCATCTAGAGAAAAAAGTGCCAACGGGAGAGTTGTTTTGAAACCTGGCCCACGTCAGGGTTGCCTATGTGGCGCCTGAATCTCACCCCCCACCTGCCGTCAGTACAGGCGTGCAGCACATCTCTCTGGCGTGGAGGTGTATACTGTGATCCCTGCTCCCATAGGGGCGGCCCCAGGCCCAGGAGCATGGTCGATACCGGCATGCATGTCCACATAGGGGTGTTCCTAGGCCATGTTAGAGACCAACACAGATATCCATGCTCACAGTGAGAGCATAGAGATAGGGAGAAGAGACTACCCTGTCTGCTGACAGTGATAATGTAAATGTCATCACTACACGCTAGTGGTGAAATACAAACAAATGACCACATTAATGAAGCAATGAGGCATGAGAACCCGGGGATTATAGTGCGATAACTCCCAATTAAGAGCTGTTCTTAGACCCGAGGCGAAGCAAAGGGCTGGGAAACAGCCCTTAGGAGGGAGTTATCACACGATAATTCCCAGATTCGAGGGCCTTATTGATTTTATGAAACGGTTGTATATAACATAACAAAAAAAATCTTAATGACATGTTTTCCTTCAAACATAATTTTAATTAGTAAATTTGTTTTATTTCGTCCTTCCACCAGACGATATAGTACGGGCAAAAGCCAGTTGTTGGTTCTGAAGTTGCTAACCATACCGGGTGGTCGTAAATTCTATTCTCATGTTTTGACCTAGTCGTTCATTCCATTTCCATTCCATGTTGCTATGCTAAACAAATCATTGGCATGTAGCAGGCTAGCAGAGTTTTAATGATGACGAGAGACAAGAATTTCAATAAATAGGAAACAAGAACTTCAGCAAATAATGATTTAACAAAATGTATAAATAGGCAACAACCAACTGATTGTCAAGTCAATATGATACAGTAGTTATGGAGGATAGCTAGGCTAACGTTACTGCTCTTTTGCTAGCTAGTTAGCCAATTTAAGCTAAGACACAATCACATCAAGCAGCTGAAATGACAGAAAACTATGTGCATTTTCATTTGTTTTACCTTTGCCAATTCCTTGGATATAACATTATAATGATCCTGATAAATGAATTTGCCTGGATCAGAGAACCTGTCAATCTCGTCACGTTCATATGTAATGACATGGTGGAGATTGCAACAACAACAAAAAATGCTACATGTTGCACAGGCCAGACAGCGAGGCTTATATTACCCCTGCTGTACCAAACCAAATGTTAGGCAAGAAGCATGGGGAAATAATGTCTAGACTTTTTTTACAAGGGGAGATTACGTTTATGAATGCCTGGCTGGGCTGCGGGACAGTGGATGCACATTGATATTTGAAATGTCATTATGGCATCAAGGCATTTCCGTTTATTATCGAGGATCAAAATGTACCGTTTTTATAAGCTTGATCCATGGATGTCCTCACTGTTCTGACGAGAAGACAATTACGGGGTTCTGAGATGTACTTCTTGTTTGTTTGTATATTTCATTTATTCTATTTGTTCACAAAGACAATTTATTTTTTATTTTTTTCTGTTTTTAAATTTTTACCCCCTTTTCTCCCCAATTTTCGTGGTATCCAATCGCTAGTAATTACTATCTTGTCTCATCGCTACAACTCCCGTACGGGCTCGGGAGAGACGAAGGTCGAAAGCTATGCGTCCTCCGAAGCACAACCCAACCAAGCCGCACTGCTTCTTTAACACAGCGCGCCTCCAACCCCGGAAGCCAGCCGCACCAATGTGTCGGAGGAAACACCGTGCACCTGGCCCCCCTTGGTTAGCGCGCACTGCGCCCAGCCCGCCACAGGAGTCGCTGGAGCGCAATGAGACAAGGAAATCCCTACCGGCCAAACCCTCCCTAACCCGGACAACGCTGGCCCAATTGTGCGTCACCCCTCGGACCTCCCGGTCGCGGCCGGCTGCGACAGAGCCTGGGGGCGAACCCAGAGACTCTGGTGGCGCAGTTAGCACTGCGATGCAGTGCCCTAGATCACTGCGCCACCCGGGAGGCACCCACAAAGACAATTTTGTCACTATACAATCAACTTATTTGAGTGAGATAAGGGCAAACGCCTACGTTCACTTTACCGCCCTTTATTCTCTGGTTGCTTTCACATGCACGCAACATCACCTCAATTGACTGCAATGGCTGATGTCATCAATGCATGGCTGCAAGCTTTGCGGAACTCCTGGTCTCTCTAAGAATCAAGTTAGAATGGGACATTCAGTACTTTTACCTGGCATTCGTCTGACCTGAGCTGACTGTAGGTATGCTCTGGGACAAATGTACAGAGACAGGCAGTCCAGCGCATAGAAGTAGAACAACTGGATTGGACAATCCCATTCAAGTCGATGTTCTGTGACGATAGGCTTTATCCATTCTAATTCTATTTCTTTGTGACCATGATGGCAGAGTTAGTTTGCCCTGTGGTGTGGGACATTCAGCCAAGCCATCACTAGTTCCTGTCAGTGCTGTGATGGTGATGACACATGAGGCTGCAGTACATTCAGCTCAACCATCTGGAGATCTAACTGCAGGAACAAACACAGGCAGGATAGATGGACGGACGTGTAACTGCATGCCAACTGTTTCCATGAACAACAACTGTTTCCATGAACACCCAGTAAGTCCCTCAGATCATTGAATGTCACCGCCGGTACAGTGATGATCAACGGTTAAGAACACCTGAGGGATCATTCGTATGATACATGGGAAAAAGGGAGTAGGTCAAGACAAAGCAATGACGTGATAGATGCCAGACAAATTCCTTAATAAGACCAAGAAGCTGAAATGAAATGACTGTCCAGGTCTAAAAAAACACTAGCAATGAAGAAGCGAAATTCCATTGCACATTATTTTTAGTCTAGGACTAAGCTTATTCTGTGTCTGGGAAACCAGCCCAAAAGTCTGAACAGCATAGTTGAAATTGGGATTAGATCAATTAGACTGTAAATGTCCATTAACATGTGAAGAAAATCCCCTGTATCATTGCCTGTACAGCACCTTGCTGTGATCAGGAATGCTGGTTCACTTCCTTGCCTTCTGTACTTACCTTTAATTAAAGGGCTGTGTTATATCCTTGGCTCGTTTACTGCACTAACAGAAAGTGCCCCAGTGTTTTTCAAAACCTTGTTGGGACAGTTATGGACCTAACTTACAGTACACAGTGTGTCAAAGATAAACTTACATGTTTATACTAAGTGAAGGAATAGGAACCATGAGTTTAATACAGTTTCCCCCCCCTCCGTCTCTTTGCTCAGATCTGTGCCAAATCGCTTTACACTTCATTTTGCATAGAGCGAGAAAGTGCATATTTTTTGGGCAACGTGCTGCTGCTGTATAATTGAAAAATGCAGAGTATCGAATGAACGGCCGTGATCCAGGTGTGTATAAGCAAACACTTTTTTTCAGGAATGCTGTGGCTTGAGAAAACACTATTTTTTGTGCAGCTAGGTAGCTGTGAAGCGAAGGTGGGGGAATGAAAACAACTTGGTATGAATGCAGGGTCTCAGATAGAGAGAAGAGTCAGAAACCAGCCAGCTCTGATTAGAGGCCTTCACGGGTAAAAAATGCCGAAATTGACCTGGGCCTTTCCCATCCGGACCCGATATGCATAATTTTCATTATACAGTACCAGTCAAAAGTTTGGACATACCTACTCATTCAAGGGTTTTTCTTTATTTTTACTATTTTCTACATTGTAGAATAATAGTGAAGACATCAAAACTATGAAATAACATTTCTGGAATTATGTAGTAACCAAAAAAGTGTTTAAAAAATATATTTTATATTTGAGATTCTTCAAAGTAGCTACCCTTTGAATTGATGACAGCTTTGTACACTCTTGGTATTCTCTCAACCAGTTTCATGAGGTACTCACCTGGAATGCATTTAAATTAAAAGATGTGCCTTGTTAAAAGTTAATTTGTGGAATTTCTATCCTTAATGCGTTTGAGCCAATCAGTTGTGCTGTGACAGGTAGGGGTGGTATACAGAAGATAGCCCTATTTGGTCCAAACATTAAGTCCATATTACGGCAAGAACAGCTCAAATAAGCAAAGAGAAACGACATTAAGGTCAGTCAGTGGAAAATTTCAAGATTTTTGTACAGTAGCAAAAACCATCAAACACTATTATGAAACTAGCTCTCATGAGTATCGCCACAAGAAAGGAAGACCCAGAGGTACCTCTGCTACAGAGGATAAGTTAGTTACCAGCCTCAGAAATTGCATCCCAAATAAATACTTCAGAGTTCAAGTAACAGACACATCTCAACATCAACTGTTCAGAGGAGACTGTGTGAATTAGGCCTTCAAAGTCAAATTGCTGCAAAGAAGTCACTAGAAAAGGACACCAATAAGAAGAAGAGACTTGCTTGGGCCAAGAAACACAAGCAATGGACATTAGACTGGTGGAAATTTGTCCAAATTAGATTTTTGGTTGCAACCGCCATGTCTTTGTGAGACGCTGTCACGCCCTGACCTGAGATATCTATGTTTTCTTTATATTTTGGTTAGGTCAGGGTGTGACTAGGGTGGGTACGTTCGTTTTTGTACTGCCTTGGGTTTTTGTATGTATCGGGTGTTTGTAGGTCTAGGTGATTTGTATGTCTATGGTGGCCTGATATAGTTCCCAAGCAGAGGCAGCTGTTTATCGTTGTCTCTGATTGGGGATCATATTTAGGTAGCCATTTTCCCTTTGGTGTTTGTGGGTTCTTGTTCAGTTGCCTGTCTGCACTATCCATATAGCTTCACGGTTCGTTTTGTTAGTTTGTTCAGTGTTCATTCGTTAAAATAAATAAGAAGGTACGCATACCACGCTGCACCTTGGTCTCCTCCTTACAACGGCCGTGACAGACGCAGAGTAGGTGAACCGATGAACTCTGCATGTGTGGGTCCCACCATGAAGCATGGAGGAGGAGGTGTGATGTGTGAGGGTGCTTTGCTGGTTACACTGTCTGTGATTCATTTAGAATTCAAGGTGCACTTAACCAGCATGGCTACCACAGAATTCTGCAGCAATATGCCATCTCATCTGGTTTGCACTGATTGGCAGTATCATTTGTTTTTTAACAGGACAATGACCCAACACACCTCCAGGCTGTGTAAGGGCTATTTGACCAAGAAGGAAAGTGATAGAGTGCTGCATCAGATGACATGGCCTCCACAATCACCTGACCTCAACCCAATTGAGATGGTTTGGGATGTTTTGGACCGCAGAGGGAAGGAAAAGCAGCCAACAAGTGCTCAGCATATGTGGGAACTCCTTCAATACTGTTGGAAAAGCATTCCAGGTGAAGCTGGTTGAGAGAATGCCAAGAGTGTGCAAAGCTGTCATCAATTCAAAGGATGGCTACTTTGAAGAATCAAAAATGTTTAAACTTTTTTTGGTTACTACATAATTCCATTTGTATTATTTCATAGTTTTGATGTCTTTACTTTTATTCTACAA
Source organism: Salvelinus fontinalis (assembly GCF_029448725.1). NCBI lineage: Eukaryota > Metazoa > Chordata > Actinopteri > Salmoniformes > Salmonidae > Salvelinus > Salvelinus fontinalis. Next base: position 5,212,325 of record NC_074676.1, on the reverse strand, counting down.
TGTAGAAAATATTAAAAATAAAGAACATCTCTTGAATGAGTAGATGTGTCCAAACGTTTGACTGGTACTGTAGATATAGAGACCCATTCCGAACGGATCCGAGGACAACTAGACCTGTTCCGTATAGACCTGGTCGGATCCAGACCTGGTTCAATCCAAGTGGGGGAAGCAGCAGAAAAGTCAAATTATAAGCTATTTTATTAATCGTAACTGATAACGCGCGAGGGAGAGACGGTATAAAGTGGTGATACTCTAGCAGGGGCCATGCTATGTGTGTAGGTATTACTGTGATTGTGTGTGAGTGACATGGGTGGAGGGAGAAGTTAACTGGGAGAAGTTAAGCTAGCTAGCCAGGCTGATTGAGGATGCATGCGTTTTCTCGTCCTACACAGTAATAAACAACAACAACTTCATTCAGAATATTTTAAGTAGCAGCCTACTTGTAGGATCTTGGTCATTTTTGCCTATCCTTCAAATTTTTATTCCATATTTTTAATTCCATCTTCCATTGATTAGACATCTCCTAACTGTTGCCACACATGGGGCTCTATGACTGTAGCCTATTGGCACTTTGTTGACTTATGATTTGCCAACAACAAGCTTCAAATTGTATTGGTCACATACACATGGTTAGCAGATGTTATTGCGAGTGTAGCGAAATGGTTACGCTTCTACTTGCGACAGTGCAGAAATATCTAACAAGTAATCTAACAATTCCACAACAACTACCGTCTGTAATACACACACATCTAACATGCTGACCAGACCGTGCACGAGCGTTGCAAAATACATTTTGAAATCCACATTGCAACCGAGCGTCTGCGATGCCAAGGGCTAAAATAGAACTCCTTTCTATTTCTGACGCAGATCGCGCTGCAAGTCCTGCCTCTCCCATCTCCTCATTGGTTTATAGAAGCAGGTACCCACGTGCTATCTCCTCATTGGTTATACCCACGTGGGTGATTGAAAAACAATGTTTTGCCGGTTGTCGTGGTAAAAGTGTAGATGCCAATCACCATATAAGTTCAAAAATGAAAACGCTGGAAGGAGGAGAGATGACTAGAAACGATTCGGTTGACCGTTTTATGTGTGGATTAATTGTCAGAGTAGAGGACCTTGTGCATTTCAGGTAAAATAACAACTCAATGTTTATATCCGAGGACAAATTAGATAGCAAAAGAAAGCTATCTAAATAGGACAAATTAGCTAGCATGTGCAAGCTAGCTAGCTAGCTAAATTGCCATACATGTTTAATGCTTTTTGACCTGTCCCCAAATTAATGTAATTGGTTCAGAGTTTGTTTTGATATTTTAACCTGCGTGTCGTGATCGCGTTTGGTGTGGGGGGACAAAATACATTTATGCACGATGGCGCACGCGCGCAGCCGGTTTGGGTTCCGTGTAAGTAAAGGAATGGAATAAGAATGTATTAATATATGGATGAGCAATGACAGAGGGGCATAGGCAAGATGCAATAGATGGTATAAAATACAGTATATTACATATGAGATGAGTAATGCAAGATATGTAAACATTATTAAAGTGGCATTATTAAAGTGACTAGTGATCCATTTATTAAAGTTGCCAATGATTTCAAGTCTGTATGTAGGCAGCAGCCTCTCTTTGTTAGTGATGGCTGTTTAACAGTCTGCTGGCCTTGAGATAGAAGCTGTTTTTCAGTTTCCCGGTCATAGCTTTGATGCACCTGTACTGACCTCACCTTCTGGATGGTAGCGGGGTGAACAGGCAGTGGCTCGGGTGGTTGTTGTCCTTGATGATCCTTTTGGCCTTCCTGTAACATTTGGTAATGTAGGTGTCCTGGAGAGCAAGAAATTTGCTCCCGGTGATGCGTTGTGCGGACAGCACCACCCTCTGGAGAGCCCTGCGGTTGTGGGTGGTGCAGTTGCCATACCAGGCGGTGATACTGCCCGACAGGATATTCTCAATTGTGCATCTGTAAAAGTTTGAGGGTTTTAGGTGACAAGCCACACTTCTTCAGCCTCCTGAGTGAGGTTTCTTCACCCCACTGTCTGTGTGGGTGGACCATTTCAGTTTGTCTGTGATGTGTATGCTGAGGAACTTAACTTCCCACCTTCTCCACTGCTGTCCCGTCGATGTGGATAGGGTGGTGCTCCCTCTGCTGTTTCCACCTCGGGGTGGCCCGTCAGGATGTTCAGGACCCAGTTGCACAGGGCGGGGGTTGAGACCCGGGGCCTCAAACTTAATGATGAGCTTTGAGGATACTGCAGTGTTGAATGCTGAGCTATAGTCAATGAACATGAACAACCATATTCCCAGTCATCTTTCCATGGTTAAATGCAGTGGTTCGCGCTATCCATGGTTTCTAGTTAGGGTAGGTTTTAATAATCACAGTGGGTACAACATCTCCTATACACTTTCTCACCGAATCAGAGTATACGTCGATATTATTCTCTGAGGCTACCCGGAACATATTCCAGTCTGCGTGATCCAAACAACCTTGAAGCGTGGATTCCGATTGGTCAGACCAGAGTTGAATAGTCCTTAGCACAGGTATTTCGATTTTTGAGTTTATGCCTATAGGAAGGGAGGAGCAAAATGGAGTCGTGGTCAGATTTAGGGCGGGGGAGGGCCTTGTATGCATTGCTGAAGATAGAGTAGCAGTGATCAGTGATTTTCCAGTCAATATGCTGATAGCCTTGTTTTCAAATTTGCTTTGTTAAAATCCCCAGCTACAATAAATGCAGCCTCAGGATATATGGTTTCCAGTTCGCATAAAGTCCAGTGAAGTTCCTTGAGGGCCGTTGTGGTATCGGCTTGAGTGGGGATATACACGGCTGTGACAATAACTGAAGAGAATTCTCTTGGGAGATGATACAGTCAGTATTTGATTGTGAGGAATTCTAGGTCAGGTGAACAAAAGGACTTGAGTTCCTGTATGTTGTTACAATTACACCATGAGTCATTAATCATGAAACATACACCCCCGCCATTCTTCTTCCTGGGGAGAGGTTTATTACTGTCAGCGCGATGTACAAAGAATCCAGGTGGCTGTACCAGCTCCGACAGCATATGATTCCGTGAAACAGTATGTTACAATCCCTGATGTCTCTCTGGAATGCAACCTTTGCCCAGATTTCGTCGACCTTGTTATCTAGAGACTGGACATTAGCGAGTAATATACTCGGAAGCGGTGGGTGGTGTGCCCACCTCCGAAGTCTGACCAGAAGACCGTTCCGTCTTCCTCTTCTCCTGGGGCATTGTTTTGGGTCAGCCTCAGGAATCAGTTCAAATGCCCTGGGTGGTTCAGACAAATGATCGGCTTTAGGAAAGTTGTATTCCTGGTCGTAATGCTGGTAAGTTGATGTCGCTCTGATATCCAAAAGTTCTTCCCGGCTGTATGTAAAAACACTTACGATTTTCTGGGCTAACAATGTAAGAAATAATACATTAAAAAACAAAATACTGCAAAGTTTCCCAAGGACTAGAAGCGAGGCAGGCCTCTCTGTCGGGGTCACCTTGGCACGCGCTATTCTCGTGAAAAGCAAGAGCAGCAGTATAAATTATTAAAACAAATGATCTCGCTCTCTCTACTGCAGCAGTTGTGTACGGGTCCTTCCGTACATGTCAGTTTAAATTACACATAGCCGAGACCTGTGACAATCATATCAGATCCGACCCAGACCCGTGACATTATTTATGGGACTCGGGTATTCGGATCAGTGAGTTGGAACCGTGAAGACCTCTAGCTCTGATCCACAGTAAATGTGGGCTCTATGGAGACCATGCCACTAGTTCCCTTTTCACACTACTCAGCAGAGACAAGGTGCACTGGCCTGGCCTGGTTACCTATCCACCATAGTTGCTAGAATGGTGCTGGAAAGGACAATGTGAACTGGCTCAGGTTTTCACATTGTCCTTTCCAGCACCATCCAGCAACTGTGGTGATGGGTAACCAGGCCAGCACAGAGCATCTTGTCTCTGGCGGCAGGTAGTCTAGAGGATAAGAGTGTTGGACCAGTAACCAAAAGGCTGGTGGTTTGACTCCCCGAGCCGGTAAAGTGGAATAATCTGCTGTTCTGCCCTCTGCCCTTGAGCAAGACAGTTAAACCCCAACAACTGCTCCCTGGATGTTGACTAAGGCAGCCGCCTGCACCTCTCTGATTCAGAGGGGTTGGGTTAAATGCGGAAGACACATTTCGGTTGAATGCATTCAGTTGTGCAACTGACTAGGTATTTCTCTTCCCAAGTACAGTATCTACATACATATACTAGTTGTATATACAAGTTCAAGTGCTCCCATCCCTCCATCTCACTCTCCTCCAGCCCCCCTCTGTCTCACTCCCTCTGTCTAAGGTAGAGGACAGAAGAGGAGGAAGAGGAACCCAAAGCAGACAGACACTACTGTTAAAACTCAAAGTGAGTCAACATGTGGTCTGAAAGTAAGTTCCAAGGCCTTCTGTGTCTCCCAAACCAGCCATTCTTTGAATGAGACCGACCACTGGTCTCACCGGACCTGGACTGGGACAGGCTGTCTCTGTGTGACAAAACCAGTCTGGCTGTCGGGAATAAGCTACAGCCTGTGGTGTGTGTGTGTGTGTGGCGTACAGTGGTCAGGACTAGAAAGCCATAAACCATCCTCTTTATACAACAGCGATTCTGCCTCTAACTCATGTACCACACATCCTCTCGACGTCTCCATACATTACTTACACATACACTCTGCTCTGGAAGAGAGGCCTCCCTTAAGCAAAATGACTTTTAAAACTCTTACATCCTGCATGTAGGTCAACAGGCAGGAACATACAGTACAGTACACTATGTTTGCACTGCTTTTATGCTGCCATTTTCTGCCATGTTAGCTGGTAGGAAATCATGATTTAGCTAGATCCACATTTTCACATACTCGTCTTTCATATTTTGAAATAGAGATTTTCCCTACAGTGTTGATTTGAAATGTCATTACAATCTGAAGTCTTTATTTCTGGGCCACATATCAGTTGGTTATCCTGTGTGGGTACTTTACTTGTTCACACACAGAGGGGGTTTTAACAGTCGTAAATGTAAGCAGACTCCCCCTTCTCAATTCCTTTGCAGTTCATTGCACTTTTTAGCAACTACAGATTAAACATTATGAAGTCTTAAAGGAGTATATGCCATATTTCATTAATTGTTTCTCAATGATACTTTTAAAGTACAAATGTCAAATATAGAAATCCTCATCGACGGGGCCGCAGTGTATAGCGTCAACAGGTTCAAGTTTGTCTGCGTGCACATCACCGAGGACCTGAAATAAGACTAGTTTCAGGAAACTAGGCGTAGGTCGCGGGTGACTACTTCATTTTTAATCAAAATGCATTTTTCCGGCAGAAATGCCTTCTGGAATATGTGAGCTTTCATGTGCCTTAATAATAAACTTGCACGACATCTGTAAATATGAATACATTTGTTCAATTACGAGCCTAGTTGGTTTAGCATCAGAAAAAGACAGCAATGTTCCCGCTAGCCATGATTGGCTGAGATAATTAGTGGGCTGGACATGCCGAGAAATGAGTTCGGATTGGTCTGCTATATAGCAGGCTTCTGTCTATTTGAGCTGGTCAGTATGTGTTGGTAATCCTGTCTAACGCGGCTTTTTAAAAATATATATAGTGTAGTAGACCTACATAAGTGTTGCTCTCCACTTTCTGGAGGACCGAGTTTTGAAATCAATGGAATTAGATTATGATAGCTAAGGAGATGAAGAAAACACCTGTCTCTGGATTACATCTTCAAACTAAGGGCAACCATGGCATCCGTGACAGGGAGAAGCTTCCATTCATGATGTACACGGGTAAGATAGTCTAGCTAGCTACGTTTTCAGACATTACACGTTTCTAATTTTGACAGAAAGTATTTTTCATTTTAAGTTAAAGAATAGCTAATGTTAGCCTGCTGGCTTGCTAGCTAACATTACAGGTATGATCTTATTATTTGTATCTCAGAGCCATTTGCTTTGATAGCTAGCTAACATTAGGTTATAACTAACATTGAACCTGCTTGGTTCGCTACCTGCAAGTTCATGCAGGGTAGTAACGTTATGAGTTGGGATTATGGTTAATTGTTTAGCTAGCTAACTAACTGTCTTAACAAAATATTCCACTATGCAAGTATCCATTCCAATAGAATGTCACAACTGTTGATAGACGTAGCTGGTAAATTCACTCTGGCTACCTTCAAAGCCCTGGAAAGATAGTCTAGCTAGCAACATTTTCAGATATTACACGTTTCTTCTCCAGATTTCAGAGCACTCATGTGAGTGTGCCAGAGCGCCAAATAACTGACAAATTTACAAACTCTTAGCACCCGTTGAATATGGCCAGTGTCAGTAAACGTTGGCAAAAAAGCGTAAATTGTTGCCAGCATCACAGTTGCAGTCATCAACGCTCTGGATAACATAAAAACAGCCTAACCAGCTCTGTTGGGCGAGTAAAAATGGTCAGTAAGCCGTTCTCTCATTTGTGTCTGGAAGTAGCTAGCAAGCTAGCCAATGTTAGCCAGTTAGGTTGGGTGCTTGACTGCTGTTGTTAGGAAAGAACACGAGGATCAACCCTTAAAGAGATGGGTGGGGATAAAGCTTAAGAGGGTGTGAACGATGCTGAATGGGTGTAGACAAAGAAGAGCTCTCTAGTAGGTACCAAAACATTCAAAGGCCATTTTCTCAAAAGTGAGGTTACAAGTTTATCAACTTTCAAAGCAGAATTACTTTCCCAATGTTCCTCAAATGCAGTGTATGATATACCATTTTGTAGCTCTGTGTCTCTGGTTTTATCAAATGTAAAAAAAAAAACACCATTTCAAATTTTACTACATAAGACCGAATCAAGGCGGTCAATCACAAATGGTCTCGGCACACCGACATCATGGTGAAAAAAGCGCAACAGCGTCTCTACAACCTCAGGCAGCTGAAAAAATGTGGCATGGCCCCAATGACCCTCAAGAACTTCTACAGATACATCGAGAGAATTCTGTTGGGCTGCATCACTGCCAAAAGGTTGTGCAGACAGCCCAACGGCTCACCGGGGCCAAACTGCCTTCCCCCCAGGACATCTACAGCACCCGGTGTCAAAGGAAGGCCAAGAAGATCATCAAGGACCTCAGTCACCCAAGCCCCGGACTGTTCACTCGGCTACTGTCCGACAGACGGAGACAGTACAGGTGCATCAAAGCCAAGAACGAGAGGTGCACCAAAGCCAAGAATATACTATATAAATATAGTATATATTTCCTGATTTTTCTTAAATATCCTATATATACGACAGACAGTTCAAAACCTTGTTTCTTATGGTTGATTTATTATTGTATTTTTGCCATTTATGAATGTGTTATTCAATGCGTTTCTCTGGGCTGTAGTTCTAAAGGCCAAATTCTATATTTTATAAGATTAAAAAAAAAATATTTTATACAGTGCATTCGGAAAGTATTCAGACCCCTTCACTTTTTCCACGTTTTGTTACGTTACAGCCGTATTCTAAAATTGATGAACAAAAAAAACATATTTAATCCATTTACACACAATAACCCATAATGACAAAGGGAAAACAGGTTTTCAGACATTTAAAAAACAGAAATACCTTATTTACAGAAGTGACCCTTTGATATGAGACTCGAAATTGAGTTCAGGTGCATCCTGTTTCCATTGATCATCCTTGATGTTTCTACAACTTCATTGGAGTCCACCTGTGGTAAATTAAAATGATTGGACATGATTTGGAAAGGCACACACCTGTCTAAATAAGGTCCCACAGTTGACAGTGCATGTCAGAGCAAAAACCAAGCCAGGAATTGTCCGTAGAGCTCCAGGACAGGATTGTCTCGAGGCCCAGATCTGGGGAAGGGTATCAAAAAATGTCTGCAGCATTGAAAGTCCCCAAGAACCCTCCATCATTCTTAAATGGAAGAAGTTTGGAACAACCAAGATTCTTCCTAGAGCTGGCCAGCCGGCCAAACTGAGCAATCAGGGGAGAAGGGCCTTGGTCAGGGAGGTGACCAAGAACCCGATGATCACTCAGAAAGAGCTCAAGAGTTTCTCTGAGGAGATGGGAGAACCTTCCAGAAGGGCAACCATCTCTGCAGCACTCCACCACCAGGCCTTTATGGTAGAGTGACCAGATGGAAGCCACTCCTCAGTAAAAGGCACATGACAGTCTGCTTGGAGTTTGCCAAAAGGCACCAAAAGGACTCAGACCATGAGAAACAAGATTCTCTGGTCTAATGAAACCAAGATTTAAATCTTTGGCCTGAATGCCAAGCGTCACGTCTGGAGGAAACCTGGCACGTCTGGAGCAAAGTACAGCGAGATCCTTGATGAAAACCTGCTCAAGACCTCACTAGGGTGAAGGTTCACCTTCCAACAGGACAACGACCCTAAGCACACAGCAAGACAACGTAAGAGTGGCTTCGGGATAAGTCTCTGAATGTCCTTGAGGGGCCCAGACAGAGCCCGGACTTGAACCCAATCGAACATCTTTGGAGACCTGAAAACAGCTGTTCAGCGATGCTCCCCATCCAACCTGACAGAGCTTGAGGATTTGCAGAGAAGAATGTTAGAAACTCCCCAAATACAGGTGTGCCGTAGCGTCATACCCAAGAAGACCCGAGGCTGTAATCGCTACCAAAGATGCTTCAACAAAGTGCTGAGTAAAGGGTCTAAATAGTTATGTACATGTGATATTTACTTTTTAAAAATTTTAATACATTTGTAAACATTTCTAACAAACCAGTTTTTACTTTGTCATTATGGGGTGTTGTGTGTAGATTGTTGAGAAGAAAAAAAAATACGATTTCATCCATTTTATAATAAGACTAACGTAACAAAATGTGGAAAAAGTCAAGGGGTCTGAATACCCCCCCCTCCACGGCTTAAATTTGCAGGTGTTAACAAACAACTTCCTTTCCAGACCAGTGTGGTCATAGCTCTCCCTGCACTGTGAGTCACGTGGGTCATGTCAGCCAGGCTAGTTAAATCACAGTAAATAGAATAAAATGAATGTCTAATGTTTTTGTAAAAAATGTAACCCACCATGCATGGAATATCTAGCATTCGCAGATGGGGCCTAGATCGTCAGAGACTATTCTGGCTGGTCCAATGAGCCCTCTGTATCGCGGTCTCCTTCATGCAGTCTGCAACCTGGTCTCCCAGCCAGATGTTCAGCCACTTGGTCGTCTGGGCTGCCCTCACACATTTGACTGTGTTTGGAACATAAAGTATTAAATTAATTATATATTCCTTTCAACAATCAGTTTTCAAAATACACAACAAAATCTTTCAACATGTACCTGGCAAGACCTGGCTACTGCTCAAGCTTGGTAAGTCGCTTGGTGTGTCCACAGTCGTATGTATTCATGTATGTGTCCAGAGGACCTACCCTCGTGTATAAAACCGTTGGCGCTTACAGAATACTCACTTCATGTAAGGCTTTTATGTTCTTCATAACTTCAGGCTATAGTAGAGTCTTCCAAAAGCAAGAGAGTTTCCTGGTACATCTCTTCAGCTGCAAAAGAGAGGGTAAAATGGAAAGGGTGTAAATAATCAGTTGCACAACTGAATGCATTAAACCGATATGCGTCTTCCACATTTAACCCAAGCCTTCTGAATCAGAGGTGTGGAGGGCTGCCTTAATTGACATCCACGTCTTCGGCACCCAGGGAGCAGTTGTTGAAGATGAACTGCCTTCCTCAAGGGCAGATTTTTCCACCTTGCTGGCTCTGGGATTCGAACCAGCGACAGTTACTGGCCCAACGCCCTTAACCACTTTTAAGGGACAGTTTCACTCACATTTAGAAATTAAATACGTTGAGGGGAAGGTTGACAAGCCAGGTCAAATGTTTGAACAAAGGCAAGGGAGTGAAGAAGGAGCTAAATGAATAGGGGTGGCAGTAGCTCAAAGATTAGAAAGGCAGACCGATATTCAAACGCCCAAGCTGCTGCGGGGAAATCTGCAGGGAGTGATCCGTCAGTCAGAGGGTTACCAGCTACACCATATCTGTATACTACCTACTGATGTGGTGCCCTTGAACAAGGCACTTTAATCTAAGTGCCCATGAGCTGCTCCCAGCCTGTGATGTGTGTGTCACTGACAGAATATCTGTGCAAATGACCAATATAGCAAGTATGGTAAAAGGAGCGCCAGATTATCTATGGCAGCTGTGCATGTAATGTATCTAGTCCCAACGTGGCTGTCTTTCAACTTCCCATTAAGGTGGTACTATTGGTTATCAATGCTGTTTTACACAGGGTCAATGAAAATCAATGTTTTCTCCTCCCAAAGCTCTGTCCCCACTCTCAAAAAGGAATTTCTCAGTTTTACTTACCCTCAAATTTTGGAATCAAAGAGGCCAGGTTCCACTCATTCAGCGTATTTTTACAAAGCTGTCACTTTATTGGCCTTGACATCTGCATTTAAGTACAGAAATAAAGAAATATTAGAAACATAACTAGCTAGCTAAACTAAATTGACTACATAAAATTTAACTTAAACTCTAATGTTAGCTAGCTAACATAATTTGCATCCATCCTCCTCAACTTCACAAGTCCGACTAAAGGTGTCACTAGCCAGCTCACTTAGCTAACAAGTGAAACAGTGTCCGAGACAGTCCAGAAGAAGCGTCAGACTTAGCTAGCGACCGTTACAGACACTGACATAGTTAGCTAGCCAAAAGTCGACAACATCCATACATTTTAGTTATATTCAGCGACAACACTTCAGTATGGTCATGAGGCTAACGTTAGCTAGCTACTGTAACGTTACCACAGCCAGAGATATTTGCACAGAAAATGGCTAGCTAGCTAACGCTTAACTAGCTATTTCTCAAGTTAACGTTAGTTAGCTACCTAAATATGATAGGAATACCCATTTAACTTGAACGACCATCAAATTCATAATTCGTAACGTTTGTTTCCATTTTCAGTCAACCTTAGCCTGTCAAAATAACATTAGCCATTTTCCACTCGTCAGTCCTCTTTTTCTTCTATGGTATAAGGGCTTCGCAACAATTGGATATGTATTCCACCACTTACTGTGCGGGTGTATAATAAGGATCCCCCAAAAAATAATAATGTGGGTAAAAAAAATATATGTATAGTACCAGTCAAAGGTTTGTACACACCTACTCATTCAAGGGTTTTTCATTATTTTTACTATTTTCTACATTGTATTGAAATGCATTCCGGGTGGCTACCTCATGAAGCTCGTTGAGAGAATGCCAAGAGTGTGCAAAGCTGTGTGCAAAGGGTGGCTACTTTGAAAAATCTTAAATATAAACTATATTTTGATTTGTTTAACACTTTTTTGGTTACTACATGATTCCATATGTGAATGAGTAGGTGTGTCCAAACGTTTGACTGGTACTGTATTTATATATCATACAGACTATCAAAAAATAAATTAAACAAACTCAACCTGCTTTTCTGTAAAAAGAATAATAGATCTAATCGACTCCATACACAGGCTCAGCAGATTCCTGTGAGGTCGGGAGAATTCTTAGCGACAATAACCAAAACATAACCGCTTCTAGTCACCTTGATTGAATCCACCTTTCCCACTGCTTTCTTCACAGTCCCAGATATTACAAAAGGATTTCCCAAATGAACCTCCTTGTCAAAAAAACGGTCCTTGTCTTCTACTACAACTTTGCTAGTTAGGTTCCAATCTTTGATTTTCACTATTTTCCATTCATTATCACTCACTTGCTGCACTTTCAGATTAAAACACATTCAGTATTTACGTCTCTTCCACCAGTCAGTTTTCCTGGCAACGTTCTCAACTGCACATCTCGTCCACTCGTCAGTCACTCAATTGTACCGGAATACTTGCAAGTATTCTGATGGAGTTCAACAGCTGGTACCGGGAGAATGAACCCACTGGCTTGGTCAAATATCCATAGCCCAACCTTAAAAACCCACCACCAACAACCCAACCTTGCTGTATTTACAGAAAACAACACAGCTATTGACCCAATGCCTGCAACCCAGTAATTGGATCACACAAACCACCACTCAACAGCCTCTGTTTGATTGAAGGCGTTAATCTGTATTTTTGCCTTGTAACTGATTGCTTCTAGAAAGAGAGAAGGAACAACACATGATGAAGATGAGCTACTACTTTAAAGCAATGAAGGATCTAATTGTGAGTGGATGGGCTACATTTATGAGAATAATACATGCATTTGCTTAACTTATCAACCTTGAAGAAGATACACTCATCACAAACATATTTCCAGGGTGTTGAAACATCTTCCTCCCAATACAGCCTCTTCCAACACCACGGATAGGGAGGGTGGGTCCATCTGCAAAAGTGAAGTTTTGGTCTGATGTCAAATCAACTGATATTGTTGCTAGCTAACTTAATAAAAGTTGTGCTAGCTAACATGCTACTGAACAGTGACACTAGCATATTGACATGCATATTGATATTAAAATACAGCAACGTATTCGCCTAAAGGTGTATAAGCAAATCATTAGTTAGCTAGCTACCTATTACATGGATTGTGCAAAAATATGATAGCTAACGTTAGCTAGCCAGTCAGTCATTGGTGCTGACAGAATGAAACTGGCACCAACAAAATGTTTTTCACTCTATCCCATTAAAAAAATGACATTGCTAACTAGGCATCATTTAGCTAATAAATGTTGAAGATTAGTTGTTAAGTAAGACACTCACCAGACAACTGTTAGGTACTGTAGCTAACTAGGTAGCTTGGTGTCCATTTTCCAACAGATGTTTCTAAACCCCTTGATTGGTCATCAACGGTTACTGGTCTTGGAACTCATATGTTCACCAGAAACAGCTTCTGGTAAACTGTTTGCAACTAGTGGCAATAAAATTATTGTTGCCAAAGGTTTGATGCAGATTCACAGCAAATGGCAAACGTTTGCAAACTTCTGGCAACATTTTGTGGCACACGATTTAGTTTACAGCACATTTCCCACAAACTTGCTCAGCAACAAATTTATTTTTGTAAGGGTATACCTACTGCTGAACATTATCATTCTTAGTTTATCTTGTGTAAATTGCATTTTGATACTGGTACACTGCCCCTGCAGCCATAAGAAGTTAAATAGGCGATGAGTCGAAAATCGACCAACCTCAGATTTCTCACTTCCTGGTTGGATTTCTTCTCAGGATTTTGCCTGCCATATGAGTTCTGTTATACTCACAGACATAATTCAAACAGTTTTAGAAAATTCAGAGTATTTTCTTTCCAATACTAATAATAATATGCATATATTAGCAACTATGACTGAGGAGCAGGCCGTTTACTCTGGGCACCTCTGTGCACCTTTCATCCAAGCTACTCAATACTGCCCCTGCAGCCATAAGAAGTCAATGAGATTTGTCCCATTGTTCTTGATTTCTTGCCTTTTTAATGTATTTTTCTTTACATTTTAGTTGTTTGACATTTGACTGCATGGTTGGGTGCTAGAAACATAATTATTTTGTGACACCGCTATACCACCTGCTAAACTGTGTATGTGACCAATAAACTTTGATTTGATTTGATGTCAACAATCCTTCCTCCAAAAGACCATTCTATGGATTAAATCTCATGAAAATCATGGTCCTTGTTCTTTTGTCCTGGTTTCTTGGAACATCACTATATTATTCTTAAAGTGAAACCATATACAGTGCCTTCGGAAAGTATTCAGACCCCTTGACTTTTTCCACATTTTGTTAGGTTACAGCCTTATTCTAAAATGTATTAAATCTTTTTTTTCTTCTCATCAATCTACACACAATACCCCATAATGACAAAGCAAAAAACAGGATTGTAGAAATGTACATAAGTATTCAGACCATTTATTCAGTACTTTGTCAAAGCACCTTTGGCAGCGATTACAGCCTCTTGGGTGTGATGCTACAAGCTTGGCACACCTGTATTTTGGGACTTTCTTGCATTCTTCTCTACAGATCCTCTCAAGCTTGTCTTGGCTGTCTGCTTAGGGTCGTTGTCCCCAGTCAGGTCCTGAGCGCTGTGGAGCAGGTGTTCATCAAGGATCTCTCTGTACTTTGCTCCGTTCATCTTGGCCTCGATCCTGACTAGTCTCCCAGTCCCTGCCGCTGAAAAACATCCCCACGGCATGATGCTTCCACCACTATGCTTCACCGTAGGGATGGTGCCATGTTTCCTCCAGACGTGACGCTTGGCATTCAGGCCAAAGAGTTCTTGGATTCGTCAGAACAGAACATTTTGTTTCTCATGGTCTGAGAGTCTTTAGGTGCCTTTTGGAAAACTCCAAGTGGGCTGTCATGTGCCTTTTACTAAGGAGTGGCTTCAGTCTGACCACTCTACCATAAAGGCCTGATTGGTGGGCTGCGGCATAGATGGTTGTCCTTCTGGAAGGTTCTCCCATCTCCACAGAAGAACTCTAGAGCACTGTCAGAGTGACCATCAGGTTTTTGATCACCTCCCTGACCAAGGTCCTTCTCCCCCGATTGCCTAGTTTTGCCGGGCAGCCAGCTCTAGAAAGAGTCTTGGTGGTTCCAAACATCTTCCATTTAAGAATGATGGAGGCTACTGTGTTCTTGGGGACTTTCAATGCTGCAGAAATTTCTTGGTACCCTTCCCCAGATCTGGGCCTCGACACAATCCTGTCTCAGAACTCTACAGACAATTCCTTGATGGCTTGGTTTTTGCCCTGACATGCACTGTCAATTGTGGGACCTTATTTCGACAGGTGTGTGCCTTTCCAAATCATGTCCAATCAATCAAATTTACCCCAGGTGGACTCCAATCAAGTTGTTTTTACATCTCAAGGATGATCAATGGAAACAGGATGGACCTGAGCTTAATTTCGAGTCTCAGAGCAAAGGGTCTGAATACTTTTGTAAATAAGGTATTTCAGTTTTTTATGTTTTATAAATTTGCAAAAATGTCAAAAAAACTGTTTTCAATTTGTCATTATGGGGTCTTGTGTTTAGATTGCTGAGGATTATTGTTTTTTTGTGCATTTTAGAATAAGGCTGTAATGTAACAAAATGTGGAAAAAGTCAAGGAGTCTGAATACTTTCCGAAGGCGCTGTTCTCCCTGCTATATGTCTTCTGCTGTAACATACCATTGGGAGTCTCAAGTCTCAGCATCGAGTCTACCGTTCACTTAACTACAATAATAATAGAATACAATACAACTTCACTTGTCCATTGTGAAACGGCAGTGTCTTTTTGAAACCTTATTACTTTTCCCAACCCCCGACACCACATGCTGTGTTACAGGTCTGTTATGATGTTGAAACTATGATAGACCGCAAGTCTCCAACGATCTTCTCACATTTGTAAGAGCTTAGATAGCCTCTCTCTCTGTGGTTATTAATGTGATGTTCCTCAACCACAAAGAGAGCAGAGATTACATCCCTCCGCGTTTCACCATCACCCTTCTGGCTGCTCCGTTTTACATACTTGCATTTGTTCGTTGACAGATTGCTGTCAGAAGACACAGCCATGTGAAGCCACCATGTAGGTTCAGCTATGGCATGGCCGGGGGAGTTAGGAGTACTACATGGTTCCATGCGAACTCAAAAGCTGCATCCCAAATGGCACCCTATTCCCTATATAGTGCACAAGTTTTGACCCCTATGGGCCCTGGTCAAAACTAGTGCACTATATAGGGAATAGGGTGCCATTTGGGATGCAGGCAAACCGTCTGACGATACCCCTCAGGCATTTGCGTATCATATCTCTGTCTAGAAGAAAAGCTATGCTGGTCCTAACTCTCAGTCCCAACTCTCATCATTATATTAGCCAGATTTGTATCTTATTAAGATAAGACTGCTAACTGAGGCTTACATTAACATTATTCAATGTTACCAACATACTACATATAATTTATATTTTAATGAACTAATCTACACAAAAGCATGGTTAACTTGTCAGCTGTAGAACTCTACTCAACATACAGAATCAGAGAAGTCAGTCAACCATTCTCTACTGAGTAAGAAAGATACTGTAGATTCACTAGAGTTGTAAAAGTGTAGAAATTGAGTGTTTTGCATTTAGATTATTTTTGTGTAATTTCTTTACCAATTTAGAGCAACCATGCATCAATGCTCTCTGAGACAATTGTTTCCATAGGTCTCCTTTTCAACAGATCCTCCCTGTCATTATTCATTGGTGATATTCAATTTGTCATAGTCATTCTGACTCATCTATTCATGTCTGGATGTCTGGATCCAGACCAAACCAGATGCTACCAGAGGGCCCCTGGGCGTACACCATTCTGACACAGGAACATCTCTATGTTATGCAATACCTTAATTCCCTGTGCTTTTGTATTCAATTTTCTCTCTGCCTCTCTATCTCTGTCTCTCGTCCCTCTCTTTCTCCCTCGCAATCTCGCTCTCTCCGTCTCTACGTTTCTGACATAATATCAAAATCACATTGATGTGGCTCAGTAGGGAGAGCGTGATGTTTGCAAGAACAGGGTTGTGGGTTCGATTCCCACAGGGGACCAGTATGAAAATGTATGCACTCACTAATGTATGTCACTCCGGATAAGAATGTCTGCTAAATGACAAAAACATTTTTTTTTTTTAAACATTAAACGGAAACCATAAAGTTATAGTGTCCAATAACAATGGTAGACACAAATCAACATTTATTGCTCAAAAACAAGAACTATGAAAAACTGAATAATACAGTTGACTGTGAGGCACCACATCAGCTGGTCAATCCAGGGATCCACACTACATCTTTTCAGTCAGTCTCTGCCTCCCTGCCTGCATCAGAGGGCCTTACTTGTCAGAGGGGAAATGGACGGGTCAATGGATCTGCACATGTCAACGGCAGAGACTAGAGGAGAGGGAGAGGGCTCTGTGGGCTATACCCCAGCTGACCCCAGCTATCTACTGCCCTACTCCCCAGGCTCAAGTCCCCAACTCCAGTCCCGGTTGCCCGCACTCTCTTCATCCCCAGCCCTAACCACAGCCCACTATCCCCAGCCCCAAACCTATCTATTATCCTACTCCCCTGCCCCTGCCCCTGCCCCTGCCCCAACCTCAAACCCCCAACTCCAGCTCCAGCCTCAGCTCTATCCCCGGCTCCAAACCCCCAGCTTCAGCCCCAGGCCACCCTAAAACATAAAATGGAATTGCTTTTATTTCCAAATTCCAAAACATTCTCAGTAATGCAATAAAAGGTTGGCCGTAATTCATGTCACTTATTACTATACAAGAGTTCAGAAATTAGTCACTGATTGCTTGAGGGGTTTGGAGAGTCGAGGAAAGTTATTTCGGCAGTGTTTTATGTTCATAAACATGCATAAATCCAGAATACACGATCCTGTCATAAACCCAGACATCTGAGCATGCCTTCTACCCTGAAGGGTTTCCCTTTAGGCTGTACCTTTCATAATAACAGTTATTTCTAAATGAAAAATGGAAAACTATTTGGAAGGGGTAGGTTACCACGTACCCAATGAATGAACAGCTGATTAGGCCTAATTGATGAAATGAGCAATGGGACCATTTGAAATGGTCAACTGCATTGAGGCAGTTCAAAGAACAATGACTTGTAACAGCCTGCATCCTATTGATTATTGATGTCAAGTCACTTTGAAATACAGCCTATACCGAATAGATGTAGTCTTTTTCAACAGCCAGCGTAGTATTGTTGAACTGCTATTCATTTAACTATTCGCTTCAATCATTACATTTTATGTACAGCACTTTAGAATGCATCAACACACTATGTTTGTGAACCCATCCTCATCCACACACACACACACACACACGCCACCAATTGTGCAAGTTCTCCCACTTAAAAAGATGAGAGAGGCCTGTAATTTTCATCATAGGTACACTTCAACTATGACAGAAAATGAGAAAAAAAAATCCAGAAAATCACATTGTAGGATTTTTAATGAATTTATTTGCAAATTATGGTGGAAAATAAGTATTTGGTCAATAACAAAAGTTTATCTCAATACTTTGTTATATACTCTTTGTTGGCAATGACAGAGGTCAAACGTTTTCTGTAAGTCTTCACAAGGTTTTCACACACTGTTGCTGGTATTTTGGCCCATTCCTCCATGCCGATCTCCTCTAGAGCAGTGATGTTTTGGGGCTGTTGCAGCAGGAGGGTTAATCGCAGCAGGAGGGTTAACTCAAGACATTTCAGCTTTTCATTTATCATTAATTAGCAACATTTCAAAAAATAGAATTCCACTTTGACATTATTGTGTCTAGGCCAGTGACACAATCCATTTTAAATTCAGGCTGTAACACAACAAAATGTGGAAAAAGTCAGGGGCTTTGAATACATTCTGAAGGCATTGTTTATAGACTGTGTGTAGGCCTGTCTCACACTTGAATCTTCTCTTTGTGCCAGACTGGGTTCACTGTAAATCATTGTAATGTTTGTTTATGTGTCAATTCATCTCGTAAGGGATGACTGGAAATTTGACACGAAAATAAATAAATGAATTCACTCACTCACGCACACGCGCACGCACACGCACACGTTCACGCACCTCTGCCTCGTGAAACTTTCTCGGGGATCAGAAACCCAAACCCAATCTCCAAATAAAATGCAGCAACGGAATTACGTCATGGCTTGAGGTTTTAATTACACCATTAGGCGCTGCATCTTAGTTGTCACAGAATTACTCCATTGCTTGACATCTAAATTACGCCGTGTGGTGCACTATCTTAGCTGTCAGTCAAACTCCGTAAAAGTTAAACTAACATTTTTAAGTTTAGGCATTAATTCCAAATTGTTAAGTTTAGGGTTAAATCAAATCAAATTGTGTTTGTCACATGCGCCGAATACAACAGGTGTAGACCTTACCGTGAAATGCTTACTTACAAGCCCTTAACCAACAATGCAGTTAAGAAAAATAAAAGTGAAGAAAAGGAATTGACTCAATAAACTAAAGTACAAAATAAAAGAGCAACAATAAAAGAACAATAACGACACTATATGCAGGGGGTACCGGTACAGAGTCAATGTGCGTGGGTACAGGTTAGTCGAGCTAATTGAGATATTATGTACATGTAGGTAGGGGTAAGGTGACCATGCATAGATAATAGATAATAAACTGGAAATAGTCAATGCAAATAATCCGGGTAGCCATTTGATTAGATGTTCAGCAGTCTTATGTCTTGGGGGTAGAAGCTATTCAGAAGCCTTTTGGACCTAGACTTGGCACTCCGATATCGCTTGCCGTGCGGTAGCAGAAAGAACAGTCTATGACTAGGGTGGCTGATGTCTTTGGCAATTTTTAGGGCCTTCATCTGACACCGCCCGGTATAGAGGTTCTGGATGGCAGGAAGCTTTGCCCTAGTCATGTACTGGGCCGTACGCACTACCCTCTGCAGCGCCTTACGGTCGGAGGCTGAGAAGTTACCATACCAGGCGATGATGATGAACACCAACAAACTAACAAAGTCCAAGCACACCAACACAGTCGTGAAGAGGGCACAACAAAACCTATTCCCCCTCAGGAGGCTGAAAAGATTTGGCATGGGTCCTCAGATCCTCAAAAGGTTCTACAGCTTCACCATCGAGAGCATCCTGACTGGTTGCCTGGTATGGCAACCGCTCGGCCTCCAACCACAAGGTACTACAGAGGGTAGTGCAAGCGGCCCAGTGCATCACTGGGGCCAAGCTTCCTGCCATCCAGGACCTCTATACCAGGCGGTGTCAGAGGAAGGCCCGAAAAATTGTCAAAGACTCCAGCCACCCTAGTCATAGACTGTTCTCTCTGCTACCACAGACAAAAAAAGTTTGAGGAAAATCTCCCTCAGTCTTCTGAATATCTAACCCTGGGATAGAGTTTTATTTACCAGCTGTACAAATGGTAATGCCAAAGACACCAGAATGGCTTTCTAAGACGTGTTGAGTGCTGCTGAGTGGTCCAGACTCAGTCCTGACTTGAATCTGCTTAAACGTCTGAGACAAGGTTTGAATATGGCTGTCCGTCAATGATTCCCAACCAAATGTACAGAGCTTGAGCAATTTTGACAAAAAACAATGGTTATGTTAACCTAAAAATTGTGCAAAGTTGGTAGAATCTTATTCAAAATGATTCACAGCTATATTGGCTTTTATTTTTTCTTTAAATTTGTATTCATTTTGAAAATGTGGAGCAGGTTGTGTAGATCAGAAGGAAACAAATAAAATATAATCCCTTTTTTTAGATGTCATTTTAAGGCAGCAAAATGTGAAGACTGTCCAATTTGGTGTGAAGACTAGACACTGTACAGCTCAACTTCTCCACAGCCCTGCTGGCTAAACATTGAGTCAGAGGAGACTGAAGAGGAGCAGTCGGGAGTCACAGTCCACGGTTAGGGGGACTCACGTCTTCTCTGATCTGTCTAATCGCTGCTTCACTCTACTATTCACGGCAAGTCTCGTTCAGAATGACGTAAGCCCTGGAGTTGTATTGCACAGTTCACATGCCTGCTTTTTCTTCTACTCATGAAAACTCCGACTGAAGTTCGAAGGTCATGTTTCACATCATACTGCTTACCTGAATTACTGTTGTGTTCCAAATATATTGTTGCGATAGAATATACTGTACTGCATACTATAATGCGATGTAATGCAAGTCAATGTACGTAAGCCAAATATGAGAGGCTTTTAACGCTGACAGTTCTGTAAGTCGCTTTGGAAAAGTGTCTGCTAAATGACCACAATGCACAGAACAGGTTCTTAACCATGTTTACCATGGCCGTACTGCTGTTCTTTTAAGATATTGCTAACGATATAACATCTAGTACTTTAAAATACAGTACTGTAATGTAATGTTTATTAACCATGTTTACCATTGCATGCACAGTGAGTAATGGTCAGAAGAATTCGTCTCAACACTGGCTATAGTATATTGGTTCATTCTGTTATGTAGGTCACGCTATAACTACAAGCCCATCCATCACCCAAATGGCACCCTATTCCCTATATAGTGCACTACTTTTGTCAAAAGTTTGTCTAAAGTTGTGATCTACCAAGGGAATAGGATTCCATTTGGGATGCACAAAACTATATATCTCTCTCTATTCAACGCAGGTTAAAGAGTCCGTAGAACATTTCTTGAGTTGATTAAAAAAAATATATATATGTTGTTCTCTAATAAGTGCTATCTAGCCCTCCTCCTGTGAGGAGACCTTCTCTCTTTGGAACATTTTGAACAGGGAAGTGGACCAGTCAAAGACTTTATCTGTGGTTCTCTGTAGGGTTTAATCTCTTATTGTGAGACTGAACACACTAAAGTAAAACGTCCGTGTCCAAATATAGCCCAGATCAATGCGTACGATTTGACATTGAATTATATTTCCAGGCCGCTGGTCCACCTTACATTTATATCTCCAGTGACAAGGCTCATTAGGCCTATTGTCCACTTCTATTTCTGTGCCGAGGTTTTAAATAGTGTGTGTGTGTGTGTGTGTGTGTGTGCGTGAGAGAATTGAGAGAATAACTGTGTGCATGAAAGAGCAGAGCAGCAGAGAATGTGAACAGTAGGATTTGCTTACACAAGTCTTCTCCTTTGGGGGTTTTGTTGCTTGGTGGGGGTTTTTCTTCCAAGCATAGTTGTAAATCCCATCCCAATATGATGTTGACAGGCTGTATCCCGGGTGACGAACGCAGTTGTAACAGCCCCCAATTGCTGTATTGCTTTTGGTGTGTGTGGTGCGCGTGCATCTGTGTGTAGATGTGTAACTGAAGTCATGCACAGCTGAGAGTCTCAAGTGCTTGTCCCTGGAGGGGCACACAAGAGGGTAACGTAGTCCCAAATACACACACACACACACACACACACACACACACACACACACACACACACACACACACACACACACACACACACACACACACACACACACACACACACACACACATAACAACAACAACAACAACAACAACCACACACACACACACACACACACACAAACACATCCACATCATGGCTGTGCATTATTGCTGAGCTCAGGAGGATCACTCCACACGGTCCTGAAATGTGTGAGACAGCACAGGCTGTGTTTTGTTAGCATGATGGATGGACACTTGGAGAAGAGAAAGAAAGAAGACAGGAGGAGAAACAAATCAGTTGGCAGGAATCTATACACAGCCGTTATGCTACACCACATGAGCGACAACACCTACAGATGTAGGATCTTAATTTGATCACTCTCTTGTTGCTGAGAATTTTCCTGCACAGGAAATAGGAAACGCTAACTTGCAGTGGATTCGAGGTTTAAAAAGTCGTTCACTTTAAAATGCAAGACTTGATTTGCCCTGCCGAAAAATGGATCAACCCCTACAAAAATGTCCATTAATTATAATAAACATAATAACACGTTTCTTTTTGCTGCGGGGTTATTTTCTTGTTGTAGCAAACTGGCTCAAATTAAGATCCTACATCTGTATTGTTCCACTTACAGGGTTTCAGAGCTCCTCATAACTGATCTCAAAGTGCTCTCTGACACCATTGTGAGGCAAACTGAAAGGCTCAACCAAGGTTGGTTGTTTGTTAATAGTTACTGGTGAATAATAGTTTATAAAATTGAATCCAACACTGACTTTTGATGTATGGCATCCACCCCACAGCTTCAGGCTGCCACTATATCATAACCAGAGCCAGACTGCCAAACAAGCTTTGGATCGTCAGAAGTGGAGAGGTCTTGTGTCTGCCTTTATGAGCCAGTAGGAACAGAGAGGATATAAATGAGTATAAATCCATTCCAAAGCTGTGTCCCAAATGGCACCCTACAGATGTAGGATCTTAATTGGATCACTCTTTTGTTGTTGAGCATTCTCCTGCACAACAGGAAATGCAAACATGTAGTGTATTTGAGTTTTAAAAAGGATTCTAAAGTTTGTAATTTCCACTTCCGCTCAGACTTGATTTGCCCTAATGAAAAATGTATCAGCCCCTACAAAATGGTCCATAAATTATAATCCACATAATAATGAACATTTCCTGTTGGGGCAGGGTTATTTTTCTGCTGTAGAAAACTGGTTCAAATTCAGATTCTACATCTGTATTCCCTTTTGTCAAAAGTAGTGCACCGTATAGTGAATAGGGTGTCATTTAGGACCCAAACTATTTAAGTATTATAAGTATGCATTCCATATAAAAATCCACTTTGAGCAATGCATTTCATCAGTGGATACTATCCATCAGTGTTTCCTCCATCAGAACACCCACGTCTGTTTCCTCCGGAACATTCATCTGGTTTACTCCATGTGCCAGGGTTTTGTGAATGACTCATAAATATGATAATAATGTTTGGCTCCAGACGTCACAGGAGACTGGTGGGTAATGGGGCTACACCGTGACCCTGCTGTGTGTGTGTGTGTGTGTGCGCGTGCATGTGTGACTGTGTGTGCATCCATGCGGGTGTGTGATCTGGACAATGAGACTAGTCAGCTGGAGCTGTACAAGTCCCTCTATATACTCCATTTGCATGTTCTGTATTTACTTAATACAGAACATGCTCCTAGGGACCTGGTACATGCACACACTCATCTGGCTCCCTGTCATCAGTGAGTAACAGTGAGTGAGTAACAGACAAAACCCAGATTAAGGGATATGCTTGTTAGTTGGCATATTAGATTTCAGTTATTCCTTAATTGGCGCAGGTGTTGGTTGGTTTGATTCCTGGTTGGGTTTAAGCAACGTTTTGGGTGGGTTTGATCCCCGGGTAGAGTCAGTCTTCTCTGTGGCCAATTAGCGATATCCTCAAAGACACTGAGGAGACCTGTACAGCATCTGATTCCCATAGCGAAGATTTACAAAGGAGACCCTTTAACGAGAGGTAAAGGTCAGTCGCACAAAGGTGGCATGTGACATTGCAATATTAACTGTTCTCTTAGTTTAGTAAACCCACCGCCCATATGTTCGTATTGTCCCCGTGTCACTCGTTCAAATCATGCAAAACGAGAGAGAAGCATGAGCGGTTTTTAAAAGCGAAAAACTTCCAGGCGGCACCAAGTCCGTTGAGTGTTGAGGCACAATGGACTATGGGAAGTGAGGAGTGAGACAGAGACCGGTTCAGATGACGACAGTCCCCCTCCCCCCATTCAGGCTGCGTGTGGCAGAGAGAGCGGGGGATAGACCGAGAGAGGAGACAGACAGAGCCGACCCCAGAGAGAAAGAGAGAGAGGCAGACGGAGACTCCAAAAGAGAGAGGTGTCATGGAAGGGAGGAGAGCACCTGTGTGTGCCACCTGCCTCTATCCAGGGTTCACTCACTCTGCTCTCTGTACCATTTGACACATCTGGTCATTAGCGCTCAGTTGGAGACGTATGTCCCATACGGTGTCCCAGAGGCGTGTCGCTCACCTTGGGAGGGCCTAGCTAGCCTGTGCGATGCTGTATCGTACTAATGTGGCGTTTCAGTCTAATCAAAGCTGAGTGGTATTGCTGTATCAGACCTCTCCAGAGACTCATCCAGCCTCATTACATTACTGCCTGTCTGTCCCCAACCTTATGTGAAACCCCACACCTCCCGGCTTCCACCCACAGTTTTATATATCTCTGACATACTTTCCATTCAGCCCACTGGCTGCCGTAGCTGCTGCAGCATCAGAAACAGTTAGAGCAGGGCCAGAGTGATCCTCTGAGGACGGACTGTTCTGTTCTTTCTCACTCTCGCTCTCTCTTTCTCTCTGTGTCTCTCTCAAACTCTCTCTCTCTTTCTCCTTCACTTTCTACCTCACTCCGCTTCTCTTTCTTTCTAAAGCTGTCTCTTATTTTCTCTCCGTCTTCCGCTCTCTCTTTCCCTGCCTGTCTTTCTCTCTCTCTCCCACATCAGGAACAGAAGGGCAGGGCCAGAGCGATCCTCTGAGGACAAACTATTCTACTCTCTCCGCGGTCCTCTCACTCTCTATTCTCTCTCTCTCTCACTCGCTCTGTCTCTCTCTCTCTTCCGCTCTCCCTGTCTCTTAGAAAGCTGTTTTGATATTTTCCCTGTACTTTCTCCTCTACGGTCACAAGTATTAATGTGATTCTCGACCACAACACGATACTCTTGCTCTGTACCATGACCGCATTCAATCAATTGGACCGCACTATCACTATCACTATCACTCAGAGAAACATATGTAAAGGCATGGAGCAATGCCAAAGTCGGGGGTTCCCCGCAGTGAACACATACAGGGATCACAAAATGTATGCACTCTGTGCTGTAAGATGCCTATGTTTGCTAAGTGGCATCTATTACATATTGTAGCAACGTCACAGGTCTCAAATTAGGACCGAGTGCATTGCTGTGTTAGCCCCATGTACATCCTACTTTGGCCTCGGCTCTTTGGTTGCTGAAATAAAACAAAAGGAGAGCGACTGAGTGGCGAGTCTGTACAGGGACCGGATTATTGATAAATATCTGTTAATGCCATAGCTTTCTGGGTAATGGGAGAAGCTGGGGTAGGAGGGACAGGGGCCCAGTCAGAGCTGTGTTCAAACACTATTTGAAATGATTTTAAATACTTTATCTGTGCTTGCCTGTTGCAATGGAACCAAATCGGAAAAGTTGCACACTGCACACCCCTCCCATTAAAGCCCAAGGCAGGCTAAAGCAAATGCTCCAAAGCATTTAATTGATTTAAAATATTTTTTTCCAAAGCCGATGAGCTGAGCTATGGGGGAGCCCCGCTGTGCTGGGGAGCGACCATGGTCCTCCATGGAAAACACTCTGCTCAGAACTGGAAGGCCACTAGAAGGCCGCCGTCTGGAATGCTGGGAATGGGGCAGATTCCTCAGAGGGGCTGTTAACTCC
This sequence comes from Salvelinus fontinalis, assembly GCF_029448725.1. Taxonomy (NCBI): domain Eukaryota; kingdom Metazoa; phylum Chordata; class Actinopteri; order Salmoniformes; family Salmonidae; genus Salvelinus; species Salvelinus fontinalis. The sequence continues at coordinate 5,186,597 of NC_074676.1, read as the reverse complement.
GGACTACCTTTCCCTACCCCTCTCCTCCCTCCTTCCATCCCTTGTGATGACAACACACACCGCCCTGTAGACGTGCAGACAGAACCCTCCTGGCATATGTCCGGGGCGATGATCTTGATCTACAAGAAGGAGCAAAAGACCCTGCATGGAAAGACACGTTTCATCACTATACAAATTCCAACAACCACACTGCCGCCACTTTAAGTGGAACGGGGGGGGCAATGTAGAAATGCATAGTAGACAGTCGTGTGTGTGTGTGTGTGTGTGTGTGTGTGTGTGTGTGTGTGTGTGTGTGTGTGTGTGTGTGTGTGTGTGTGTGTGTGTGTGTGTGTGTGTGTGTGTGTGTGTGTGTGTGTGTGTGTGTGTGTGTGTGTGTGTGTGCGTGTGTGCGCGCAGGGGTGTGTTAGTGTGTATAAGGGGAAATGTAGGAAATGTGTCCTCCTGCAAGTTCTGATACGCCAAACGAGGTGAACACGGAACCATAAATCCAGTTATTTGGTGTTTCCAACCCTCCTTACGAGTCTGTAAAATGTAACGTGTGATACATAAAGTGTGGAGCTAGAAGCGTCAGTACATGGCGGTGGGTGACCTCATTTGAAGTTTCAACTATTTCTGCGGCGTAACAAAGCCGTTGATGGTATTTCGAAAGCAATGTGACCCGGCGCTGAATTCCACAGACACATCAAATTACAGCCCTGTGCTTGTGGAAGGACTTTAACGTAACGGGATCGTAGACTTTGGTTGGAATTTTATACTTTTTTTGGGGGGAGGAATGCCTTCCATGAGTTTTACATGTGACATTACATAGAAACACATTTTTTTGTAGCCATTTTTGACTTTACCCAGATGAACACACCCGTTCCGTAGAAGCCTTATAGCAGAGGCAGCACATCTAAACTGTAGTTTTCTCAGATTGTATAACATTGTTAACAACATTCCTACTAGCTAATTGGAGTGGACTACATTTGAAATACCCAAGTGGGGGACAACAGGATGACTTTGCAGGACATTCATGTAGCCTACATGAATAAGACATAATATGCATTTAGATCTTCTTACGATATGCAAGACCTTCTCCTATGAGCGTAGCACAAACACCACCCTGTCCAGTTGATCTATCACATCTGATTGAACAATAACCAGGAATAATACAATCAAGATGTGGTCTAAGCCATTTTCCTTGAAACACATGTCACATCAGGTTTGATCTCTAAATCGAATACATATTTCTTCAACTCCTGACCGTTAGCTACAAGGCATCAGGCGTTCCACTGAAGGATGACAAAAAAACCATAACTCTAATTATCATCATACTGAGACATTCCATCATTAGTATTATTAGGAGTCAGCATTGAAAACAACCATGGCGACGGTAACATCTGTTTCTCCTAAAAACTCGGCTGCTTCCACGGTGATCTTCAACTAGGCAGTTGTTCTTTCCGCGAACGCAGTCCGGTTGATGACCTTTCCATTGAAGGCTATAAAGTCAGTCTGATTAACTATTAAAGTGTCTTTTGAAACGACACATTTGTGAGAGCAACATTTCTGAACAGGTCTGATATCCGTGTCTGGACCATCATAGGCAACATTTCTTACAGTAGGTCCCCTTATTCCAGGACTGACCCTATTATCTCCACCATTCTGCCGTAATAGTTCCACCTATCTGCCTTGCAGCCTCTGCATTAGAGATATTATGCATGAGTGTATATCTTTGGGCCTCTCCAGCCTCTTTCTGCGCCTAGCATCCACCAAATGCTGCTCTGTGCCCCCCCCCCCCCCCTCCCACACACAATTACAACATTTAACATCGACATTGTTCCCACATTCACCATAATCACGTTCCCCTCCACGTTTGGGACATCTTTTTTTCATTTGTAGAGAGCTGCTACATGTCCCATTCTTTGGCATTTAAAACACCTTAATGGAGGTGGGACAAGCTCTCAGTGAAAGCCAGGAAGCCCATCTGTACTTTCTTATGTACAACCTTCTCATACATGAATAATAATGAATAACACTTCTCTGCCCCTCTTTCTTACTGAACAGCCTTTTGGCTTCAACCACTATGCCCCCCTCTACATTTATATAATATATGGACATAGATAGTGGAACCCCAGAAATGATCCCCCTCAGCCTAGCCGAAGCTCCAGGGAAATGACTTGTGATTTTTCTTCCTTTTGAGAGGTTTCATTTTCAGAATCTGCCCTTGCTGAACATGGTCAGCGCAGAATATTAACAGTCTACCTTTACCAATGAACCGGTCTAGTGTGATTTCCCCTATCTCTTTCTTAACCGCATTGGTTAATCAAATAGGGTGTAGATGAGACCCCGTGGTCGCATCAAACAGGATTACAACTTTCCACTCCGACACATCATTCCTTTTGTTTTTCACTGCCTTCACCCTCTTCACGTTCTCAACACGAGAAGTGCCACTGCTGTCAGCAGCGCTTATGGCAGGGTCATTCTTTTTTATTTTCCTTTTCACCACAGACCATCCAGGTCCATGACTTTCATCATCCCCACCCATACCATCAGAACTATCATCCATGTCGACCACAGTACAGCACAGCTGTTGCTAAAACCGCCTACCACAATACGGAACGACGGATTCTATTTCGCTTCCTTGTTTGACGTCAAACCAAGCTTACACAGATCCTTCGCCAAAGACTACGCAGTATTCTAACTGTCCTCTACAAGTAGAGCTGGGATTTTATTTCGACCGAAGGGATTTGAGAAATGTGATTGGTTGATGATAGGCCTATGACATTGGCCTACTTCTCGTCTTGCGCTGTGCCGAATATCAGATCTTAACAACGATTGGAGAAGTGTTAACAACACCAGTACCACATCCTTATGATTTATATATTTTCCTGAGTGGCGCATCACTCTAAGTCGCTGCATCTCAGTGCTAGAGGCGTCACTACAGACACCCTGGTTCGAATCCAGGCTGTATTACAACCGGCCGTGATTGGGAGTCCCATAGGGCAGGGCACAATCGGCTCAGCGTCGCCCGGGTTTGGCCGGTGTAGGCCGTCATTGTAAATAAGAATTTGTTCTTAACTGACTTGCCTAGTTAAATGAATAAATTAAAAAAGAGATATATTTTTTTTAATAAGCGCAACATGACTGCAACAGACAGATTGGAATGTCTAACTGCAGGACATAATTGTTTAGATTTGGAGGTCAGGGCCCCGGGCACGTGCCCTGCGTGCCCGGATGGTATTCGGACATGATTACTAGATAGATAGTTTCAGTTACAATTGTATAAATTCAGACAGATAATTTGTCTGTTCCACAGGATGGGATCTTTTTGTGTTGGTAAAATCAATTATGCGAGAAATGGTGGTGGAAATGCATTTATGCGCAAATATTGATATAATAAACCTCATATTGGAGTAAACTAGGAGTCACGCGATGAAATGGTGTGTGGTCATCCCACTATGACTCGGAAAACCATGCAGGTCATTAGGCTACAGATTAAATGAGTTACGATGAACTTCACGGGGTGGTGAAAGTGAACCGTGATCTTCATGCGCCTTTCAAATGAAAATCAAAAGGTCTTATTCTGGTGACATGGTGATCGATGCTCAAACTGTTGTTTGACAAATCCAAATATTCTCGCTCGTATCCGTAGTATTGTCATCATATAGACTTGCCTACCCGCACTGTATCTGCGAGCTGTTGGCTAGAGCGCACGTGCCTAGACCAGAGTAACAACATTTGCTATGTACATTTCTATGTGAGAGTAAAAAAAGCACATTTGTCTTTCCCCAGACACCAACATCCAAGTCCCCCCCCCCCCCCCCCCCCCCGCTCCTTTCACCTGGCTGGGGGCCATTCCGACCGGGGGGCCTTCCGACCTGGCCTGGGTTTTCTGGGATAGGGGAAGCATTGTGTGTCACCAGGTTAGGAAAGGAGGAGGGAGGACTAGCACGGCATGATCCCCTGGTCCCAGGTTGTCTACCACAGCACGTAGAGCGCTAGATATTACCAGGGTGAAAGCCCCAAAGCTGGATGAAGATCAAAGGGGAAATGTGCTAATGTTGGAGGTCGGATCAGCACCTTAGACCATTTAACGCTGTGTGTTTGACTGTTGTCTGTGAAAGTGCCTGATAATATGGGGAACTGTGGAATGTATCAATGTGCAAAGAATATAAGAAGATACTGTATTTCCTTCATATTGGGAAAGTGTGGCGCTGTCAATGGCAAACTCTCCGACCGCTCCTTTCCAGCACCATACATATTTCTTCAACGTTATTTTAATAATCTTGTCATATATTTGACTACGTTGCTCTGGCAAAGACTCTCCATGATCCGAGATGGCCTCCAGGGAAGCGGATTCTAACTGAATATGTATACTCCCTCCAAGTTACGCTGAAAAATCAAAGGGGAGCACTCATTCCATTTCGAAAATATGTTAACTCACTTGCAATGGTGCAGAGCAGCACATATGTCTGTTGGGGGGGGGGGAAGCTTGCCAGACTGATTGCAGACAGGAGTGAGGATTCCAGGAAAACCCATTAATTTAGAGTGACTGTTGAACGGCTCTTCTTTGAGCCTGCAAAACTGGCAAAGGAGAGGAGAACCAGAGTTCCTCCGATAGACCTACCCTATATGAAGTGGGAGAACCACAACTAGCAGCAATCCAGGCACAAATATGCTGCATATTGTAGCTGTCGTGTTTCAGCAGCAGTCTATGGCTACTTCAACAAGCTGAAACCAAAATCCAATTATAGACCACAAAGGCCAAAGTGTAACATATCAATTAATTGCCTGGCATCATGTTACATGTTGGATCAAAAGGGCCAAATTTGCCTATTGTTATTGTACTTCATCCAGAAACACAAGATTCTATTACTCTGCTGTTTTCATGGGTTTTATTTGAGATAATTGAGTGAAAACCAATCGGGCCCTTTCCCCTATTGTATCTCCTCCAACACAGCATTAGCCTTGTTTGTTTCACTAATGTTATCCCATTTGTCATTCTGTGTGACAAGCACTCCGGCCCAACAACAAACCAAGTCAGTCAACTGGCTGAAAGCTGAAAGCCCTGCAGGCCTTTTGGGGCTTTGGCTCGGGGCAGTGTGTTCTAATTGGTCAGACCAGTGTTTGAGCTGTGGAGAAAAGCCAGGTGACTGGTGGACTGGAGAGACTGGCGACATCCAGCTGCTTGGCTCAGACTGCCCTGGTCATTTGTTTGTCTTCCTGCCTTTGTTTGTACTAGAGATTTCCTGTGTAAACTCACGCAGCAACAAGATCCTTCTCTTTGGAAGAAGAAGCCCCTCAATTATGTTCGGATGGAGAATCGTAATACAACTGTATCTTCTTTCTTGCATGGAGTCTCTCTCTCTCTCTCTCTCTCTCTCTCTCTCTCTCTCTCTCTCTCCTCTCTCCTCTCTCCTCTCTCTCTCTGCATTTAACAATTTTGTGTATCAATCTCACAAAATGGCGTGCGAGCGGAAGCAAAACGATGCCAACACAATAAAATGAATGAAGCGGACCATCTTGATTAAATGAGCTGGGCAACACGGGTCCATGCTCACCCTTCCTGTACAGAGACTGAGTCAACATACAGCCACAAATAAAAAGGAGAGCAAACTAACACCACAGCGAATACCCTACCTAACCCGGCAACCAGAGGCATAACCACAACCAAGTTAATAACCAAGTGTGCTCATCTACCCTAACTGTCAGACTAGAATAATCAAATGGAGCTTCTAAACCAGGTCAAAACAACCACAATCTCAGTGCACAGTAACAGCGCGATGTTCTCATCTGTTTATTGTTACGGTATGCACTATGCAATATATAATATAGTTGTACATCATATCTATAAAATATGCAGAGGGGACATTCAGTGTTGATGAATGCTCCATTCCCACCACCACTGTATCTGGGTCCAGAAAGAATCCATTGTTGCAGGCTTGACTTTAAGGCATGACGAAGCTCAGCTATTGTCGTAGCTAGACTCACACCGGAAACTTTCTCTCAATGAATAATGGAAACGGAGAGAGAGAGAGAGAGAGAGACGGAGAGCTCTTTGCTTGAAGTGCAAAGCCTGCCCAGTGACATAGAGAGAGGGAGAGAGCAGCATAGTCACAAAGTTCTTATTGAGGGCCTGTGTCTCAGGCTCAGACCTCCAATAGGAAATGTCTTCCTTCTAATTAGACCAGGTTTGCTGGAAAGCGAGAGAGAGAATAATCTCTGCAGGGGCTGCCCTAAGCTGCCAACCTTGTTTAAAGGATTAAAGATTGAGCCTAATAAAGCGTTCACTTCTGTTCTGTCACAAAACCTAACAAACACAATACACAGCTGCAATGGAAAGTGTTTTTTCCTCAAATCAAATGATGCCTCTCCATAGTGCTGTCCACTCACTGATCAAGTCATTTCGAAACCGGTCGTATATATTGGAACTGCTTAGCTTGGATATGAGTGATTTCTTAACTTGTCAAAGTAGCCCCATTGAAATGATTTGAGCTGTTGGAGATATTCCAATGGAGCATTTTAGTCCAAGGCTTAATTTGTTTATGTGAAACCCTGTATGTAGCAGTGAAGAAGTCTCGCCACATTCAAACACCGCGAAACACTGCAAACTATATGTAAGCCATCCTAATGGTTGACAGCCCAGTGATGCCGCGTTGTGAGAGCCTTTTACAACACTGCCATGAATATCACATTCGATAAGCCAAAGAGAAGCATTAAGAGAGAGACAAGATAAATGTTAGGGGAAAAAAGGGTTTGACATTCTGATCGAACCCATCACAGAGTTTGACATTCTGATCTAACCCATCGTAGAGCATTAGGGCAGTAGTAAATCATATGGCATCTTCTTCAGTGACCTTTCTGGAGACAGCATGCATGGCCAACCAACACAGAACATGGAGAGGATCTGTGTGACTAATTTACAACATCCACTGGTCGAACTCAACAGTTTCTTAACTTCAAGATACTGTCGACATAATAGTTATGTGGAACCTGTTCCACTGTTTTTTTTTTTTTTTTACCTCACAGTCCACACTAAAATACTTTGAACATGATTGGGTGGAGCTCTTTAGTATATATCTCATTGTTGTTTTTCAGCGGAAGAGAAATGGGGGAAAAGAAACACACAGAGAAAATATATTTAACTGAAGTACAACACCACGGAGAAATAGGTTATACACCCATCTGGTCCAGATGAAATCGGTCAGAGCGATGCACTCCCGCCATTGAACTCTGCAAACCGTGTGTGCACACTGGTCGAGATTGATTGACAGGTTTTGGCTTGCAGAACCTGGTCTCACTTATGATGCGTTCACACGGGCCCGAGACGTGACGGTCAGTGGGTCATGACCTGGGTCAAACAATGACGGAGCTCCTTATTCCGATGGTAGGGTCAAAGGTCCTCCAATCAGAATCATCCATTTGTCACATGTATAATACACATCTAGCGTTCAGCTTTGATGTCCCATTTTGGAAAAGCGATGTGGTCCCAAAGACCTTAATACTGACCTAACGTTTGACCTTTTGGGGGTCATTTTAGAGTCGGCCTAGCTCCAGGCATTTTGGTGTATGCTAAGTGATAACAATCAATTATAACATATTGCACTTATGCAGTGCTTTTGCAGATGCTAGTCAATGGGGTGGAGAATGCTGGAAAAGGATGGGCAGCAGTGGGAGTGAGTTCACTTACCAAGAAAGAACTGTCCTGCAGGTGTCATAAGAGGGAGAGACAGAGAGAGAGAGGAAGATTATTTTTAACTTAATTGCAGGCCAATTCATAAATTAAATTAATGAATCAAATAAATAGTCCTACATTTCAAATGACTAACCGTCTATAATATACAATAACAAACACTCTGGAAGAGTCCCAGTAAATGGAAACAGGAGTGAAACTCGCGGTTAAATCTTCAATGTTTTCCAGACTACCAAGAATTCCATCCGTCTCTCTCTCTCTAGGATTGGTTGGGGTTGCTTGTTTAAGCCAATTGGCAGAGAGCAATGCTAATGTCATATCGGTGTCGGTCGTGAGTTGAGATCATTACGAACCGGGCGCAAGTGAATTTATCCGGAGATGCGGTGACATTCACAGGTGAACTTTACAAAGTAGACCCTTCACTCGTTTGTGCCTACAACATGCAGTCGCCAACATTTGGACGAATCTAACCGCTCAGTACGGGACAAGTCTACGGGACAGCGGTGCGCTTTCTGGACATTTCATCCTATGCCAATGCGACGTAACGTGAATCGTTTCTACAATTCAAGGAATATTGGTTCTGAACTCTTTGGGGGTAAGGGTACCATTTATGTTGCGTCCTTGTATCAGTGTATTTCAAGTATCAAATGATTGCGTATAGATGGCATAATGGCAAATGTTTTTATATTGCAATTTCGTTTAACTTTTAAGAGCCTGAATTGAGCTCCCCGGTGAAATGTGTTTATTTCATTATTTATCACGAGTAGCCTCACTTTATTAGGCTACTATTCACAAGAACCATCGGGCTATTTTTCCTCTAGAGAAGTGAATTTTATAATCTATCATATTTAAATGGACTGTTGTTGACTATGAGAGCTTGTCGTCATTTTTTTAGCAAGGGTCTGAGAGAGGGCTTTCTATATCCTATGTTACATAGATATGTTATTCAGAATGTTTTCAGAATCCCCACGGTCTGTTAATCATTATGAATGCTTTCCAGAAATGAAATAGCCTAGCCTAATGGGCAATTAACATAGCCTAGCCTAACCGTCTAATAAGAGATCACAAATACTTTCCTTCTCAGTGGTGGTCTTAGGAACAAACCCTTTCTGTATGTAAGTGTGGCAATGCGGTCTAAAATATAGTGGGTGTATATGTCGAACTTTGAGGTGTGGAGGCCCCCCTGGGTTCCAGATGTATGGACTCAGCTGTTGCCTGTCACTTTCGTGACAACTGGTCGGCCGGGCAGTGTGACTGTGGCCGCTGCTGCTGCGCTGTCTGTCTGTCTGTCTGTCTCTCCCTGCGCAGTTCCATCCCCGTCTCGAAGCGAGCCGCGGTGCGCTCTGCTCAACCACTGAAGGGAGATTGTGTTTAGTCTCTGTTCACAGCGTCACTTTTCAGTCCTTTTCGGTCGTTTCGTGTGTTTGACATTCTTGGTGGATGGATATACTGTTTACTAGACTCTCTCACCGAGGGAATGCTGACACACACTCGTCACAATCTTGTATGATTGCCAAAGGCACCAACACATGGAAGTTTATGTTATGTTTCATTTACAAAAGCCTTTCCTTAAATAATATTTGCTCCCAACGGGGGACAGTCAACATCAACATAAGCCACTAAGCCTGTATGCGTGCTCGCTCTGAAGGCTTGTAGTGTATGTAGCCGAGTGTGGCTCTGTGGCGTTCCCTGGGTTCAGTTTCTGTCAGAGGGAGAGCAGGACGGCACACGCACGTGTGCCCACAGTGACATGAACGGACCTAGGCAGACTGGCTTGAAATCTGTCACTGTGACCACAGCTGGTAGGCTGCATTGGGAAATGAGGGAAATGAGAAACGTATGTTTACATTGCCCCCCAAAAAGTGAAATGGATAAAACAAAAGTAAAATGAACAATCAGAAATGAACACTAAACATTACATTCACATAAGTTTCAAAATAATAGAGACATTTCAAATGTCATATTAAGGCTCTGTACAGTCTCTCGCTCTCTCGATCCATCTGCTGATCCCAGCACAGCCCTGTTTAAATCCTGTCAGCTCAGAGAGGTGAGAAAAGTCGGACCAGTTCTCACACTTCAGATTGGTGTCTCACAGTGTCACAGTGTTATGCACGAGCAGTTTTAACTGAAGGTGTTCTGTCACTCTGTCTTATTGGACACGTGGTTAGTCAGTGATGGGGTACAATCCATTTGGGGTTGAGTTAGTGTGATCTCTGTCCATGTGAAAGTTATTAGTGAATCCGAGAGCAGAAACATGTGTGTTTGAAACACTATGGTGTGTGTGTGTGTGTGTGTGTGTGTGTGCGTGCGTGCGTGTGTGTGTGTGTGTGTGCGCGCATGTGTTTCTTGGGTAAAATAGGGCAGGGAGGGCTCAGAGCAGAAATCAAGGTAGGGGTGTCACCTAGTGGCCAGAAGAGCCACTCACTGCTTTGGTTGGCAGCTTTTTGGTCAGCTCATCAATGGCATTTAACTATGACATAACTACACTGAACAAAAATATGTCTCAGGTCAGTTAGGATCACCAATTTATTTTAAGAATGTGAAATGTCAGAATAATAGTAGAGTGAATGATTTATTTCCACTTTTATTTATTTCATCACATTCCCAGTCGGTGAGTAGTTTACATACACTCAATTAGTATTTGGTTGCATTGCCTTTAAATTGTTTAACTTGGGTCAAACATTTCGGGTAGCCATCCACAAATTTCCCACAATAAGTTGGGTGAATTTTGGCCCATTCCTCCTGACAGAGCTGGTGTAACTGAGTCAGGTTTGTAGGCCTCCTTGCTCGCACATGCTTTTTCAGTTTTGCCCACAGATTTTCTATAGGTTTGAGGTCAGGGCTTTGTGATGGCCACTCTAATACCTTGACTTTGTTGTCCAATTTGCCACAACTGTGGAAGAATGCTTGGGGTCATTGTCCATTTGGAAGACCCATTTGCGACCAAGCTTTAACTTCCTGACTGATGTCTTGAGATGTTGCTGCAATATATCCACATAATTTTCCTTCCTCATAATGCCATTAATTTTGTGAAGTGCACCAGTCCCTCCTGCAGCAAAGCACCCCCACAACATGATGCTGCCACCCCCGTGCTTCACAGTTGGGATGGTGTTCTTCGGCTTGCAAGCCACCCCCTTTTTTCCTCCAAACATAACGATGGGCATTATGGAATTTTCCAAGTTGTTTAAAGCCACAGTCAACTTAGTGTATGTAAACTTCTGACCCACTGGAATTGTGATACAGTGCAATAATCCGTCTGTAAACAATTGTTGGAAAAATTACAAAGTAATTATCCTAACCGACCTGCCAAAACTATAGTTTGTTAACCAGAAATGTGTGGAGTGGTTGAAAAACGAGTTTTGATGACTCCAACCTAAGTGTATGTAAACTTCCGACTTCAACTGTACACCATACACCAACGAATGTTGTTGTGATTTCCTGTGATATAATATGCAACGTTTCTTATATATGAAGTATTCTATACATTTCCTCACAAGCACATCTCCTTAGGCCTAGACTGAACAGCAGTGTTCATTTAGCCGTTTAGATCATCTCGGAGGAGAAATGAAATCTGTAGAAACCAGGCTGGCATACAATGGTTTGCAGAGGGTGCAAATCCTCTCTTATGAATATGCTGTTATTTATGGAGAAAAGATTAACTGAGAAAAGGCCTAGGAAAGAATTTCTGGACCAGCCCCAAACGTCTAGTAATGTTTGGATGTCTCATTTTGGAAGATTTATCTGAATACCATGAATGTATTTATTTTTTTCATTCTTCCATCTAATATGAATCAGAATATAATCCAAGAAGGAAAATAAGAAGTTTGGGTTTGTTATAAATTCTCTTGGACATGGTCTTGGAGACATTGTAGATGCACCATGGCCAACTGAGTGCCAACTCAATAAATCGTAAGTCTGTAGAATAGATGGTTCCTCATTATATTTGAATAGGCAGCAGTGTATTGTTCAGTCCTCACAGGATCAGGATTGTGTAGTTTATAACCCTGCCTGCTTATTCTCATACGAATACCCCAAATTACAGTAAATTAGGCTGGTGCCAGATCTGTTTGTACATTATTGGCCTATATAGCCAACTCCTATGATCTTTACTAATCGCCTGGTCCCATATCTGTTGGCGCAGTAGAACCAATTCTTAATGTCGTTGTCAATGCCAGTAGGAGTTGGACAAACAGATCTGGGACCAGGCTACTCAACTCAAGTAGACCTTTCATCCTGTGAAAGTGACTGGTTCCATCACATTAGTGCCGTGGTGTGCCAGTGCATTAGTGTGTCATCAGCTAGAGGTGTGGAGAGCTGAGGACTGATCACAGACATGAATCCAATCTTAGACACAAAGTCAAACACGTCGGCGTGTGTGTGTGTGTGTGACAGACCCACAGAAAAGTGTGTGTTTGTGCACGTTTGTTTGTGTGTGTGTGGGGGTGCGAGTGTGCTGCTCACGTGTGTGTGTGCGGCAGCCGTCTAGCCGAGTGCGAATGAGCAGAAATGCAAGCCCCGGTGCCTGTATGTGTATACGTTACCTCTGTTGATTTAATACCCCTAGCAGTGAAATGTACACAGAGCTGTGTTTGTGCAGGACTGAATGAATCACCCTCACGTCCGTGTAAATCGCTCTCAAGCCAAACAGTCTGGCACTGGGCTGGCAGGCTTTTATCCCCAGACAGAGTGTGTGTGTCTGTGTGTGTGTGGGCTAGGCCAGCTCTCTGCATGCCTGTCGAATGGGCTAAAAGCAGTAGGGTATTTCCATGTAAAAATCCCCATGAGCACTAACATGTGAAGTTCATTGGATCATCACATTTGGTGTCAAATGAAAGCTGAGAGTCAATATCTTTGAGATAGTAAGACACGTATAAGTTGTTTGACCATTTCCCATCCCAAAAAATGTGTCTTACGCAATGGCTTTGATTTCTGGTAAAAACATATGGAAGATTGGTCTTCGAAAACATCTAGCGGAAAACGTCTCAAAAGGTAGAAATACATCGAAACACAATAACGTTGAAGTGAAGACTCTGGCCAGCTAGTATCAACATTTACATTTAGCTTGGGAGAAATCTTTTGCCGTCTATAAGTTGAATAAATATTGCCCAGTGTCTTGTCATTCTGTTACCAAAAACCCACACATGTTTAAGATATATTCCAAATGTCTCTCCCTCATGAAGAGAAAGGATAAGGCAAGTTCACAGAAGTAACAAGTAAAGGGAGACCTACCACTTAGTTACAGTGTTTTTACTGATAACAATTTGGTTTAGGATTTATTAAATGATTAAAAATGCATCATTCTGTTGCCAAATCATAACGGTTTTCTTTCTCTTTCTGTTGCATGGTGGTCAAAGCAAGAGTGTGAAAACAGTCTGGACAAACCCTCCCTCTCTCTCTCCCTGTCCCTTCTCTCTCTCCAGTTAATGTCATCTCTTATTTTGGAAAGAGGGATCATCAACAAGAAAGAGAAAGGAGGTACTAGACAGAGCAGCAATATTTAGATGTTGACCCGTAATTTATTTATTTTAGTCTTAACAATATTATTAATTTAAAAAACGGTGCAAAACCTTGTCAAATGTGAAAAAAATGCAGAGGTCCGGACCCCGGTGTCCTCATATGTAGCTACGGCCCTGAGCGAGAGAGAGAGATGTGGGGTATAACCCAGTATTTCATGGCCAGACTAGGGAGAGGTGGAAGTCAAACCATGGCGGTCAATACTGCAGAGTGACTGCAGAGCCTGTCGGTGGCCTCGGCCATAAACAGTTTGTGGTAGGATGGCGGGGAGCTGAATGAATTGTGACTTGTTTAAACGCTGGTGGTCCCTACACACGCGGTCACTCACAAACTCACTCCATGTAAACTGCTGTGCTTTGCTGCTTGAGTTATCGTTTGTAGGGCAGTGCAGCTAGAGTGGGCTCGTTGGAAGAGAGGCGATTTAAGATACACTATTATCACCGGTCTTCTGTAGTAGTTTAATCACAGGTTTGCCTCATGTTTGCTTTGTGTTGAAGATGTTCTACTTTAACTTTGTAACTCAAACAGTTACACTAGCGCGAGGTCCTCTATTGGAGTTTTATCAGAAATGTATGTTTTCTTTGCGTTTCTTTCTCAAACGTTCATCTCCCAACCTGCTAAAGCTAAGGCCATGTGAGATCTGCCTGCCTAAGCTGTGGCCCACATTGAATTGACATGCTTAGCATTTTTGTAAAGTGATTAAAGGTAGTTAGTGATTTAGCACTTCCAGACACAACTCTGTTTATTAGGAGTTGCAGGATGATGTGGGGGGAAAAACAGACTTGGCACACACATTGGAGTTTTATGCCGTACCAGATCTGTGGTGCTATAACCACACATGAACACACACACACAAACACACAAAAGTTTAATGCCCTACCAGATCATCTGTTGCCGCTAGAACCACACACACAGCGTAATTGTGGGCATAAACATCAGACCACCACGATGATGAAAGTCATACTCCAGCTCACACACACACATGTCATTATTTCCCCATACATACTCAAGATGCCCAGCTCTGAGGGTGGAATCTTAACCCTTTGACGCGTACAATCACGTATTTGTGATCATTGTTGAGCGGTCCCTGCAGCGTACGATCTCAAATATGTGATTGGAGCAGTAGCAACGGAACGCATGATGCAACAAACACATCTTAACACCATTGTTGTCTGAACAGCATTTTAATATTTTTTTTGTACTGATGGAAAATAAAGGTCTTAAACTTTATTCCTCAATTTGACCTTTTTATTGTAAAAGATAAAAGCGAACGTCATCATCCAAGCATCACACAGAACACATCCACAGCCAAACTCATTCCATAAACCAGTTTAAATAACGAAACGTAAGTTAGCGACCTAACAGCTAGACTAGTTTACAACGTACCACATCTCTGGTGAGCACAAGAGACTAATGTAATGTTGTTTAGAAAATAAATGTGTGTCAGCTAAGCTAACAGCAACTAAATTCTTCCTGATGGCAGCCATGTTTGTTTATGTTTGACTTGGCGAAAACTCCCTAGTCCCAGAATGCGATTCACTATAAAACGCAAATAAACAAAGTTAAGGATGGCTGCGCTCATTGCCTGAAAATATGACCTTAGTTTTGCCACTTTTCAGCATATTACAAAGCGTCAATGTACTTGTTACAGTGTATACAAGAACCGGAGCACATGACTTGACAAGTCGTTAACCGTTTTTGTCAAATCACAAAGCAAATACATTTTTTCACCTCACAGATCATCACACCAAATACAAGCCTACTGCCTAGCCTAACCGTAGTGCGAAAGCTAAACAGGGATGAAAACATTTTAGGGGGTTTGTGGGGGGGGGGGGGTCATTTCATTTGTGGGGGGTTTTCAAGTCCATAGGGGGTAGAGATGGGGGAAGGTATCGTAGGGGGATATGATGCAGGAAATATTACTATGATGGGGGATTTATCAATAAATGGAGGGCAAACGCAAGAGAAGTTTATATGCGAAATAAAAATAAAACCCCTGGAAAGGAGGGGGGTCTGAGCTGGCAACCTTGAGGTACCAAAGTTACAATCTGATGTTGCGTTCAAAACAACTGGGAACTGGGAATTCTCAGACTTCCGACTTCAGTGAATTCAAGACAACTGCCAACTCGGGGAAAAAAACGGTCATCCAACTCGGATTCCAACTTGGGAACTCTGGCCTCTTTCTAGAGCTCTGACTTTCCGACCTGAAGATCATTAACGTCATGATTTTACCAAGTTTTTTTCAGAGTTCACAGTTGTATTGAAAGCGCCATAAATCATTAGAGTGAACTATTCCTTGTTATAACATCTTTGGTCTGACAGAAGCTTACGTGACAACCAGGCCCGCCACAAGAGTCGCTAGTGCGAGATGGGACAAGAACATCCCTGCCGGCCAAACCCTCCCCTAACCCGGACGCAACTGGGCCAATTGTGCACCGCCCCATGGGTCTCCCGGGTCGCGGCCAGCTGCGACAGAGCCTGGACTCAAACCAGGATCTCTAGTGGCACAGCTAGCACTGTGATGCAGTGCCTTAGACCACTGCGCTAGTCGGGAGGCCCTTCAAAAAAGTATTTACACACATTACATATGTGTCCATTAAAATCTATTCAAGAATCGGAATGCATGATTTGTCACCAGTACTTGAAAACATGTAAATAAAACAGTAAATACATTATGATCCATACATACATATGGTGTGCTACAGCAGGAACGACAACACGATATACAGAAAATAAGGCACTTACTTTGATAGGAACGCACACAGTTTGTAAGAAAAACAACCACGAAGGCAATGCGGGCGCCAGACAGAAAATGTGCTGGAGGAAAACTTTGTTCTGTTCTGACTAGAGTCAATGTCTTCATACTTGATCTGGGGAAACACTAGGGAAGTGCTTGGGCTCTCGTTGAAGAGAGAAGTTTGTCCGGCTCAGTAAAGCAAAAAACATAAATTGTACGCAACAGTGAAATGGGCTTATGTGGATTAACGAGGAGGCAGAACACACCTCAATTCAAACTGTTGTTAGAAAATAAAACTTGTTCGAAAATCATTTGAAATTGACAAGTTAAAACATAGCCTATAGATAATTAGCAGGCAGCTTGCCTTGGTTTAAGGGCAGGGCTGGTAACTGTCCTGTTGCGTAACAATCACATTTTGGAACAGTGAGCGCATTCTGCCATCAAGCGCATGAAAAAACTAACGTTGGGGCAACGGTATGAGATATTTGGAACTCACATGTGAAAAGGTTAACCTGATATGCGCACACTTGAGTTGATGATAGCATAAATCATGTGTTGATTGCAATGGAGCATTTGCGCATAAACTTAGATGGAGAGTTGGTCCTGTCCAACCTGATCCAAACACGGACTACACACAGACACGGACTACAAACGGTGCTATCTAGAACATTAAATGGTCCTTTGGCTCTCCCCATAGGGGAACACTACGAATAACACTTTTTGGTAGCAGGTAGAAGAACTCTTTTGGTTCTAGGTGGAACCCTTTTTTGGTTCAATGTAGAGCTTTTTCTACACAGGGTTCTACATGGAACCCAAAAGGGTTCTCCTATGGGGACAGCCGAAGAGCCTTTTTGGAACCCTTTTTTCTAAGAGTGTACTAGCCCCATAGGAGGGCCTGTTTTTCCCTTCTCCTCATCTATGGGGTTCCGAGTCTTACGTGGCCATCCTTCCAAATCTTGTCTCGGTACGTGAGAAGCCTGGGCTTCCGAGGTTATGGGGTTCATACTAGTAATCACCGTAGCCTCACAAGGATAGGAGAGGAGAAAAGAAAACAACATCACCCTGAGACAAAAACACAGCTTATTTACCTGAACCCCAACAGGAAAGTAATCTAGAGCCTTCTGTCCCTGCCGGACCCCTGGCTGGAAGTATGCAAAACACTCTTCCCCTCCCCGGTCCTTCCTGTGTTTCTCATTCCAGACCCGCCGTTCTGTAGTCCAGCCCCCGGTCTGTTGTCATTGTCAGGAGAGGTCATGTCAGGGAGAATTGATGATATGGAAAAGGTCAGGTATTTAATGGATTCGACTGGGTGAGGGGGTTTATACATGCTGCAGTGAAGGTATTTTCTGGGATTTACCAGGTTGCGAGCTCTAGTAGACAATGCAAGACTTTTATCTAGAATTTGGGTGTTATTCGAACTTATGTGAGACGTTCATTTTGCCTATAGGCCTAAGGTAAGTGTTGATGAGGTGTCTTCGGTCGCTGGTAAACATACATAGTGGTCTGGGTCACATTGTCATTATTTAGCCAAAATGCATAATGATGATGCCAAAAATGATAAGGCATAGAATGGAATGATATTCAGTCATTCTAAATGGTTCTGAAAAAGAATCATTAGATTAAAGCCCTAAAATTAGCAGATTTCTTCTTCAAGATGTAAAGCGGCCACTTCTCGTGCATTCCTCCAATGCCTTATACTGCCACTCATGTGACATCATCTCTATCTCCTGGTCCAGAGATAATTCTCTAGTGTGATCTTCAAGCACACGCCTGCCTATAGCCTCCAGTGTGTGTGTGCGTGTGTCTAGCCTCCAGTGCCAGAAGGCCATCGCATGCTTATATAGCCACTTGACCTCATTCACCATTCTCCATGTGAACCTCTGAATTAGATTACAGTCCAGAAGTGTGGTTCAGTGATTCGTGTTGCGTTGGATAAACAAACACAGAACAGTAGTGACTGAGGAGAGGTTCTCACAGGCCCTGCACGGGAGGAGAAGATGAATGATACAAAGACAGCAAACTGTCCCTTACTTCCTTCCTCAATGTCTTGCATGGTCCCATATCCACCTCCTGACATAAGCAAGTGAGTTGTCTCTCTCACTGCACATAGATGAAGTAGTTTGCTCTCTCACTTTCTTTCTGTTACGGGTCATTTCCTCCTGAATCAAAGATTATGTGTCAGCTGATCCAGGAGAGAGCGATGGTATAGTCCATCCCCTCCCTGCCTTCCCCTTCAAAATTAGTTGACAGACAGTGAGATAGAACAACGGAAGGCGTGTGTGTTCTCTCTCTCTCTCTCTCTCTCTCTCTCTCTCTCTCTCTCTGTGAATTATCAATAGGAGCCCATTCAGGGCTCCCTAACACTTGTTGTGGAGCAAACATCTTGCCTTCCAGTTGATCCTTTATGCAGGACATGAATCACCTCATTGCAGTAGGCTTCGTGCTCCACGTGTATCTTCCTTTGTGTGCTAGCTAGTGTTTACCCCCATGTTGTGAATAGACTTATCTTTTGTCATCTGGTGGAAGTGACTATAAGCCACAGTTGAAGGTGGGCTGGAAGCTAACCTAGAGGTGGGTCAATATTGACGCTAGACGAACTGAGGATGACATACCTAGCAGAGTAAACCCCAGGGCCACAATAGCCCCAGCCAGATGACAAAGAGAGGTTTGTTTGCCCTGCTACGACCTCCATGGCAGCTCCTAGAGTGTCGAAGAGAGAGAGAGAGAGGAGTTCAAAGAGCTGAGGCTTTGTTTGGTGTGCTCACACTGTCTTCCTGTTCTGACTGTTAGGGTGGTGGCAGCAGCACTAGCTCCAGATGTAGATGTAATGTGTGTGTGTGTGTGTGTGTGTGTGTGTGTGTGTGTGTGTGTGTGTGTGTGTGTGTGTGTATGCACACGCGTGCGTATGCACAACCACACTAGCCCAACCACAGTACGTTCAGCTCAAAAGATGACTCAACAAAGCAAACAACATAATAACATCTCTTGAAGGCAAATGAATAACAATTTGTTTTTAATCGAATTGCCATTAAAATGTTGCGAAATTCTTCAGCATGTGTCCACAAAGCACATTCCCACATGGTAGACCATGTCACTCCTTAAAGTCGCTTGAAACGTTTAGATGTCGTTAGTGACCTTAGAAGTCACAGCTCCAACAGTAACACAGAGAAGAAGGACAGAAGAAAACCAAACATAGCCGGTGTCCCAAATGGCAACCTATTCCCTACGTAGTTCACTCTAAAAGGGGAATAGGGTGCCATTTGGGATGCGGACCATAGTGGCCTGGGTTCTAAGAATAAGCCCTGTGCCATGGGGATGACATGTGTAATCTGTGAGGTGATAAGACAGGGGCTGGTGTCCTGTTTTCCATTCCTCACATAGCCTAGCCTGCACACTGTTGAAGCTGTGTGTTCAGCTTAACCTCCCGGTGCCCAGGGCACTATAATGGCTATAGCTTGGCCTCCGTCGGCTATGTCTGTTCCTCTGTAATCTCCCAGAACCAAAACGTTGTGTGCACTAACTAGCTAGCTACACACTTTGAGTCAGCATGATATTTATTTGAACAGTCCGTAATGTTCTTCTGATTCAGGGTTCTGTGGTCTCTCGGCAGAATGGCTCTCTGAATGGATCTCTGAATGGATCTCTCTTAACGCTCAGACACACCGGTAGGATTGTCCAACGTTTGCCTGCCGACAGTACACAAGTATGTGGACGGCCCTTCAAATGAACGGATTCGGCTATTTCAGCCACACCGGTTGCTGACAGGTCTCCTGTCAGCAATCTCCATAGACAAACATTGACAGTACAACGGTCTTACTGAAGAGCTCGGTGACCTTTCCAATAAGTCAGTTCGTCAAATTTCTGCCCTGCTAGAGCTGCCCTGGTCAACTGTAAGTGTTGTTATTGTGAAATGGAAGCCGCAATGGCTCAGCTGCAAAGTGGTAGGCCACACAAGCTCACAGAACTGGATCGCCGAGTGCTGAAGCGTGTAGCTCGTATTGTCTGTACTTGGTTGCAACACTCACTACTGAGTTCCAAACTGCCTCTAGAAGCAACGTCGGCACAATAACTGTTTCGTCGGGAGCTTCAAGAAATGGGTTTACATGGCTGATCAGCCGCATACAAGCCTAAGATCACCATTCACAATGCCAAGCGTCAGCTGGAGTGGTGTAAAGGTTGCCGCCATTGGACTCTGGAGCAGAGGAAACGCGTTCTCTGGAGTGACGCATCACGCTTCATCATCTGGCAGTCTGACGGAGTAATCTGGGTTTGGTGGATGCCAGGCGAATTGCTACCTAATCATTAGTCCAACAGTTGCAAACAAGAGTTTCTATTGGATGAATTCAGGTATGTTTATCCCCGTTTCGTGCCATTTGCTTCAGTTTAAGAAACGTTTTTCAACAGAATCGGCAGAATGAATAGACCCCTAATCACAAGCAAACACAGAACTAGCAGCCACATATAAACCGCATGATAACTTTGCTCGTTGTATATATAATTCCTTCTCGCATCTACGCTCTCTCCTCCTCTCACCTTTTCCCTTCACTTGTGGACTTCAGTGTCTGTGACCGGGCGAAAAAACCTTATGAAGCCAACCTTTCATACCATGACCGCTAACTGCTACACACAGCCTACATCGTTTTCACCATATTATTACTATAGCTTTATAAAAACCTGTTTAGGGCTGACCCCAATTTAGTCGACTGGTCAATATCACTTCCCTATTAAATATATCGCCAGTAGTGCATTTACCGTTAATTCCTGTCATTTCTAATCTACAATGTTTGTTTGGTTATGGTAATTTCTGTTAATGCATTCAATATATTATTATTCCAGTCTTACCGTTCTTATTGTCAGAGTGGACACATTGTTTGCAATGTTGAGTAAGGACTCACACCTGATAACGTATAGAAGTATATAGGTCTATAGGCTACCTGGCCAGCGTGCAAATACAGGCATATAAATGTGCCCATTTGTGGATCTGATTAGTATTTCTGATTGGTTTAATGCACCGCCACTAATGAGCTGTGGAGATTCTCAAAGTTATGTTTTCTTCACCTCAAACAGCAAGCAATAAAGTCTGTTTTTACATCCGTCGAGAATGACAATAGTTCCTCAATGTATTTGAAAAATCTTTCCAGCTCTCTTCCTTTCCATAACAATTCCGTGTGAAAGTGAAAAATGTCATGCTTAGATCCAGTGGAAACGACATAAAATAGGCCAACCTGATTTACTTCTTATCAGTCCTTGACTTGGACTGAAATAGGTTCCAGTACTCATTTTGGGTGCTGCTACTGTTTATATTTAGGTGCAGGAGCTCCACAATACTTTTGAGCTAATGTTCTATAAGAGGAACAGGAGCTTAACCTGTAGAACATTTTAGGTGCTGGTACTCAGCTCCGATGAGCTCCTGCCCAAGTCAAGCGCTTCTTCTTATCCCTTGCGCAAATAGCCTACAGCTGTGTCTGTCCCAAGCTCACTGGCACAGGAAACTCCGAGGGCCTAGAATATTTAATACAATGTTGCAAGTTCGCTAGCGCAAACTTCACTTCAGGCTGGACTCAAGTTAATAGTTGATACAATGTTTGAAGTTCGTTGCAGACAGGCCATGGTTAGCCAATGTGATTTATAGGATTCTTTTTTTATCAGGATATTTTCGACCTGCAGGCTGCAATGTTTTTATTTGTTGACTTTATGTGGGCTATTTTTACATAGTTGGCAATAGAAGTAACTTTTAAGATTTTAATCATTTTCATTGAGATTTGGATAGAATTTTGATTATCTACATGACAATGATTTTGAGATGTGAAGACATTATTATAAATTAAATAAAACTGTTCCACGAAAATGTGCATATGAAAATCATAACTGGCACGCAGATCGGTAGAACTGGCAAGATAAATTGGCATTCCACATGAGAAAGGTTGCAGACTACTGTAGTCTATTACCGGCAAATTCTGGAGAGTAATTGCAGAATCTGCAAAAGCCAGCAGGAGCAGGAGGAGAATGGGTCAGGCTAAGTTTTTTTTTCTTCAGGCTATAGATCTCTGGCTCCCTCTTGAGTCATTTGTGTGTTATTTCATCAAACCGTAAGCTTGTAGCATCAGACAAGCTCAATACATATCATTGATTTAATTAAAACACGTAGGATGTGTCTATATATGGAAATTGGTCGAAAGAATAGACAACTTTCGGTCAACCAATTTTTTTTTAGTTGTGGACAGCTCTAAACCAACTACAATCATGCAGTACAGTGTACAGCAAGCAGTTTAGCAGTTACGCGGGCCCCGGTGGCAATAAATTAATAAAACCAAAGGCTTACCTTACTTGGAAGAGTTCCAGTGTTGGATAGCCGTTGCCAGCTAGCTAACCTAGCATCCCTCTCTCTTTGAACCAGGTGTTTGAGTAGACTAAACTAGCTAGCTGCATTCTCTAGCTAAGTAAGTGAAAGTAAACGTTTAAAAAATACTTATACTATGAAATATAGCTCTATCTCTTGCTTCTCCTTAATTTTGGAAGAAATGTATTTGTTCAAAACTGTTCAACTATTGTCTTTCTCTCTCTTTGAGGCAACTACTCACCACATTTTATGCACTGCAGTGCTAGCTAGCTGTAGCTTATGCTTTCAATACTAGATTCAATGTCTGATCCTTTGATTGGGAGGACACCATTTCAGTTCATGCTGCAATCTCTGATAGGTTGGAGTACGTCCTCCGGAAGTTGTCATAATTACTGTGTCTATGGAAGAGGTGAGAACCATGAGCCTCCAAAGTCAATGTACCCAGAGGAGGACAGAATCTAGCTGTCCTCCGGCTACACCATGGTGCTACCCTACAGAGTGCTGCTGAGGCTATGGTAGACCTATTATTTGGTTATGTGAATATATTTATCGTCGTGGCCAAAAGTTTTGAGAATGACAGAAATATGAATTTTCGCAACGTCTGCTGCCTCAGTTTGTATGATGGTAATTTGCATATACTCCACAATGTTATGAAGAGTGATCAGATGAATTGCAATTAATTGCAAAGTCTCTCTTTGCCATGCAAATGAACTGAATCCCCCCAAAACATTTCCACTGCCTTTCAGCCCTGCCACAAAAGGACCAGCTGACATCGAGTGATCAGATGAATTGCAATTAATTGCAAAGTCTCTCTTTGCCATGCAAATGAACTGAATCCCCCAAAAACATTTCCACTGCCTTTCAGCCCTGCCACAAAAGGACCAGCTGACATCATGTCAGTGATTCTCTCGTTAACACAGGTGTGAGTGTTGACGAGGACAAGGCTGGAGATCACTCTGTCATGCTGATTGAGTTTGAATATCAAACTGGAAGCTTCAAAAGGAGGTTGGAATCATTGTTCTTCTTCTGTCAATCATGGTTACCTGCAAGGAAACACGTGCCGTCATCGTTGCTTTGCACAAAAAGGGCTTCACAGGCAAGGATATTGCTGCCAATAAGATTGCAGCTAAATCAACCATTTATCGGATCATCAAGAACTTCAAGGAGAGCGGTTCAATTGTTGTGAAGAAGGCTTCAGGGCGCTCAAGAAAGTCCAGCAAGCGCCAGGACCGTGTCCTAAAGTTGATTCAACTGCGGGATCGGGGCACCACCAGTACAAAGCTTGCTCAGGAATGGCAGCAGGCAGGTGTGAGTGCATCTGCACGCACAGTGAGGCGAAGACTTTTGGAGGATGGCCTGGTGTCAAAAAGGGCAGCAAAGAAACCACTTCTCTCCAGGAAAAACTTTAGGGACAGACTGATATTCTACATATTCTGCAAAAGGTAAAGGGATTGGACTGCTGAGGACTGGGGTAAAGTCATTTTCTCTGATGAATCCCCTTTCCGATTGTTTTGGGCACCTGGAAAAAAGCTTGTCCAGAGAAGACAAGGTGAGCGCTACCATCAGTCCTGTGTCATGCCAACAGTAAAGCATCCTGAGACCATTCATGTGTGGTGTTGCTTCTCAGCCAGGGGAGTGGGCTCACTCACAATTTTGCCTAAGAACACAGCCATGAATAAAGAATGGTACCAACACATCCTCCGAGAGCAACTTCTCCCAACCATCCAGGAACAGTTTGGTGACGAACAATGCCTTTTCCAGCATGATGGAGCACCTTGCCATAAGGCAAAAGTGATAACTAAGTGGCTCGGGGAACAAAACATTGATATTTTGGGTCCATGGCCAGGAAACTCTCTAGACCTTAATCCCATTGAGAACTTGTGGTCAATCCTGAAGAGGCGGGTGGAAAAACAAAACCCCACAAATTCTGACAAACTCCAAGCATTGATTATGCAAGAATGGGCTGCCATCAGTCAGGATGTGGCCCAGAAGTTAATTGACAGCATGCCAGGGCGGATTGCAGAGGTCTTGAAAAAGAAGGGTCAACACTGCAAATATTGACTCTGCATCAACTTCATGTAATTGTCAATAAAAGCCTTTGACACTTATGAAATGCTTGTAATTATACTTCAGTATTCCATAGTAACATCTGACAAAAAATATCTAAAGACACTTAAGCAGCAAACTTTGTGGAAATTAATATTTGTCATTCTCAAAACCTTTGGCCACGACTGTAGTATAGTAGTATAAAAAAAATACTATTTCATTTTGATGAAATTCACTGAGGATGGTCTTCCCCTTCCTCTGAGGAGGTGCTTACACTGGTGGATGTATACGTAGAACGTGTACGTAATTCCTCCCCCATGTGAGGGTTCGTGCTCTCTGATTGGCTCAAAGTCAAGTTGTTGGCCACTGATGAGCATTGCGATTCTACAAGTAGAATCGGTAGATTCATCGCTACCGGGTCGGTACACAGCAGGTACCGCTTTTGTTATAGTGAGAGAAGGAACGGCCTCCCCCTGTGATAAGTACCCATCAGCAGTCTATCGGCAGTGAGATTCTTGGTGTGTTTCATGAATTACCCCTTTGTGGCGGCCTCTGACCTCTTCTGTTGTCCACAATGCAACCCCCAGCTATAGACAGGCCTGGACACTGGTCCCCAGAGCCCAGCCCAGGGCCATGGTCAAACATAGCTGTCTACTCAACCGGCGCAAACTGTCTGGTGACGATGGACGTCTCATACTTCACCCCTGGCCCCTGGACAGAAGTCTAATAATGGAGTCTGGGACTTCTATGTCCCCTGAAGCTTAACGCTAGCCCCCTCTCTAGGCTACCTGTGACCGCTAGCTAGCCATCCACATTTAGAGGTGAAGAGGTCAACGTCAGAGCCAGGGGAGGAAGGCCATGGGGGCTATGGAAGGAGGGGTATAATTCAGCCTCGTTTCCTTTCTCTTCTTCTTTCTGTTCAGTTTTTTTACTACCACCTTAATGAGAATGAAGCATCCCTACTGACTGTGTCAGAGGTCCCTCTGTGCAGTGGTACTGGAGCATGTTAAATTAGCCTGTTATAAAATACTGTAGCTAACAGAGCCAGTGTTCCTCCAGGAATGTTAATGATTGTGTTAAGAATGGCGCCCGGAGCTACTATATGGAAGAGTGACACTCCGCCAAGCAAGCAGATGTGGCTAAAATAACTCAATTCCATCTGAAAAAAGAACATACAATTTACGTAATAAACCCTTTGAATTTACTGATGTCTGGGGAGGACTTTCAGCAGTTGTCACCTTACCTGCCTCATTATTTTCTTCATTAATGTATTATTATTATTATTATTTGTTTTTGAGTTGAATGATTTATTTTCTAGCATTGGATGTGAAAGTCATTCTGTCTCGTTTTTTTCTTGTTAATCATTGAAGTTAATACTGGTAGAGGGGAGGGAGGGGGGTATGCATGTGTTGGAGAGGGAAGGGTTTTGCACAATGTGCTC
Organism: Salvelinus fontinalis; assembly: GCF_029448725.1. Taxonomy (NCBI): domain Eukaryota; kingdom Metazoa; phylum Chordata; class Actinopteri; order Salmoniformes; family Salmonidae; genus Salvelinus; species Salvelinus fontinalis. Next base: position 5,160,847 of record NC_074676.1, on the reverse strand, counting down.
CCATGTAGCATGCTGTGTAGGTGGAAGGAATAACGGGGCATTATCTGTGTCATATTTTGCTGACGATTGTTAAATTGTAAAAAATGACAATAAATATATTGTTAAAAAAAACAGAATAGCACCGGAGTGGATGGCTGCCATTTTAGTTTTTTGCTGTTTTTTTTTACATAATTTGTCCGCCATCGTTTCATATAACCGAAAGGAGCTTCTGGACATCAGAACAGCGATTACTCACCTCGAACTGGACAATGATTTTTCTTTCATGAGTTGGGTGCGAAGGCCATACTGCTCTTCCCAAACCAGGCCCATATCCCTGACATTCGTATGAAGAGGAGACGCTGTTAGAGGTCGAAGAGCCGGATGCCTGGTGAGACTGCATTGACGAGTGGATAATCCACTTTTACCCTCCAATCTACTGGCGAACGTGTAATAACTGGAAAATAAACTGGATGAGCTCTGTTCGAGACTATCCAATCAATGGGACATAAAAAAACAGTCATATCCTATGTTTCACAGAGTCGTGGCTGAACAAGGACATGGATAATATACAGTTAGCGGGGTTTTCTGTGCATCAGCAAGACAGTACAGCAGCCTCCGGGGGTGGTGCGTGTGTCATTGTCAAGAACAGCTGGTGCGCAATCTCTAATATTAAGGAAACCTCAAGGTTTTGCTCGCCTGAGGTAGAGTACCTCATGATAAGCTGTAGACCACACTATTTACCAAGACAGTTTATCTATATTCTTCAAAGGCTGTCTATTTACCACCACAAATCGATGCTGACCACACTCAATGAGCTGTATAAGGCCATAAGAAAACAAGAAAATGCTCAACCATAGGCGGCGCTCCTAGTGGACAGGGACTTTAATGCAGGAAAACTGAAATCAATTTTACGTCACTTCTACAAGCATGTTACATGTGCAACTAGAGAGAAAAAAAATTCTAGATCACCTTTACTCCACACACAGAGACATGTACAAAGCTCTACCTCGCCCTCCATTTGGCAAATCTGACCATAACTATCCTCCTGATTACTACTTTCAAGCAAAACTTAAACGGGAAGTACCAGTGATGCGCTCTATACGGAAGTGGTCAGATGAAGTGGATGCTAAGCTACAGGACTGTTTCGCTAGCACAGAATGGAATATGTTCCGGGATTCATTCCATGGCATTGAGGAGTAATACCACATCAGTCACCGGTTTCATTAATAAGTTCATCGACGACATCGTACCCACCGTACGTACATATCCCAACCAGAAGCCATAGATTTCGGGAAACATCCACACTGAGCTAAAGACTAGAGCTGCCGAGATAATGCCAAGAGTGTGCAAAGCTGTCATCAAGGCAAAGGGTGGCTACTTTGAAGAATCTCAAATATAAAATATATTTGGATTTGTTTAACACTTTTTTGTTTACTACATGTTCCATATGTGTTATTTCATAGTTTTGATGTCTTCACTATTATTCTACAATGTAGAAAATAGTAAAAAAATAAAGAAAAACCCTGGAATGAGTAGGTGTGTCCAAACTTTTGACTGGTACTGTAGATGTTCCCTCAATTCACTCGACTAACCCGTACCACTTCCCATTGACTCGGTACCGGTACTTGTATATAGCCTCGTTATTGTTATTTTATTGTGTTACTATTTTTCTTTGAGTTTATTTAGCAAATTTTTCTTACTTTTTTAAAATAGATTTTAATACATTTCACTGTAAGGTCTACTACACCTGTTATATTCGGCATGTGACAAATGCAATTTTATTTGTGAGTTTGATGGGATCCCTGACTGTGCTGAGAGAAGAAGTGTTTAACTGTTTGACTCAGAGTATTGTTGAATGCCATAGTTTGCCTTTTGAAGGCCTTGTGGGTCGTCGGGAAAACGCTTCCATGTGTGGGAAGGAAGGGAATGGATCATTTTTTTATTTTATGGCCTCCTCCGTTACAACGACTAGCCTCGGAGCGCTCACACCCTGGCGGGTTCAACTAGGCGGTCCAGAAAATGTGCCAGTTTAGCTTTGGGCTAGAAACGAACAGGAAATGGTTTCCCTCCTCCTTGGTGTGTGGTGTGTGTGTGTCCCTCACCATGCAAGTGGATAACGTGTTTAACTCTGAGGAGAGCTGGAAGAAAAGTAAGTCCCAGATGTGTGATATGTTTAGTTGCAGTTGTTTGTCTTTTTGTGTGTCACATGTTGTGGGTTGTGTGTCCTTCTGACGCTGAGGTCAGCTAGAAGTCTGGTCAGAGGTTAGAGGTCATTCTCAGAGAGCAGGAGTCACATCCTGAACCTGGATGTTGACCCACTGAGTGCTGTTCCAACAGGAACAGAAGCATGCAAACTAAAAGTTGTCTCTCAGAGAAGGAAAGAAATAGCCTTTTTCAAAAGAAAGACATTCGAGTTTCATGTTCACTTGCTATATGTAATACTGTATACATGTTTACTCGCCAGAGTTCTCACAAACTCACCAGAGATCTCAGCTCAACCTTAACCGAACTGTTGAACTGTCATTTTAAAGTCAACAAGAGCAGGACCACACATGACAGGCCTCGTCCTTTGCTCTGTTGCTATGGCAGCAGCTTTTACGCTAGTAAGTGTGTAGTTTACTTCCCATTTAGCTTTTGTCTCTGCTGTGTGTAGTATAAGACATTCTCTTTCAGCCCTAGTCTCTGCTGTGTGTAGACTGCCATGGTCCTTTGTTCAGTGATAGTGTCCTCAAATAAAGGTTATTCCTCCCTTTTAACAGCCCTGAGGAGCTCTGTCGCTCTATACTTCCCATTGTATCCAATGAGCTCCCCACTTTACAACTGGGTGAGAGGGTGTCAAATTGAGGGTGAAATAGATGGCCAACCTATCCCTGACTATCCTAGGATACATCCCAAATGGCACCCTATTTCCTATTTAGTGCACTACTTTTGACCAGGGACCCAAAATGTGTGCACTATATAGGGAATAGTGTGCCATTTGGAATGCAGACCTAGATTGTACTGTAACAGTGTTGGTGATGCAGTTAGACAGGAGTGTTGCCGTTATAAAGCGGCGGGACATCTAGACTATGTATATTGCCCCGAGATGTTTTGACAGGCCACTCACAGATGTGTTATGTAGGCATTGCTTTTGCAATGCAATTCGATGCCATTCAATGCAATGCATGGAGGAGTTCCATGATTGGAACAATATCCTGGTACTCCAGTTACATCTAAATATAATGGAATAGAATATCGCTGTACATTCCATTTCTTTACATATTTGCATTTGGTACATATTACATTTGTTACATATTACATTTACATTTGTTACATATTACATTTACACTGACATCATATACTAGAAACCTTATTTTGCTTGTATAACTTAATACCATTGTGAACCGTAATCCATTTGCAGTCAAGGTTTAAAAGTTCAGATGCAGCTATTGCAAAATAGACGTAAAAAAAATGATTTTCTGATATTTTTCATTATGATTAATGACGCTTGCTGGCGCGACGAATCGCACAATAATCCCTTTCAGAAAGGTTAAGTGCATAACACATTTATTAACGATTACTTAACCAAATGCCCAATCCCAACATGACATTAATACCAATGCATTTTGACATTTCAAATAGCCAGGCAGCGATGTGTTCTCCCTGTTCTCAATGCTCTGTATTCAAAAGCACCGGCGACGTGCCTGCCCAGCTGTGTGAGAACTGTTCAAACGGGTTATCGGAGGGTTATAAGGCTAACAAGCCTCTAAGCCCCATCCCACCATGGTCTATCTGACTTTGGGTTTGTCAGCACCAATCTAGCTAAGTCAATATCAGCGCTGCCTGTTCCACCAATGACTGTTCTGCTACTGTAGCTCCACCACCACTACCAGTTGACCTTTTTCTCCCCCTCTTTCAGTGCGTAAAATGGATTGTTATTACAGTAGAGTGATAGGGGTTTATGGGGTTTATTTATCTTTATGACTCTGGTGCTTTTGTGTCGGGCTCTTCTCCTGGTGATACCCTAGGTGTATTGGCAGGTCATTAAAAGCCCGGAGAATGAGACAGTCAGGCTTCTAGCTTTTATGATAAGGTAACTCGCACATCACTGGGTGCTATTCTCAGCAATGGGCACTGAACGACGACAGTAAACTGTAAACGAACCCTAAACTGCCAGGGTACACCACACTGTGCTGTGCACTGCGGGGGAGAGGAGTCCCATAGCCGAGATTGTCATGACCTTTTCGTTGCCCCTACACTGTTTCCGCTTTATAGCCTCTGTGATGGGGTGGAGTTGAGGATATACGATAGGCTATAGGCCACTTAGCAGACGTTCCTGACGAAAGAAGCCTGCGAGAGAAGCCGTGCACGTTTGTTAGCACGTGATCCCTGCGGGGATTGAACCCGCGACTTTACCAACTGAGCCGCACATGACCACTAGTGTGAAGGCGTGCATTGCGATATACGTAGGTCATGAACTCATACGGCTGCACAGTCGTGAAACATTTTACTGGGCATCTTACAACCCCGTGGGATCGTGCTTGCTACCCCAGACTTTTTGGTTTTACGAGTCCGTGTTCAAGGGCGAGGCCAGTTTGACCGCTGAAGAATGTTGTGTGTTGTTTTATTATTGTTTGGTGTTGGTCCTGCCTCCTGACGTTAGTTCTGTCCTGTCATTGTCGAGGCATGCTATAGCTAGACTCTAACTGGAGGGCAACGACAGCGAGGTGAGCTTGTGGGGTGTCGTTTAACTGCATTACAAGGTGATACGGACCAGAGACCAGGTGTGAGGTGCAGCTTGGTCAGGTGTGTGTGTGTGTGTGTGTGCGTGTGTCTGGGGCTGTAAAGCCCCTGGTGGTAGACATTTATGGATGACCCCTAAGGGTCACAGGTCAGGGGTGTGTGGAACACATACACGAGTAAGGGATGCTGGGCTTGTCTTGTGGTCAAACCTTGAACTGTGAAATTGTCAGAGACCCCTTTCTAACAATAGAGTTGTACCGCAGCCAGCTTCAGAATGTAAGACAATGTTTTACTTTTTTATGTACTGTGTCTGGTAGAGTGGAATAAGAAACATTTACATGAAACACATGATGAACACATGGCCGAAATGGTTTACGTCTTTTGACATTGACTTGAAATGATGTATTGATCGATTCAGTCATAAAACTTAATTAAAAGAGTTGTATAATTGATGAAAGATTGGGCTCGCGAGTGGCACAGCGGTCTAAGGCACTGCATCTCATTGCTAGAGGCGTCACTACAGACCCTGGTTTGATTCCAGGCTGTTTCACAACTGGCCGTGATTGGAATTCCCATAGGGCGTCGCACAATTTTCCCAGCGTCGTCCGGGTTTGGCCGTCACTGTAAATAAGAATTTGTTCTTAACTGACTTTCCTAGTTAAATAAAGGTGAAATAAACAATGTGTGGGATAAGATTCAATTGAATGTATATGGATTCAGGCAAATTTCAGAGCCACATTGAAGTGACTTTGAACCAGTTAGTCAACTTTCTTCCAATCAAGATGGGAACAAAGTCTGACAATTTCAATATCGCCACAGAGCCAACGTAGAAATCTACAGTCAGATTTCCATAGTTTGTAGATAGTACATCCCGTTTAGTGACTTTCTGTTAAAACCACTTCAAAATGTGCATCTGTTTCTTATTGCTATTCTATAGAATTTCTGTACCTGATGTTTTTCCAACTCAACCTTGTCTTGGCCTGAATAGCCTGCAGGCAGGATGCAGAGTTGTCCCTCCCTCTATGACTTGCTAATGAGGAAGGGGCAGAAGGTCAATTGGGTCGGTACAAAGGCCTGTGGCCTGCACTGGGACCTGCTGTGTGGTGTGTCAGTGGGGCTCCCCGGCCTTGGCTGCAACAATGGCTTTGTCCACAGACACAGAGACACACACACACACACACACACACACTCACACACTCACACTCACACTCACACACACACACACACACACACACACACACACACACACACACACACACACACACACACACACACACACTCACACTCACACTCACACTCACACTCACACTCAAACAAAAGCATACACACAATATTATTTTCAGTGAAATCAACAAACATCCATATTAGGATAAAGCCTGATATTTCCCTAACTCTGAGGTGGCTAGGGCATGTGGTGTCCCCCATAATGATGTCCCCAGAGTAGCTAGGAACTTTGTTTAGACATGGACAGACCTCCAGCCACCACAGAGGAAGCCCAGGGTGACAGTCTCCACAACCTCGGCCTCAGCCTGAGGCAATAGACAACAGGAAGAACTTCTACACCTTTTACACATTCCTTTCCTCAGGACAGGAAGGAGACAGAGAGGGAGAGGTCAACTGTCCTGTGGAGTTGGGTTCAATTTCATTTCAATTCAGCCAAGTCAGGGAGTTTGGAATTTCATTTTACTTCCTGAATTGACTGAATTAAAATGGAATTGACTCCAGACCTGCTGTCCTGCTTGCTCATATCGGGGGGAGTTTCTGTCAGTAGTTCTTTAGTCAAAGGCCACCAAACAGGGGCAATACACAATGCTCAACACATCATAAATGCGGTTCAATGGTTCCAGCACATTGGCCAGTGAACTGGTGCCAATGTGACCTTTCAACCCTACACAGATTTCAGAGCTGAAATTGTAAGCTAATGATACTTTGAAAAGTTTATTATCCTCTCTCTGTCTAAAACGTCTGACCTCCTTCCCCCCTGAGACTAGCTGATAATAGAGCTTCCTTGTGGAAGTGGTTCATTTGTAGTGAGACTATAGAGATTACTTCTGCTATTCTTATGTAAAGCACCCCTGTGGATTGAATCCAGAGTTGCATTATTCTTTCTCTGTGATGGGGTCCTGCGGACGTCATTGTTGACTGGGAAAGTGAGGGAGGACTTTCAGCAGGCAGTTCAGCAGTTCAGTATCGTAGGGGACAGGGAGAAGTGGTCAATGGTCATGTGATGGGAAATGTTTTCTTAGCACACTCAAACTGAGACTGCATCTTACAAGACTACCCTCTTTAAAGAGGCTAAGGTCACATTGTATCACATCAGAAAATACAAGACGTGAGGTTCTAATAAAAGAAGATAAACAAAACCTGGAAACAACACTGAACACTTCCCACAGTTCCTGCAACAGTTTTAATAGGGGAAGGAGAGATAGGAATGTCATGTGAGAGCCATTGTCGCTGTGGGGTTGACCACCATCAGTCTGGTGGTAACCCGAGCTGTGGCATTTGTCGCTGATGTGATGCACTCGTCAGGGAAAGAGTTCCTGTGGGGAAGGCTCACTGGTGGTTCTCATTTGATGTGTGTTTGAAGTGTGAGAGGAGGGTCACCAAAGGGCGGAGACACCCTGAGCCTGGCCCTGCCTCTGAGTGGCTGGGTTAGGGGTTAGGGGGTGGGCGGTGGGATACGGGGATTTACGGAGGTGGGAGAGTGTGGGAGTAGTAGGATGGTCATCTGGTTGAACAGCCCTCCATACACACCCTCAAACAGTCAGTTTACACACACAGAACACACACCTCTCTGGTTTTACAGTCTTTCCCTACTTTGATATGGAATGTGGCTGTGCTGACAGCTCTGGAAGAGGGAGAGAAGGCAGAGGAGGGGGGGCTAGGCTGCTGTGAGCCTGTTACTGTCCTGGATTTAGTAGAGCTACAGTAGAGGGAGACTGGAGAGGAGGCTGAGCCAGCAGAAGCTGAAAGAGGAGAGGTTGCTGTCCTGGATCTTTGAGCTACAATAAAGGGAGATTGAAAGAGGAGAGGCTGAGCCGAGAGCCATGTAGCCCAGAGCCAGTGGAGAATAACGGACAGGATTTAGAAGTGATAAGAGCCTGCTCAGGAGAGCTTTCTGCACAGAGGTAAGACCTCTGCCAAAGGAACTTTACAGTAGTGGATTAAAAAAAAGCAGGTTTTCAATTGCATGTATCCTAGTTGTACCGGTATGGCAGAAAAAATACATTTGACATTTAAAATGGGATATTTTGTCATTTTTAAATGTCTCACACTTAGCAGTGACTTTTAAACTGGATAAACCCAATTTAAACTGGATTTAAGTAGTGATTTTAACTGTTTTATTGGTAAAATGGTCGCATTTCTTTTTTTGTACTCTGTCCCTTCTTTTTAGGGAAGAAAAATGATTTAATATGCATGCATTCTAAGTGGTGTGCTAGTATGGACATTGGTAATCAGAATTTAGGCTTACTGACTGAGTCTGAGATTTTGGGTCCTGTAATGCTATATGAATTTGATCAGCAGTGTGGTTGATGTTGAGCTAGCAGTGTGACAGCTGCATGTGTGTTGAGAACCGGGTGCAGGCCAGGCAGGCTGTCGCGTGCAGGTGGTCCTTCTCTCAGTCCATGGCAGGCAGGGTTAGAAGTTCTGAGGGATAGGAGTTCCCCCTCTCACACCCATTTGATCTTGGAATAACACCCCAACTGCGATGGCGGGAGGCAGAGGTCAGCCAAACTGTAGCCTGCCAGCAACTCTTTGATATGGGACAGACAGGGTTGTGAGAAACTCCTATTTTAAAGAGGATGTCAATCGTATTCTCGTGGTATTTTCCAGATGACTTTTTGTAAAATAATTTGGACAGTTCTTTCTGCTCATGTTTTCCGTACATTGGGTAGTTGGATAATATATGTATTGGATGACACGTTTTTATTTAATTCATGTGAAAAAATTGCGCCGTTGATTCACAAAGACCCAATTATTTCCAATCTGAAATACTTCTACCTTTTCCAAGATGGTTTATATGTAGGCTAGTGTTTCTTTATTTAAGTGCCAGGTATCGTACAAGGGGCTGGTTTTATCAAGTGCCAACAGGTGACAAGTCGTAATCTGAGTACACGTGTTCATTTGATTTGAGATCCTCTGTTCTGCACATTGTGACTAGAGAATTATCTTGTTCGACAGACGGAGAGAAAAAAGACTTGTCTGAATATGGAGAACCTGAGACTTTTGAACTGAATATATTGTTTTCTCTGCAAGTAGACCTAGGGTCCATCCTTAATGACACCATAATCCCTATATAGTGCACTACTTTTATGGGCCCCGGTCAAAAGTAGTGCACTAAATAGGAAATAGAGTGTCATTTGGCACGCACATGTAGACCCTATCCAGAATGAGTCTGTGGGTGAGTCTGCGGGTGAGTCTGCGCCGAATCAGACATGTACAGTCCAGACCCGCTGACAGAGTCGCATGTGATCCGTGTGCTTGTTGGGTTGTGGGCTTGTCCGTCACACGTCTCTTTGAGGAATTATGACAGTAATTCAGACCAGCAGCTGGTTATCTCCCCTCTTCCTCTCACAAAGGGTTGTTTGTCTAATGTAGTAGATTATTTTCGTGTGTATGTTCACACAATGGTGTCTATATTTGGAGGACACCTTTTCAATCGATGAGTTTAGACAGGGGATGCCTTTGAACTGAGTGGCTGCCAATCATGGCTCGTGGTTTAAATGATCTTGCGGGACTGTCACTGTCACTGTCATTAAATCTGCAGTGAGCATGAAGCATATGTCAGGACACGTGTGGTATCGCCTCTCTATGCTGGCTGTATGGCAGTAGCACAGCCCCTGTCATTTTCCTCATACCATGACTGAAGTTAACTCTTCATTGTAATTTAGCATTTCCATAGGAGTCAATAGTCACTGGTTACCCCAGCATGGTCTACCTCTAACCTGCCAATCCCCCCTCCTCCCATGCTACCCAGACCCCTGCAGTCTTGAATGTTTAACAGCCTTTGTAAAGATGCTTGTTAACGTGGCTTTACTTAGGGAGCCTCGGATGCATGTCTGATTTGCCAAAACAGAGACCTTGTAGCCCCCAGCCGGGAGGGACTGGGTGGGGGGTGGGCGAGAGAGGGGCACAGGAACTAACCACAAGTCTTTTCAACTCAGCCCGTAAAGGTTTGCGAGTTTGTCAGAATTCAGTGTGTGTACGATGGCTTGTACAGTCAGTCAGTAGGTTGAAACAAAGTTGGCTGACATTTGAGGTGAGAATTAGCATACTTGCCGATGTGGTTCAAGGAATGGCATTGCTAAACACACGAGGCGTTGCCTCAGTATCCTGTATTCATGTTTCACCTATCTGCATCTGGCTATATCTCCGATTTGACATTCTTCTGAGCGAGGCCCTGCTCCGAGAGACCAGTGAAGAGAGGCTTCGTCTCTAACATGTGAAAGCAAACATCTCTCTCTTTCTCTCTAATGAAAGTCACATGTACCCCCCCTTCGTAACGCAAAGCCCATGCTGCTACAGTCATGTTCTCTCTCTGCTCTACGCTCTGGCTGACCTTTCTCTATAGTTAGCCTCTATCTCCCCAACCCACTACACTCTCGGTCCTCAAACAAGGCCACACGCTTTAAAGTTATTTCAGTCTCATTTGCAAGTCAATAGATGTGTATAGAACAAGACGTGTCTTATTCCGCACCTCTGACTGAAGACAAGTTATCTTGGTTTGAAAGACGCCGACCACCGTGAATGCAGCAGAGATAACAGAGATCATCTTCAGGAGAGAAGGGGGGGGGGGGGGGGGCAGAGAGAGAGAGAGACAGAAAGAGAGACAGTAGAGATAACCAGGCTCTCGATGGAACATGCCTTCCACAGTTGATTCACTATGAAAGGCTCTATTGTTGAAGCCTGAAGCTGCTTTGCAAGGTGTTTTAAGTGGGAGGTGTCTATCGTACCAACCCCATCTGCCTGACTTGACACCTCCTGGCACGATGCAAACCATGCATCAGGGTACAACGCTGACGCATCCACTTCTACAGGCGTCATCCATCATGCGCGTGTCTGAGTGGATGCACTGTGTGTCTTGTTGTGTGTGTGAGCAGCCTTGTGGAGGGCAGGTATGCCAGGTGTTGGCATGAGTGAGATATGGGTTATTGGGAAGAAGGGTGCTCAGGCAGGCAGGCTGTCCTTAAGTGGAGTGCTGTTCTGTGGGTATGAATAGCTGTTTGGTAGCTGCCTGTCTGGCTGTCTGCCTGCCCTGTGCTGGGCAGTTAATCACTCATTCCTCAGGAGGTCCAGGCACTAGGCATGCGGACTGTGCTGCTTTGTGTGTGTGTATGTGTGTGTGTTCTGCTATCTCACAGAGAGTCGTAACTAAACGAGAAACAGGACGCAGGGCATACAGCTGACACTTAAACAGTTTGGCCTCTTGTCAGTGGAGGGGTGTGTGTGACCGCTTGCCTGCCTGCTTGCATATCTGTCTTTGTGTGCGTCTGTGTTTGAGAACCACACTCAGGCATCCATGCATATATGCCATTCTGAGAGAGAGAGAGAGAACTAGAAAAACGGAGAGAGGGAGAGAAATAGAAAAATGGAGAGAGGGAGAGAAATAGAGAAACGGAGAGAGGGAGAGAAATAGAGAAACGGAGAGAGGGAGAGAAATAGAAAAACGGAGAGAGAGAGAGAGAGAAAGAAAAACAGAGAGAGAGAGAGGGAGAGAAATAGAGAAACGGAGAGAGAGAGAGAGGGAGAGAAATAGAAAAACAGAGAGAGAGAGAGGGAGAGAAATAGATAAACGGAGAGAGAGAGAAATAGAAAAACAGAGAGAGAGAGGGAGAGAAATAGAAAAACGGAGAGAGAGAGAAATAGAAAAACAGAGAGAGAGAGAGAGGGAGAGAAATAGAAAAACAGAGAGAGAGAGAGAAATAGAAAAACAAAGAGAGAAAGAGAGACTGTATGTAACAGTCCTGACCTATTTATGTTAGTTTTTATGTGTTTATGGTCAGGGCATGTGTTTTGGGTGGGCAGTCTATGTTATCTGTTTCTATGTTGGTTTCGGTTTGCCTGGTATGGCTCTTGATTAGAGGCAGGTGGTTTGCATTTTCCTCTAATCAAGAGTCATATTTAGGTAGGGCATTCTCACTGTTTGTTTGTGGGTGATTGTCTCCTGTGATGTCTTCGTGTCGTTATCGATGTTATTCACTTTCGGAGCTGTTTGGCTGTTCGTTATGTTTCGATGTCCGTTCCTGTTCGTGAGTTTACGTTTGTCTATGTAAGTTTATGTTTCAGGTTGCGTCAACATCGTTTTGTTATTTTGTAAGTTTTGAAAGTGTTTTGTTTTGTTTAGTCTACGTCGTATTTGTAATAAAAATGGCTTATTTCCCTGACTCCGCATTTTGGTCCGAAGATCCTTCTCTCCTCACCTCATCCGAGGATGAGGAAAGCGACAGCTATTGACAGAATCACCCACCAAAATACAGAGACCAAGCGGTATGGGAAAAATCGACGGAGCAATAAGGACTTTTGGACTTGGGAGGAGATTTTGGACGGTAGAGGACCTTGGGCTCAACCAGGGGAATATCGCCGTCCAAAGGAGGAATTGGAAGCAGCGAAGGCGGAGCGGCGCTGGTATGAGGAGGCAGCTAGGAGACGTGGATGGAAGCCGGAGAATCAAGCTCGTAACCGGAATTATGAGGGGACTCGTCTTGCACGGAAGCCGAAAAAGCCCGTGAGTAACTCCCAAAAATTTCTTGGGGGGGGGCTAAAGGGTAGTGGGCCAAGGGCAGGTAGGAGACCTGCGCCCACTTCCCAGGCTAACCGTGGAGAGCGGGAGTACGGGCAGACACCGTGTTACGCAGTAGAGCGCACGGTGTCTCCTGTACGTGTGCATAGCCCAGTGCGGGTTATTCCACCTCCCCGCACTGGTAGGGCTAGATTGGGCATTGAGCCAGGTGTCATGAGGCCGGCTCAACGCGTCTGGTCTCCAGTGCGTCTCCTCGGGCCGGCATACATGGCACCTGCCTTACGCAGGGTTTCCCCGGTTCGCCTACACAGCCCGGTGCGGGTTATTCCACCTCCCCGTACTGGGCGGGCGACCGGGAGCATTCAACCAGGTAAGGTTGGGCAGGCTCAATGCTCAAGAGAGCCAGTACGCCTGCACGGTCCGGTATTTCCGGCGCCACCTCCCCGCCCCAGCCTAGTACCTACAGTGCCTACATTACGCACTAGGCTACCAGTGCATTTCCAGAGCCCTGTTCCTCCTCCACGCACTCTCCCTATAGTGCGTGTATCCAGTTCAGTGCCTCCAGTTCCGGCCCCACGCACTAAGCCACCTGTGCGTCTCCTAAGTCCTGTACACACTGTCACTTCTCCCCGTACTAGTCCTGAGGTGCGTGCCCTCAGCCAGGTGCCACCAGTGCCGGTACCACGCACCAGGTATAGAGTACGCTTTGAGAGTTCAGTGTGCCCTGTCCCTGCTCCACGCACTAGTAGGAGGGTGCTTATCATTAGCCCGGTGCCTCCAGTTCCGGCACCACGCACCAGGTCTACAGTGCGCCGTATCCGGCCAGAGCCATCCGTCTCCCCAGCGCCATCTGAGCCATCCGTCTGCCAGGAGCCTGCAAAGCCGCCCGTCTGCCATGAGCCTGCAAAGCCGCCCGTCTGCCATGAGCCTACAGAGCCATCCGCCAGACAGGAGCCGCTAGAGCCGTCAGCCAGACAGGAGCCGCTAGAGCCGCCCGCCAGACAGGATCTGCCAGAGCCGCCAACCAGACAGGATCTGCCAGAGCCGCCAACCAGACAGGATCTGCCAGAGCCGCCAACCAGACAGGATCTGCCAGAGCCGCCAACCAGACAGGATCTGCCAGAGCCGTCAGCGAGCCATGAGCAGCCAGAGCCGTCAGAGAGCCATGAGCAGCCAGAGCCGTCAGAGAGCCATGAGCAGCCAGAGCCGTCAGAGAGCCATGAGCAGCCAGAGCCGTCAGAGAGCCATGAGCAGCCAGAGCCGTCAGAGAGCCATGAGCAGCCAGAGCCGTCAGAGCGCCATGAGCAGCCAGAGCCGTCAGAGCGCCATGAGCGTCGAGAGCCGTCAGCCTGCCATGAGCGTCGAGAGCCGTCAGCCTGCCATGAGCGTCGAGAGCCGTCAGCCTGCCATGAGCGTCGAGAGCCGTCAGCCTGCCATGAGCGTCGAGAGCCGTCAGCCTGCCATGAGCGTAGAGAGCCGTCAGCCTGCCATGAGCGTAGAGAGCCGTCAGTCTGCCATGAGCGTCGAGAGCCGTCAGCCTGTATGGACCTGCCAGAGCCGTCCAAACAGGACCTGCCAGAGTCCTTCAGCCGGGATCTGCCCCTTGTCCCGGTGTTGCCCCTTGTCTCGGTGTTGCCCCTTGTCCCGGTGTTGCCCCTTGTCCCGGTGCTGCCCCTTGTCCCGGTGCTGCCCCTTGTCCCGGTGCTGCTCCTTGTCCCGGTGCTGGCCCTTGTCCCGGTGCTGCCCCTTATTCCAGTGATGGTCCTTATCCTGGTGCTGCCCCTTGTTCTGGTGCTGCCCCTTGTCCCGGTGCTACCCCTTGTCCCGGTGCTGCCCCTTGTCCTGGTGCTAGCTGTTTATTTAGGGGAAGGTAGTGTTAGGGTGGGCATTAGAAGGGGTAGAAAGAAGAGGGGAGTGACTATGGTGGTATGGGGACGGCGTCCTGAACCGGAACCACCACCGTGGTCAACTGCCCACCCGGACCCCCCCCTGGACTTTGTGCTGGTGCGCCCGGCGTTCGCACCTTGGGGGGGGGGGTACTGTAACAGTCCTGACCTATTTATGTTAGTTTTTATGTGTTTATGGTCAGGGCATGTGTTTTGGGTGGGCAGTCTATGTTATCTGTTTCTATGTTGGTTTCGGTTTGCCTGGTATGGCTCTTGATTAGAGGCAGGTGGTTTGCATTTTCCTCTAATCAAGAGTCATATTTAGGTAGGGCATTCTCACTGTTTGTTTGTGGGTGATTGTCTCCTGTGATGTCTTCGTGTCGTTATCGATGTTATTCACTTTCGGAGCTGTTTGGCTGTTCGTTATGTTTCGATGTCCGTTCCTGTTCGTGAGTTTACGTTTGTCTATGTAAGTTTATGTTTCAGGTTGCGTCAACATCGTTTTGTTATTTTGTAAGTTTTGAAAGTGTTTTGTTTTGTTTAGTCTACGTCGTATTTGTAATAAAAATGGCTTATTTCCCTGACTCCGCATTTTGGTCCGAAGATCCTTCTCTCCTCACCTCATCCGAGGATGAGGAAAGCGACAGCTTTGACACTGTATATATACATAATATGACATTTGAAATGTCTTTATTCTTTTGGAACTTCTGTGAGTGTAATGTTTACTGTTCATTTTTATTGTTTATTTGACTTTTATTTATTATCTACTTCACTTGCTTTGGCAATGTTAACATATGAGACATATGTTAACATTGCCATTAAATCCCTTGCCATTAAAGCCCTTGAATTTAATTTAATTTAATTGAGAGAGTGAATTCTGGCCCACTACTGTCACGCCTGACTTCTTCAAAGGCACCAGTCAAGTGTGGCTGGTTTTCTCAGCTGTGTCCCCACAGCCCTCCCCAGCCCTGTGTGCGTGCCTAGCCGTGGGGGGTGGAAGCAGGGGTACAAGCGGGGTGTGCTGACTACTGGCTGGGGAGGGCTGTGGAGTCTCACAGTCACAGTCAGAGCTGCCCTTCCTTTGAGAAATGGCCACAACTGCCTATTCATTTGCTCCATGCCTGTATGTCATACAAGGCCTTTCAGCATGACTTGTACAGCTCAGAGTAGCATTTGTATAGTATGTAGTAGTTGTAGTCGCCGCCGCTGCAGCAGTACTAGTATTGGTAGAACGGTACTACTGCTACTTGAATGTTGTATTTCTAACGAATCCTTCCATCCTTACAGAGCAAAAATGTCTTGTAGGTCAAAGCTGTTTTGTCACTGCTCTCTTGAAATGTAGGCTACACGCAAAGAACTGAGGACGCCCTGAAACCTTCTGCTGCCTCAGCTCAGTGGTTTCAGTGACAAGACAGAGTAGTCCCCTTGCTTTTCCACTTCTCCATTTATCCCCCTAGACGCACACTGCTCTCCTGTGTGGCCGGTCAGCTGTGTGTGTGGGTGTGTTTGTGCATGCGTGTGGTGGGTCAGCGTCGCGGCGAGTCATTATTTGATCCCATCTGCCCTATTTCTATCTCTCCGTGTCAGGGTCCACTCTTCTGTCGTCCCCATCTTTCCATCCATCCATCCATTTCTCTCTTCCTCGTCCCTGGCCTCCCCCGAGTCCCCTCTTGTCTCTTCCCTATATCCATTCCAAAGAATAAAGGATGATCAGAGAGACAGACAGACACCCTCTTCCCTCTCTCGCTGTTGGCAGGTTGAAAAACAAAGAGCTGAGGAGAAGAAGCGAGGGAAGGAAAGAAAAAGGAGAGAGAGCGGGGCAAAGAGTAGGGGCTTTGGACATTCCTCATATGGCTCTGGGATCCACAGGGATTTGTGCCTACTAAGGCCAGGGTACTGTTGTTTAATACAGAGCTACAGCGAGGAACCCTTTATCTTGAGATCGTACATCCTATCTATTAGCCTCATATAGAGAGATCACATTTGATTTGTCCCATGCTTTGTAAACAACCGGTGTAGGCTACCAGTGAAATGTTTACTTACGGGCCCTTCCCAACAATGCAGAGAGGGGAAAAAATAGAAATAATAGAGAAACAATAACACAAAAGAATAAATACACAATGAGGAACGATAACGTGGCTATATACACAGGTTACCAGTAGAGTCATTGTGCAGGGGTACGAGGCAACAGGATTGATAATAAACAGTAGCAGCAGTGTATGTGATGAGTCAAAAGAGTTAGTGCAAAAAAGGTCCAAGACAAACTATTTAGCAGTCTTATGGCTTGGGGGTTGAAGCTGTTGAGGGTCCTGTTGGTTCCAGACTTGGTGCATCGGTACCGCTTGCCGCGCGGTAGCAGAATGAAGAGTTTTTAGGGCCTTCCTCTGACACCGCCTGGTATAGAGGTCCTGGATGGCAGTGAGCTTGGCCCCAGTGATGTACGTGGCTTCACGCACTACCCTCTGTAGCGCCTTGCGGTCGGATGCCAAGAAGTTGCCATACCAAGCGGGGACGCAGCCAGTCAAGTTGCTCTCAATGGTGCAGTCGTAAAGCGTTTTGAAGATCTGAGGGCCCATGCAAAATATTTTCAGCCTCCTGAGGGGGAAGAGGCGACTGTGTTGATGTGAATGGACCATGATAATTCCTTAGTGATGTGGACACCTAGGAACTTGAAGCGCTCAACCTGCTCCACTACAGCCCCGTCGATGTGGATTGGGGCATGCTCAGCCCTCTGTTTCCTGTAGTCCACGATCAGCTCCTTTGTCTTGCTGACGTTGAGGGAGAGGTTGTTGTCCTGGCACCATACTGCCAGGTCTCTGACCTCCTCCCTGTAGGCTGTCTCATTGACGTCAGTGATCAGGCCTACCACCGTAGTGTCGTCTGAAAACCTAATGATGGTGTTGGAGTCGTGCATGGCCACGCAGTCGTAGGTGAACAGGGAGTACAGGAGTGGACTAAGCACACCCCTGAGGGGCCCCCGTGTTAAGGGTCAGTGTGGCGGATGTGTTGTTGCCTACCCTCACCCCTGGAGGTGGCCAGTTAGGAAGTCCAGGATCCAGTTGCAGTTAGGTGTTTAATCCTTTACTTAGCGATGAGTTTGGAAGGGAACTATGGTGTTGAACAATGAACAGCATTCCCACGTAGGTGTTCCTTTTGTCCAGGTGGGAAAGGACAGTGTGGCGTGCAATAGAGATTGCGTCATCTGTGGATCTGTTGGGATGGTATGCAAATTGGAGTGGGTCCAGAGTGTCTGGGATGATGGTGTTGATGTGAGCCATGAGCAGCCTTTCAAAGCATTTCATGGCCAAAGATGTGAATGCTACTGGGCGATAGACATTTAAACAGGTTACCTTGGCGTTCTTGGGCACAGGGACTATGGGAGTCGGCTTGAAACATGTAAATATTACAGTCTGGATCATGGAGAGGTTGAAAATGTCAGTGAAGACACTTGCCAGCTGGTAAGTGCATGCTCTGAGAACGTGTCCTGGTAATCCGTCTGGCCCTGCGGCCTTGTGAATGTTAACCTGTTTAAAGGTCTTACTCACATCAGCTACGGAGAGCGTGATCACACAGTCGTCCGGAACATCTTGTGCCCTCATGCATGGTTCAGTGTTGCTAGCTTCGAAGCAAGCATATAAGGAATTTAGCTCGTCTGTTAAGCTCGCGTCACTGGACAGCTTGTTATCCGTGATAGTTTGCAAACCCTGCCACATCCGAAGAGCATGAGAGCCGGTGTAGTAGGATTCAATCTTGGTGCTGTATTGATGCTTTGCCTGTTTGATGGTTCGTGGGAAGGTGTAGCGTGATTTCTTAAAAGCGTCCGGATTAGCATCCCGCTCCTTGAAAGCGGCAGCTCTAGCCTTTAGCTCAGTGCGGATGTTGCCTGTAATCCATTGGTTCTGGTTGGGATATGGACGTACGCACACTGTAGGGACGACATCATCAATGCACTTATTAAGGAAGCCGGTGACTGATGTGCCTTAATGCCATCGGATGAATCTCGGAAACATATTCCAGTCGCTGTAGCTTAGCATCTGCTTCATCTGACCGCTTCAGTCATCTGGTACTGGTACATCCTGTTTGAGTTTTTGCTTGTAAGCAGGAATAAGGAGGATATAGTTAGGTGATCTAGTTTTTTTTGCCTCTAGTTGCACAGGTAACATGCTGATAGAAATTAGGTAAAAGGGATTTTAGTTTTCCTGCATTAAAGTTACCGGCCACTAGGAGCACTGCCTCTGGGTGAGCATTTTCTTGTTTGCTTTTGGCCCTATACAGCTTGTTGAGTGCGGTCTTAGCATCGGTTTGTGGTGGTAAAAATAAAAATGGTAAGTATTTTGGTAAATAACATGGTCCACAACTTATCATGAGGTATTTTAACTTCTCTGCGCTACGGATCCCTTTTACAGGATCATTTTCCTAAACAACCGCTGAATTGCAGGGCGCAAAATATTACTAAAAATATTTATAATCATGCAATCACAAGTGAAATATACGAAAACACAGCATAGCTTGTTGTTAATCCACCTATCGTGTCAGATTTTTAAAATATGCTTTACAGAGAAAGAAATCCAAGCTTTTGTGAGTGTATCAATCAATGCTAGAACAGCTAGCCCAAAATTAGCATGGTCACGAAAGTCAGAAAAGCAATACAATTAATCGCTTACCTTCGATAATCTTCGGATATTTGCACTCACGAGACTCCCAGTTACACAACAAATCTTCTTTTTGTTCGATAAATATTACTTTTATAACAAAAAAACGCATTTTGGGTTGCGCGTTATGTTCAGAAAACCAAAGCCTCGTTCCGTTCGACGAAAATTCCAAAAAGTATGCGTAATGGCCGTAGAAACATGTCAAATGTTTTTTTATAATCAATCCTCAGGTTGTTTTTAACAAACGTAATCGATAATATTTCAACCGGACGTAACCTACTCAATAAGAGAGAAAAAGAAAATGGAGGAGCCTCCCGGGTGGCGCAGTGGTCTAGGGCACTGCCTCGCAGCGCTAGCTGTGCCACCAGAGACTCTGGGTTCGCGCCCAGGCTGAGGACACCTGACTGCTTTTAAAAAATCAAAATAAAAGCCTGAAACTATGGTCACAGCCTGAGGAAGCCATTGGAAAAGGAATCTGGTTGATACCCCTTTAAATGGAAGAAAGACGGGCCAGGAAACACAGGTAAAAATAAATAATAATAATCACTTCCGGGTTATATTTCCTCAGGTTTTCGCCTGCAGAATCAGTTTTGTTATACTCACAGACAATATTTTGACAGTTTTGGTAACTTTGGAGTGTTTTCTATCCTAATCCGTAAATTATATGCATATTCTACGATCTGGACCTGAGAAATAGTCCGTTTACCTTGGGAACGTTATTTAAAAAATATATATATATGACCCCTAGAGTCAGAATTCAGGCGAGCAGAACCTTCGAGACTCCAGAAGCTCTTTTCGGTCATAGGAAACGCTGGCGGAAACATTACGTACAAAAAAGTTGAGATCAGCATGAAAAAATACACAAAATAGAACAATTGGTCAGGAGCCCGTAAAACTGCCACTATTCCCTCCAGCGTCATTCTTCAGCTGTAGAGAATATTCCCTATATAGTGCACTACATTTAAACATAGAGCTCTGGTCAAAAGTACCACACTATATACTGTAGGGCACCATTTGGGATGCGACCATTGCTTTAGCCTTACATATGTTACCCAAGAGAGAGAGAGACATAGCTTCATGATGAGCTACACTGAGTGTACAAAACATTAAGAACAACTTCCTAATATTGAGTTGCACCTCCCCCTTTTGCCCCCAGAACATCCTCAATTTGTCGTGGTATGGACTCGACAAGGTGTCGAAAGCGTTCCACAGGGATGCTGGCCGATGTTGACTCCAATGCTTCCCGCAGTTGTGTCAAGTTGGCGGGATGTCCTTTGAGTGGTGGAACATTGATACACACAGGAAATTGTTATGCGTGAAAAACCCAGCAGCGTTGTAGCGCTTGACACAAACCGGTGCGCCTGGCACCTACTACCATTACCCATTCAAAGGCACTTACAGTACATTCCAAAAGTATTCAGGCCCCGTGACTTTTTCCACATTTTGTTACGTTATTATTCTAAAATGGATTTTTTTTTAAATGACCATCAATCTTCACACAATACCCCATAATGACAATGCGAAAACAAGTTTTTAGAAATGTTTGCTAATTAAAAAAACAGAAATACCTTATTTACATAAATATTCAGACCCTTTGCAATGAGACTCAAAATTGAGCTCAGGTGCATCCTGTTTCCATTGATCATCCTTGACATGTTTCTACAACTTGATTGGAGTCCACCTGTGCTAAATTCAATTGATTGGACATGATTTGGAAATGCACACACCAGTCTATATAAGGTCCCACAGTTGACAGTGCATGTCAGAGCAAAAACCAAGCCATGAGGTTGAAGGAATTGTCCATAGAGCTCCGAGACAGGATTGTGTCGAGGCACAGATCGGGGGT
Source organism: Salvelinus fontinalis (assembly GCF_029448725.1). Classification (NCBI taxonomy): domain Eukaryota; kingdom Metazoa; phylum Chordata; class Actinopteri; order Salmoniformes; family Salmonidae; genus Salvelinus; species Salvelinus fontinalis. The sequence continues at coordinate 5,140,021 of NC_074676.1, read as the reverse complement.
AGGGTACCAAAACTTTCTGCAGCATTGAAGGTCCCCAAGAACACAGTGGCCTCCATCATGCTCAAATGGAAGAAGATTAGAACCACCAAGACTCTTCCTAGAGCTAAACTAAGCAATCAGGGGAGAAGGGCCTTGGTCAGGGAGGTGACCAAGAACCCGATGGTCACTTTGACATTGCGCCAGAGTTCCTCTGTGGAGATGGGAGAATCTTCCAGCACTCCACAAATCAGGCCGTTATGGTAGAGTAGCCAGACGGAAGCCACTCCTCAGTAAAAGACACATGACTGCCCGCTTGGAGTTTGCCAAAAGGCACTTAAAGGACAGAGCTTGCTCAGGAATGGCAGCAGGCAGGTGTGAGTGCATCTGCATGCACAGTGAGGCGAAGACTTTTGGAGGATGGCCTGGTGTCAAGAAGGGCAGCAAAGAAGCCACTTCTCTCCAGGAAAAACATCAGGGACAGACTGATATTCTGCAAAAGGTACAGGGATTGGACAGCTGAGGACTGGGCTAAAGTCATTTTCTCTGATGAATCTCCTTTCTGATTGTTTGGGGCATCCGGGGAAAAAAGCTTTTCCGGAGAAGACAAGGTGAGCGCTACCATCAGTCCTGTGTCATGCCAACAGTAACGCATCAGGATTAAATGGAATGAAGATTAGGGGTTGCTTCTCAGCCAAGGGAGTGGGCTCACGCACAATTTTGTCTAAGAACACCATGAATAAAGAATGGTACCAACACATCCTCTGAGAGCAACTTCTCCCAACCATCCAGGAACAGTTTGGTGACGAACAATGCCTTTTCCAGCATGATGGAGCACCTTGCCATAAGGCAAAAGTGATAACTAAGTGGCTCGGGGAACAAAACATCGATATTTTGGGTCCATGGCCAGGAAACTCCCCAGACCTTAATCCCATTGAGAACTTGTGGTCAATCCTGAAGAGGCGGGTGGACAAACAAAAACCCACAAATTCTGACAAACTCCAAGCATTGATTATGCAAGAATGGGCTGCCATCAGTCAGGATGTGGCCCAGAAGTTAATTGACAGCATGCCAGGGCGGATTGCAGAGGTCTTGAAAAAGAAGGGTCAACACTGCAAATATTGACTCTGCATCAACTTCATGTAATTGTCAATAAAAGCCTTTGACACTTATGAAATGCTTGTAATTATACTTCAGTATTCCATAATAACATCTGACAAAAATATCTAAAGACACTGAAGCAGCAAACCTTGTGGAAATTAATATTTGTGTCATTCTCAAAACTTTTGACCACGACTGTATATCTTTGGTCTTGCCTGTTCACCCTCTGAGTGGCACACATACACAATCCATGTCTCAATTGTCTCAAGGCTTTAAAATCCTTCTTTAACCTGTCTCCTCCCCTTAATCTACACTGATTGAAGTGGATTTAACAAGTGCCATCAATAAGGGATCATAGCTTTCACCTGGATTCACCGGGTCAGACTATGTCAGGGAAAGAGCGGTTGTCCCACTCAGTGTATAACTCATCTGTCTCTGAAGCATGTGCTGTACAGATACGGTGACAAGGTGAGATTTTAAAGTGTGAGTCTGCTCGGCCTGGTTTTGCTCTCACGTCTGTGCTGAAAGCAAAAGTAATTACAGTATGAAGGTGGAATGTGCAGTCCATTGTCGAAGTCGATGTAGAATTCAGGTACTGTAATACAAGCAGTCTGTAAAGGTCTCACGACAAGTCAAGACATCACCTCATAAAATGAACTTGCAAACTGGGAGGGGTTTTATAATGGTTTTCGACCCAAGCCACATGAGGGGGGACTCATCATGACGAAACACTGCCACAATGACTAAAATAGTACCATTGTGATTTGTGAATCGTAAAGGCAAATCGTCACCAGAAGAACTTAAGTGTTACCCAGATCCCCTCAGCGCCTTTCGGGGAAAACATCCCACATGAAAGTGGTGGTATAGTGACTCAGTGACTGCTGAGACTGAGATTCCAGGAACGAAAGGGGGGGGGGGGGGGGGGGGGGGGGGGGGTTCAGCGTGTTTTATAGCAACTATAGTGGATGGGTTACCAGTCCATATCAGTACAACTTGGTTTGGCTCAGTTCGATTCAGTAGTGTGAAGAGCTTATACTTTCGCCCTGAAGTAACACATCCCTCTCTCTCTCTTCCTCTCTCCTTCTTTCTCCCTGCAGTAGAAGGCGTGGTGTGTGATGAACCTGGAGAGTGCGTGTGGTTACCAGGTCGGGGTGCGGGGCCCACGGGCTGTGATGGAGCAGAAGGTCAAAAGTCGACTGAACTATGGCTTCCAGAGGAGCTCCACGTCAGACGACGACTCCGGATGTGCCCTGGAGGAGTACGCCTGGGTGCCGCCCGGCCTCAGACCCGAACAGGTGAGACGCGCCAGAATCTACACAGTTCTAATGCATGCCCCTTAAATTCAACACTATATGCCACTAATATGTCACGTATGCAATACAACCGCTGTTCCACAAAATGACACAAAGCAGTATGTGATGATTACTTGTGGGAATTGAACCCAGGACCTTGCCGTTTCTAGTGTCATGCTCTTACCAACTTTTTATTTTTTATTTTGTTTTACCTTTATTTAACTAGGCAAGTCGGTTAAGAACAAATTCTTATTTTCAATGACGGCCTACCAGGGAACAGTGGGTTACCTGCCTTGTTCAGGGGCAGAACGACAGATTTTTTACCTTGTCAGCTCGGGGATTCGATCTTACAACCTTTCGGTTACTAGTCCAACGCTCTAACCACTAGGCTACCTGCGCAAAAGGTCCGGAAGCAGATTCGCTTGTTTAGATAGGAGCTGAAAAATACCACAGTAGCTTTCTCTGTCATTATTCTCCCTTGTCATAACTCCATTAGGTAAATTACCAGGCCTCCTCAGGTTTTTGGGGTGGTGGGCAGTGCAGCGGGAGGGCTTGTCAACCTGAAGCAGGACAAAGCTGCCTGTCTTTAACTGTTTAACTGTCACCGTGGCACTTTGACCCCTTGGGGCCCACTGGGCTGGTTACTACTTTGCCCCTCTGGGCCGTTGACCACCACTGAAGGCTACTTTACGAGGAAGGGTCATTACAGACACCAGATAAAAAGGTGGGATGTTCTTGTCTCCTGTTAAGAGGGGGCTTCCTGCTGCTCTATTGCCCCCTATATCCACCTCCCCAGGCCAAGGGTTACAGAACAGTACACTGACAGACGCCCTTCCTCCAGGGCTGTGTGTTTCTCCACTGTAGTGATCACCCCATAACGGGCACTACAGGGCTGTTCCACAGAATAGCTGCTGTAAAGGCATTACAGTTAACCCATGCATTTACACACAAAGGGGAGAGGCTTTAGAGGCAGGGTGTCCCTGTTGCTTCGGTCCCTTCTCTCCCCTTTCTCTATCTTTCTCTCCCCCGATCACCATTCATTGCTTCCATGTGTGCTTTTTAAAAGGGAGAGAGAGGGGGATAGAGTGAGGGGAGTAAGGGAAGGGAGGGAGAGAGTGAGACCGATGAGAGAAGGAAGGGAAGGAGGCCTCCCCAGTATTTGGGAGAGTGCCACATAACACAAGTGGACTCTGTTTGTGACAGGCCTGTAAAAGGCAGCCGTGGCGATGCCCGCTCCAAGCTGAGCCTGGTGTTGCCAGCAACCAGCAGGACGGGGTGAGCAATGGGGGCCTGATCCACGACTAAAGGCCTTCTCCAGCATCTGATCTGCCAGATCTCTACTAATCACTAGCAGACTTTTCCATGCCGAGTGTGTAAATAAAAATATACACATCCTGTCTCTAAGTGGCTTTGGGGTGGTGCTTGACAAGTCTGTCTGTCTCGCAAGAAAGGGGCCCGCGATGTGCTAGCTTTTAGGGTAGGGATACACAAACGCACGCACACACCCACCGCACGAACATACATGCACGCAGCCCATTATCCAGGGACAGTCTGGGTAGGTATATTATTATTCCTAATGTACTGAATAACATCTATCTGGGACAGTGAAATAGGTTAAGAGAAATATGTGAAGGTGCTCTTCTTTAAACAGGGAACTAGAAAAAGGGTCAGGGCTGTTTTTATCTTCGTGACCAAGAACATTTGACTTTCGTGTTACTTCACAGTATAGGCAACCCCCCCGGGCTAATTTGTTTGTGTGGTAGGTGGAAGCATGGCGCTACCAACGCCAAGGTTCAACCCTCGCAAGGATCAAATACACATGCTAAAAGAAAGATGAATGTGTTACTGTCTCTAAACATCTCTCTTTTGCCATCTATGGTCCAGGTCCAGCTGTATTTCTCCTGTCTGCCTGAGGACAAGGTCCCTTATGTTAACAGTCCCGGAGAGAAGTTCCGAATCAAACAACTCCTGTATCAACTGCCTCCACATGACAACGAGGTAAGTGATAGACCCCAAAGAGTTTGTGTGTGTATGTGCATGCATGGCTATGTGTAGTTCATAAACTGTGTGTGTGTCTATAGTGTGTGTGTGTGTGTGTGTGTGTGTGTGTGTATGCATGTGTCATAAAATGCATCCCAGTGAGCCCTCTCATCAAAGGCATCGTAACAGTGCAGGTCTCACAGAAGGACAGCACCCATTTCCCCCAAATCCATCCCCTTTTTTTTGGTCTCAATGTTGTTTGAAGAGCTGTGTCCGACCCTTGTCCTTCACTGCCTTTTAGTTAACCGCTATTTACGACCACCTTACTACGTACCAGGGTTGGTGTCAATTCTATTTCAATTCAGACCAGAAATAAACTTCAAGTCCAATTCTCCAAGCAACGACAACATTTTATTTGACTTCCAGTTGCCTGAGTTGAAATGGAATTCACTCCATCCCTGTCACCTATAGCTCCACGCCATTCTGGTCATGCGTGGGAGGACAAGACATTCGCGTCGGCGGCGTCACAGAGTTTTTAGTCCCTTGGTCCCACGCTGGGTCACAGACTGAAATGGCGTGGGCACAATACATCTTTTGACTTACAGATTTGACGATGTTTGCTGGGAGCCCCCGCTAGCAGGATTCCTGTCATAGCTGTGGTCTTTATGGGGACAGAACTGTGGGACGGCGGGACGCTGCTGAAAGAGAAAGTCTTTATGCCACCACCACTAACAGTGGCACCACTGCCTGAGCTGCCTACCCTGTGTCTCTTTGTTGCTCGCCCTCTCGTGATTTCACTCTAAACACACCCCTTGTTTGTGTAAACTGTTCATGTCTGCTTTCCCTTGTTAGCGGTTTCGGAGGGAGACATCAAAAAGGGGGTGTTAAAAAATAAAATTGTTCTCAGTCAGAGCTAAGCCAGGCTTAGGTTTAGGGTGGAGGTTTGGAGTGGGGATGACGGAGGTGGAAGGGCAATGAGGAGGGCAATAGATGGCTTTGTTGAACATGCCCTGGTATGCAGCTCAACTCTCCCTCTGTCTTATGATGATTGAAGGACTGATGTGTGTGTGTTTTACTAAAACACTAAGATACCTATTTCCTCCTAGTTTGACGTCGACTCCACTCCCTCATGTTGGTTCTTTTGCTCTGTTTGTGTTGTACAATAAAAGTCCACTTTCCCTTGTGTTTGACTGTTTCTTCTCTCTCCCTCCCTCACTTTCCCTCCCTCCCCCCCCAGGTGCGGTACTGCCAGTCTCTCAGTGAGGAGGAGAAGAAGGAGCTCCACATGTTCAGTGTCCAGAGGAAGAAGGAGGCACTGGGGAGGGGCTCCCTGAAACTGCTGCCCCGGGCCCTGCTACACAGCGTCTGTGAACACGTACGTCCCCGCTCTGCCTCTCTCACCTTACCGCAGTCCCTGACAGGACACACTGATCCACATTACTCAAGTAACTTATGTATACTATTGAGAAACAGATTACAGAGAGATGTAGCCTTTTTATTTATCCCATTATGAATATAAGGCTAAAACACAGACAAGAAGCTCCATGTCAACCTTGCCATGCCAGAGATCCCTAAACATATGCTGGATTTTCAGCCATGCAGTCTGTAATGTAAAAAGCCTCTCAGTGGTTTGGAGAGTCGCTAGAAGGTTGTCGGACCGTACTGCACTCTGCTGTGATTGCACCACATTGTGTTTTATTTCGTGAATTTACAATGGGTCCTGAGCAGCCTGGGGTTGACCATCATTTTTTATTTAATTTCTTTAGATTTAACCTTTTATTTAACTAGGCAAGTCGGTGAAGAACAAATTCTTATTTATAATGACGGCCTACCCCGGCCGACGCTGGGCCAATTGTGCGCCGCCCTATGGGACTCCCAATCAGGGCCGTATGTGATGCAGCCTGGATTCGAACCAGGGACTGTAGTGATGCCTCTTGCACTGAGACGCAGTACCTTAGACCGCTGCGCCACTCGGGAGCTCTCTTGTCAAAACACAGCTCTCTGGTGGCTCTCCCTCCAGTCAACATCACTCCACTCCAAGATAAAGGCTGTTTTCTCGTCAACGCTGACGCTTGCTCACTGCCTGCTTTAGCTTTTGCCATGTGTGAGTACTGTGTGTGTAAGAGCGAGAGAGAGAAAGAGAGAGAGTGTGTGTATGTTAAAAGCAAGGCCTGTGTGTCCCCCACATGGCATACAGAGACAAACAAGAGCCTGACCGCAGTGGGACCATAGTGGACCACAGTTAGCCTCACGGTCATAATTCCCATAATAACACCAGATGCCATGTTCTGTACTGACGCGGTCTCAACACAAATGGAAGGGAATTGGCGACGTCTCTCAACCCCCCTTTTCTCCCCAGTAGGACATGGGGACTTAGTGAAGCTACTCTGAAAATACTGTATAGTTTAACAAGCTACCAATTACTTCACACTGGAATAAGTTAAGCTGCACTAAAGCTACCCTTCAGAAAAATATATTTTACTGTGCTAAAGTTACTTTGAAAAGGTACATCCAAACTACTTTGTGATAAATTATTATATCTAAATCAGAAATGTCATAGACTCTGCAAGAACAGATCACTCTGGAGTTAAATGTTACCAGAAAGTGTAATTTAGCCTATTAAACACAAAAATGAAGTTAAGTGAGAATTATGCAGATATGATGCTGGAAAATAAATTCTTGCCTTCAACCATATTTTTATTTTTGTAAAATAAGTAGTCTGTAGTTCCAGTAGTTAGCTACACTGCTACATGGCAACAAAAAAGAAGGAATTGACTACTGAAAACGCTACCACCAAGCTACTGCAAAATGTCAATTAAATGACTAGTTGAACTAAATGTAATTCACTACTCCCCAACTCTGCACCATAGATAGCATCCAGGGTAGAGGCAATGCTGTAGGATAGGATAGAAAGGATAGGCCACAGGTACACACTCCAGACTGGAGGTTACATAAGCAGGCCATTTAGCCATAAATTAGGACATGTGGCAGTCAACCACACATCGAATTAGTAATGGAATTCATGTTTTCAAAATGTCAGTACTTTGATATTTAAAAATACAACATGCACATTTTACTGGTCTTGAATGGTCATTTTAATTAAAATGTACAGTACCAGTCAAACGTTTGGACACACATACTCATTCAAGGGGTTTTCTTTATTTTTTACTATTTTCTACATTGTAGAATAATAGTGAAGACATCAAAACTATGAAATAACACACATGGAATCATGTAGTAACAAAAAAAAGTGTAAAACAAATCACAATATATTTGAGATTCTTCAAATAGCCACCCGTAGCCACCCTTTGCCTTGATGACAGCTTTGCACACTCTTGGCATTCTCTCAACCAGCTTCACCTGGAATGCTTTTCCAACAGTCTTGAATGAGTTCCCACATATGCTGAGCACTTGTTGGCTGCTTTTCCTTCACTCTGCGGTCCGACTCACCCCAAACCATCTCAATTGGGTTGAGGTCGGGTGATTGTGGAGACCAGGTCATCTGATGCAGCACTCCATCACTCTCCTTCTTGGTCAAATGGCCCTTACACATCCTGGAGGGTCATTGTCCTGTTGAAAAACAAATGTTAGTCCCACTAAGCACAAACCAGATGGGATGGTGTATCGCTGCAGAATGCTGTGGTGGCCATGTTGGTTAAGTGTGCCTTGAATTCTAAATAAATCACAGTGTCACCAGCAAAGCACCATCACACCACCTTCTCCATGCTTCATGATGGGAACCACACATGCGGAGATAATCCGTTCACCTACGCCACGTCTCACAAAGACACGGAGGTTGGAAACAAAAAATCTCAAATTTGGACTGATCAGACCAAAGGACAGATTTCCACCGGTCTAATGTCCATTGCTCGTGTTTCTTGGCCCAAACAAGTCTCTTCTTATTATTGTTGTCCTTTAGTAGTGGTTTCTTTGCAACAATTCGACCATGAAGACCTGATTCACAGTCTCCTCTGAAGAGTCGATGTTGAGATGCGTCTGTTACATGAACTCTGTGAAGCATTTATTTGGGCTGCAATTTCTGGGTCTGGTAACTCTAATGAACTTATCCTCTGCAGCAGAGGTAACTCTGTGTCTTCCTTTCCTGTGGCGGTCCTCATGAGAGCCAGTTTCATCATAGGGCTTGATGATTTTTGCAACTGTACTTGAAGAAACTTTCAAAGTTCTTAACATTTTCCAGAATGTCTTAAAGTAAAGATGGACTGTTGTTTCTCTTTGCTTATTTAAACTGTTCTTGTCATAATATGGACTTGGTCTTTTACCAAATAGGGCTATCTTCTGAATACCACCCCTACCTTGTCATAACACAACTGATTGGCTCAAACGCATTAAGAAGGAAAGAAATTCCACAAATGTACTTTTAAAAAGGCACACCTGTTAATTGAAATGCATTCCAGGTGACTACCTCATAAAGCTGGCTCAGAGAATGCCAAGAGTGTGGAAAGCTGCCATCAAAGAAAGGGTGGCTACTTTGAAGAATCTCAAATAAAAACTATACTTTGATTTGTTTAACACTTTTTTGGTTACTACATGATTCCATATGTGTTATTTCATAGTTTTGATTTCTTCACTATTATTCTACAATGTAACAAAGTAAAAATTAAGAAAAACCCTTGAATGAGTAGGTGTGTCCAAACTTTTGACTGGTACTGTATAAATATTTGATGAGCTTCGTAAAATACTACAGTATACAATCTCTAGTTTGAGAGTGAAACTCTGTTCCTGTCCGTGTTGTTGTTTTCATTACAGTGTGGGGAGAGCGTCAACGGAGGAGAGATGGCGGTGTTTGCCTCCAGAGCGGGTCCTGGGCTGGTCTGGCACCCAGCATGCTTTGCGTGCTCCATGTGTAGCGAACTGCTGGTGGACCTCATCTACTTCTACCAGGACGGAAAGATCCACTGTGGCCGACACCATGCTGAACTGCTCAAACCACGATGCTCAGCCTGCGACGAGGTGAGACGTTTGTGTGTGAAGAGCCATTGTGGCGCACACCAAGCATTGTTCCTAAAACCACGCTGGGTCGGAATTGAACTCACACCAACACTGGCATATGTTCTCTGAAGGCAACAGCAATAACCGCTAGACCAAACCAAGCCACGCACTTCTCAAACTATTTGTTTATGTGTCTGTCTGCAGGTTATCTTTTCTGATGAGTGCACAGAGGCGGAGGGGCGTCATTGGCACATGAAGCACTTCTCCTGTTTCGAATGTGAGACGGTGCTGGGGGGACAGCGTTATATCATGAAGGATGGGCGGCCATATTGCTGCGGCTGCTTCGGCTCACTCTTCGCTGAGTACTGCGAGGCCTGCAGAGAACACATCGGTAAGCCCTGACCACTGCAGACAAGCAGACAGACGACTGCTTCTGCCATTGTAAAAGAAATGCCAGAAACTACAATAAACTGAAATAGTGAAGTGTTAGACATCAACGTTTTTTAGGCAGTGAGAGAGAGTCATCCAATGCAAAATATCCAAATAAGGTAACATGTCATTATTCTCAGCCAGTATAAACATGTTATATGACATATGCCTAGGAGGAACTTGACAATGATCCAGGGAATCACGCCACAAAAGTGTTTAACAAAATACACTAACAAATTTCTCTCCACTAGGGGTGGACAATCCCCAGATGACGTATGACGGTCTCCACTGGCACGCCACCGAGGGTTGTTTCTGCTGTGCCCAGTGTAAGAGCTCTCTACTGGGCTGTCCCTTCCTGCCCAAGCAGGGCCGTATTTACTGCTCCAAGGCCTGCAGTCTGGGCGAGGATGTCCACACCTCTGACTCCTCCGACTCCGCCTTCCAGTCTGCACGCTCCCGCGAATCGCGCCGCAGCGTCCGCATGGGCAAGAGCAGCCGCTCGGCTGACCAGTGCCGCCAGTCGCTCCTCTTCTCGCCCTCCGTCAACTACAAGTTCCCTGGGTTCACCGGTGATGCCGGCAACACAGACACACTCACCAACAAGCTGGCCCACCTGGGTTTAACCAACGAGGAGCAATTTTGGAAGGGGAGGGAGGGCACTGAGGCCCCCGAGGATCGGGAGGAAGAGGAGTGGGCCGAACACGAGGACTACATGACACAGCTGCTGCTCAAGTTTGGGGAGCAAGGTGTCTTCCAGCAGGGTGAGGCAGTCGACTCCAGACCCCCAACAGATCTGTGGATGACCGAGGCAGAGGTCAAGATGAAACAGTGTGAGCCTCAGGGCTCAAGGGCTGGTAGAGGAGGAGGTGGAGGAGGGTCAGGCAGCCAAAGCCTGGCCAGTAAGAAGTACCAGGCAGATATGTACTGGGCTCAGTCCCAGGATGGGTTAGGGGATTCAGCCTATGGTAGCCACCCAGGCCCTGCTAGCAGCAGAAAGCTCCAGGAGCTGGAGATGGAGCACAGGGCTGGTAGCATTGGGGATAAAGGCTTCCAGAGGGAGGAAAAACAGTGGTATGATGACTCTCTGGAGTGTATCATAGATGGGCTGAAACAGACGGATCAGAGCGTCAGGGACTCGATGGACTCACTGGCACTGTCCACCATCACCGGTAAGACATGTTACATCTCCATTGGAATAGCCTTTTAGTCCAGGACTAGGCTTAACCATTTTTTGATCTGTGTAGCATACCACTTTTCAATGTTCTGTGACGGCAGATTGCTATTTGAAACAGCATTGTGGTGAATAGACACCTTGTACAAACATATATCCTCATTCTCCCTCCTTTTCTTCTTCTTCCAGCGGCATCAGTAAACGGAGACAGTAAAGAGCGCCCTCTGGTCTATTCCTTACAAAACTTCCAGGAGCTTGAGGCAGAGAACTGTGAGAACACAAGCAACATGGGAACTCTCAATTCCTCCACGTTACACCGCAGTGCCAATTCCCTGAAGAGCCTTACATCTGAGCTGGAGCAGGTGGAGGAGAATGTACCAGAGGAAGAGGCGGCTCCTCTTCCCTCTCCCCCAAAGCCACCTCACGTCCCGGAGTTGAGGAGGACTCGCTCCCAATCCCGACCCCAACAGGTCAAGTTCTCCCCAGACGTCGTTGACAACAGTCGCTATGGTGACCTGCCAGTGCGCCAGCCCCCCATGAGCGAGAGGACGCGGCGGCGTGCCTACCACTTTGAAGAGCAGGACCCGGAGCTTCTTGGCTCAAGCTCCGGCCGCCATCACAACCACCACCATCACCACAGGAGGCGCCGCAGCCGCAAGTCCCGCTCCGACAACGCTCTCCACCTGGTGCCCAAGGAGAGGGCCAACCGCATGTACTTCAGAGAGGACCATAGAGGCCATAGGAGCCACGGCCACAAGGGTCCCCAGCAGCAGACCTTCCTGCCCAACCAGCAGAGGTATGACCAGGGCCAACCTGGTCACACCCATCCCCACCACGCCACCTCAGATTACGGGCTCCAGCAGGGCCCAGCCATGGAGAGGTTCCTGGGGCTGTGTGGGGACAGGGGCGAGGATGACTGGTGCTCCACCTGCTCATCTTCCTCCTCAGAGTCTGAGTCTGAGGAGGAAGGCTTTTTCCTGGGGCAGCCCATCCCCCAGCCACACAGACACTACTATGATAACCTGCCCAGCCCTAGCCACGTGGCAGGTCTACCCTCCCCACCTTACGGGGGAATCCCACGGACTAAGTCCAAAAAAAAGAAGGGGCACAAGGGGAAAAACTGTATAATTTCATAACTTTTTTGTGGAGTACCCTTTTAAATTATACTCGGTCTGCATTGCAACCCCCCTCTAGATCTCCTGTTGCCACTGTTCGGAATATGGAAACAGCCTGCCTGCTTGCTACAAATGCCAAAATGATCTTGCCAACTGGTTGTACTACATGTCTTCTCGAGATGGATTACAAAAAAGACATGTTTGTAGTGGAATGGCATTGAAAGACTAAACAAACAGATTGCATATTCTTTTTTTTAACCTTTATTTAAGTAGGCAAGTCAGTTAAGAACAAATTGTCATTTACAATGACGGCCTACCCTGGCCAAACCTTAACAACGCTGGGACAATTGTGCACCGCACTATGGGACTCCCAATCACGTCCGGTTGTGATACAGTCTGGAATCAGGCTGCACCACCCGGGAGCCCCAGTTATTAAAGGATCTATTTTGCTAACCAGGGTTTTAAAAATGAAAGTATGATAGTTTCTGCTAGCAAAGGTATTATAGAATACAGTATGATGACATCAGCTATTTCCATGTATGTGCTTCTTTTGTATTTAGGCTTACCAGTATGCATTTGCAGCCCTGACAAGTGGGGATAGCATATGTACTATAAAGAGGCTGGTTGGGTTGACTATTTTATTTATGGGTCATATTATATTGTAAACAGATCACAGTCATCTGTATAAATGTAAAAACTGGAATATAAAAGGCTAAGATTGATAATAATTGTAATAAAAAACATATTATAACATGTCAGGTTTTTTGTTTATTCCAAAAGGAGAGCAATGTCCCCCAAAAGTTTGTACAGAATGAGTATGTGTATGAAGAATGAATATAGTGTAGAGGAACAGAAACTCCGGAAAGCTTGTTAAATTACTTTTATTACCCAACAGAAAAAGTAACACAAAGAACATATACAGTACCAGTCAAATGTTTGGTTTGCGCTTAGTGGGACTATCATTTGTTTTTCAACAGGACAATGACCCAGGGAACTCCTTCAAGACTGTTGGAAAAGCATTCCAGGTGAAGCTGGTTGAGAGAATGCCAAGAGTGTGCAAAACTGTCAATGCAAAGGGTGGCTACTTTGAAGAATCTCAAATATAAAATATATTTGGATCTGTTTAACACTTTCTTGGTTACTACATGATTCCATAGTTATTCTACAATGTAGAAAATAGTAAAAATAAAGAAAAACCCTTGAATGAGTAGGTGTGTCCAAACTTTTGACTGGTACTGTATGACAGTAAACACCATAAAATATGCAAAACATTTGTCGTCGGACAAGTTTTCTGGAGAGCACTAAACGGTATTGAAACCACTCAAATCTCTTCATTTACGGCACACTGATAAATGAACTCCAAAAAGCGTATTCTTACCATTCCTTCTGTGTATACATATTTGGTTGTTTAACAGTTGGTCAGAAGGGGAATTCAGCAATGTGTCTAAGGAGTGAAGAAATGACTGCTGGACATGAGGTTTAAAGAACGACACCTGAAATCTATATAAACAGCATGGGGGAAAAAACATTCCTGAAAATATTAACTCCCTAAAGTGACCTCAAATTCTATAAAATATTTATTCTCAAATAAGCATGTTTCCAATAATAAAATATTTTAGTGAACAATTGTTAGTGTTTTTTCTTGAAAATGTACTTGAATATCTTGGCAGGGTCACGTTTCAGAGGATGCATGGCTCTCGACATTTGCCTCTGAGTCCGTACGGGAGTTGCAGCGATGGCGACAAGACTAACTATCAATTGAATATCACGAAATTGGGGTGAAAAAAGGGGTAAAAAAAAGTATGATTTTTTCTTAAATCACAGTGTGGAGAGGATGCCACACTAGGTTGCCTCCTCTCACAGTCTTCTATGCCACCACACAAACTCCACCTCTGGTCCATCAGTACCTGCACGTAATAAGGGCTTTTGTGGTTCCCCCTCATGCTGACGGTTCTGGCGTCATGACCTGGTCCAGCTCTATGATAAAGTGTCGGAGGTCGTCAAGGCAAAGCTCCCTGATCTCAATCAGGTTGTCCTTCAGAGGGTTCTGGAGCAGCTTCTCCAGACTGGGCTCCTTGACCACCAGCATCTTGACAACCGTGCCAAACGTCTCGCAGTCCTGCTTGTATTGCTATAGACACACACGGCAACAACTCATTACATTAGAAATGTGTACAAACCATTCAAACCATAAAGTGAACACCGTTCTGAAACATAGTATTAGTAAAATAACTCCATTAATATCAAGAAAGGAAATTGATTGATCACCACAGAAATCGACAATACAAAGTACAAAGACAGACATCAATCAATCAATAACTGATAAACACATCGAACGGTGAATAAAACAAATCAACACATGCACTATTAGAAGCAGGAGAAGCCAGCGTCGTACACAAATAGAATTGAACAAAGTTGCGCAGTGACACCTTTGCTTCAAAGTGCATTTAATAGCCGTAACACAGTAAATGGGTTCAGACTTAGTCCATGCTCCCAACACTTCACTGTGAACTTCATGAACCCACATTTCTGGCAAGTAGGTGCATTCAACGAAACAGGCGTGCGAGCGAGCCTGCGTGTGTCCAACCATCCATTGGTACAGAAGGGAGTGAAGGTGTTATATTAACAGTCTGTTAGCGTTAGCTGCTCGGTTCTTTCACACCACATGGTAACAAAAACAGGCCCTCGGGTCCAGGAGGCAGCTCTGGTTTTACTACCACACTAGAAAAGGGCTGTTAACCTCTATTAAAAGCAGGGCTGGGGTCCCAGCCAGGTGCTCGCCCATTGGGCACTAGGTCTTAAACACCTGGGGGTTGACGTGAACAGACCCACTATGTGTGTATACTATGTATTACCCTTATTTGATCCTTCCTGGAGGTCAGCACTCAGTAGGTCTGGCCCTGGCTTTCACACCAAAGTGCCTTGTGAAGTGCCCTTAGAAAAGGAGCCGCCTGGGACAAGGGTTCAGCTCCAGGGTTGAACGAACGCTGCCAATCTTTCTCTGAAGTGCCCTATAAAGTGCCCTTACAAAAGGGAGGGCACGGGGAGCAGTCTGGGACAAGGGTTCAGTGGATTCTAACAAATCTCCTCTGAAGTGTACTATGAAAGTGCCCTATGGAGTGCTCTTCCAAAGAGGGCACAGGGCACTCAAGGGTTCAGCTAATCTAATCCTGCCAGGTTTCCACCGTCCTCACCATTCTTCACAGCACAGCGAAAACGCTTGATGAAAGTTCACTGGAGCTGGCTGGTGCTAAGTTGAACTTTACTGTTCCTTTTACCACCAATAAACGCGTTGTACCGTGTGTGTAATGTGCTTTGAATTCAAGCCGTGGCGATTTAGTCTCCCTAAAATAATCACAATAACTGTATGCTAGCTTCATTAAACATTATGGAGATAGTGACTACAAAATTCTTTGAGTCTGAAACTATTTTTAGTCAGTGGCAAGCTTTTTCTCCAGTGGTAAAAGCTTTTTCATTACAGGAATAACAGACTTCAATTACTTTGTCGTCAGACAGTGCCATTCTCCGCATCAATTTTCACAAAACAGCAAGAGATTCCTGTGACCTATTTCTTTACAGTAGTGATCTAATCAAGAAGTCCCAGGAAGCTTCCTTAAGAGGTAAAAGTGTGTCATGTTAAGACCCTGTAGCCATTTTGGGAATCTGGGCTTTATTAGTCTTTTTTTCTACTTTAGAACAGCTTAAGCAGATTTGTTATCTTCTGCCTGCGCAGACTAAATATATTAGTGCGTTTGCGGCATAAATGAGGAGTTGCTGAGTGGTCTAAGGACAGATGGACTTGACCATATAAAAAAATAAAAACAGCCTTGTTTGTTGCAGGACCCTTTCAGCTAGGAGCAAAAAAGTGTGAGTGTGTGTGTGTGTGTGTGTGTGTGTGTGTGTGTGTGTGTGTGTGTGTGTGTATGTGGGGGGGGGGGGGGGGGGGGGGGGGGGGCGAGACTGACAATGCGGTCCAGATAAAGAGGAGGATGTGATGTTTAAGATGCTCTGTCATACTACATCCTGGATGAAACGAACTGCGCCATGGTCACTAGCAAACAACCACATGCTTCTCAGAAGGCCAAACTCTGACACAGAGGCCTTCAGCTGGGTGGGCCAAGCAGCGCCATACAGTACTTTCAAAGGTCAGGGGAATAATAGAACCCTGAAACAATAAGTATGTCCCAATAAACCAAGCTAGATGCATGGGGGGAAAAAAAACCCTCTGTTGTATAACATTGTTCTACACAATAGAACGCATAACAACAAGCACATTCCAGGTAGAGTAACTACAAAAGCACAGAAGTAAATCATGCTGCTCGTTAACTGACCATTTGGCCTACATTGTGGTTTAAGCGCATCTTGAGCCGTATGCTACTGAAGATTCCTGTTCATGAACCGTCATCAAGCACAACTACCACCTGAGGGAGTCTTTAGGGTAGGCTGGGGGAGCGCAAAGTGGGGCAAACTAGATGAAGACGGTTAGCTGAAATGATATACTCTCCACCATACTCTCCAGAGAGACTAAATGAGGGTGTCTCTCTTCTCTGCTCTACCTGCCAATTAACTAAATGAAAAGAGAATCAATGACTCCAAAGGTCTCCAGTAGACTTCTCTCTCCCGCTCTCATCATTCCCCCTCTCTTGTCTGAGTCTCTCCTCCACCCTGAAAATACCCCCAGCTCAGCTCAACTAGCTGCAGCATGTTGAGGTAGTTAACACAGACGCTGCTATCTGCTCATTCCCCAATCTCTAACCCACATTCTCCTCCCTGTAGACTGCTCTTCAAACTGGAGTAGAACTGCTATGACCCTGCAGAGGTGTCTGCTGATCTAGACAAGATTCTAGAACAAATAACCCGGGTTCAATTCTCGAGAGAAAATTCGACACGATTGTCGAGTAAAACCTGCACACAAAGTACCAACAACAAAACACTGACAAAATGTGGCATATGTTGGCCTGAGAGACTGATGCTTTAATGTCTGTAGCCCATCATGTCAACCGTAGCCACTGGGCCACATAATGACAGTGTTGGACAGGCACCAACCACAGAGAAGTGAGAGACCAGGAACACACTGTGTGACCAAATAAGCCCAGGGTCAAGTTCCTCTTTAAACAACTTTCTCCTACAAGTCAGAGGGATAAATCGTTTCTACTTCATTTGGAACAGTTTTAGCAAAACATGGAATATGCACAGTGTGCAAAACATTAGGAACACCTTCCTAATATTGAAAGCTTTCTTTGTTTAACTCAGAGGGAATAAGCATAACTGTGAAGAGAGAGAATTGGTTCCGTGTTTAAAGATGCATAAAGAAACCAGTGACATTAACAAGACAAACGCATGCAGCGCCGTGTCACATCTCATAGTACTCACTACTCACCATTAGGGCGGTGATTGTCAAGCAAATAACTGCCGACAGACATGACAGCTCTGCTTCTAGCTCCTAAGCAACTTTTTAGTATTTTGTATGTTATTTCTTACATTATTAGCTCAGAAAGTTTTTGTGTTATTACATACAGCCGCAAAGAACTTTTGGATATCAGAGCAGCGGTAACTCAGCAGCATTATGACCAGGAATACGACTTTCTTGAAATGTATCCTTTGTTCGTACAATTGAACTTATCCCAGACTCTGCTCCAAGACGCCGCCGGGAGAGATGAGCTATTCGGAGGCAACTAGTAGTCTGACTGAGGAGGCGTGCACACCATCCACCGCGTCAGAGTATATTACTCGCTAATGTTCAGTCTAAGGACAATAAAGTAGACAAGCTCAGGGCGAGGATCTCCTTCCAGAGACATCAGGGACTAACATACTCTGTTTCACGGAATCATGGCTCTCTCTGGATATACTGTCACAGTCCATACAGCCAGCTGGGTTCTCAGTACATTGCGCGGATAGGAATAAAGAACTATACGAGAACAAGAAAGGCGGAGATGTATGTTTCATGATTAACTACTCATGATGTTAAAATTGTTAACCTCCTCCATAAGTTTGTTTTATTCACTGCTTTAGCACACTCCGCCAACCCTGATGTCATAGACGTGTCTAAATCCTGGCTTAGGAAGGACATTTCCATCCCTAACTACAATATTTTCAGACAAGACAGAACTGCCAAAGGGGGCGGAGTTGCAATCTACTGCAGAGATAGCCTGCAGAATTCTGTCATACTGTACAGGTCTGTGCCCAAACAAATAGAGCTTCTACTTTTAAAAATCCACCGTTCCAGAAACAAGTCTCTGACCGTTGCCGCTTGTTATAAACCCCCTTCAGCCCACAACTGTGCTCTGGATACCATATGTGAATTGATTGCCCCTCATCTATCTTCAGAGATCGTACTGTTAGGTGACCTAAACTGGGACATAATTAACACCCCAGCCGTCCTACAACCTAAGCTAGATGCCCTCAATCTCACACAGATGATCAAGGAACCTACCAGGTATAACCCTAAATCGGTAACCATTGGAACCCTCATAGATATCATCTTGACCAACTGGCCCTCAAAATACACCTCTGCTGCCTTCAACCAGGATCTCAGCGATCACTGCCTCATTGCCTGCGTGCGTAATGGGTCCGTGGTCAAACGACCACCCCTCATCACTGGCAAACGCTCCCTAAAACACTTCAGCGAGCAGGCCTTTCTAATCGACCTGGCCCGTGTATCCTGGAAGGATATGGACCTCATCCCGTCAGTAAAGGATGCCTGGTTGCTTTTTAAAAGTGCTTTCCTCACCATCTTAAATAAGCATGCCCCATTAAAAAAATGTAGAACTAAGAACAGAGTATATTGGTCAGCTTCCCTGAAAAGTCTATATTGAGAGTATATTGGTCAGCTTGCCCTTGACCAGCACAAAAACATCCTGTGGCGTTCTGCATTAGCATCAAATAGCCCCCGCGATATGCAACTTTTCAGGGAAGCTGACCAATATACTCAGTTCAGTTAGGAAAGCTACGGCTAGTTTTTTCAAACAGATATTTGCATCCTGAAGCACTAATTCCAAAAAGTTTTGGGACACTAAGGTCCATGGAGAATAGAAGCACCTCAGCATTTTTCTACGGCTGGCCATGCTTTCCACCTGGCTACCCCAACCAACAGCTCAGCACCCCCTGCAGCAACATGCACAAGCCCCCCCCCCGCTTCTCCTTCACCCAAATCCAGACAGCTGATGTTCTGAAAGAGCTGCAAAATCTGGATCCCTACAAATCAGCTGGGCTAAACAATCTGGACCTTTTCTTTAAAAAATTATCCGCCGAAATTGTTGCAACCCCTATCACTAGCCTGTTCAACCTCTCGTATCGTCTGAGATCGCCAAAGATTGGAAAGCTGCCGCGGTCATCCCCCTCTTCTAAGGGGGAGACACTCTAGACCCAAACTGTTATAGACCTAAATCCATCCTGCCCTGCCATTCTAAAATCTTCGAAAGCCAAGTTAAACAGATCACAGACCATTTTTAATCCCACAGTACCTTCTCCACTATGCAATCTGGTTTCCGAGCTGGTCATGGTGCACCTCAGCCACGCTCAAGGTCCTAAACGATATCATAACCACCATCAATAAAAGACAGTACTGTGCAGCCGTCTTCATCAACCTGGCCAAGGCTTTCGACTCTGCCGATAAGAACGAGGCGATTGACAGACTCAATGGCCTTGGCTTCTAAAATGACTGCCTCGCCTGGTTCACCAACTACTTCTCAGACAGAGTTCAGTGTGCCAAATTGGAGGGCCTGTTGTCCAGACCTCTGGCAGTCTCTATGGGGGTGCCACAGGGTTCAATTCTCAGGCCGACTCTTTTCTCTGTATATATCAGTGATGTCGCTCTTGCTGCTAGTGACTCTGATCCACCTCAACGCAGACGACACCATTCTGTAAACATCTGGCCCTTCTTTGGACACTGTGTTAACAAACCTCCAAACAAGCTTCAATGCCATACAACACTCCTTCCGTGGCCTCCAACTGCTTTTAAACGCTAGTAAAACTAAATGCATGCTCTTCAACAGATTGCTGCCCACACCCGCACAACTAGCATCACTACTCTGGACGGTTCTGACTTATGTGAATATGTGGATAACAAATACCGAGGTGTCTGGTTAGACTGTAAACGCTCCTTCCAGACTCACATTAAGCATCTCCAATCCAAAATTAAATCTAGAATCGTCTTCCTATTTCGCAACAAAGCCTCCTTCACTCATGCTGCCAAACATACCCTCATAAAACTGACTATCCTACCGATCCTTGACTTCGGCGATGTCAAACTGGATGTAGTTTATCACAGTGCCATCCGTTTTATCACCAAAGCCCCATATACTCCCCACCACTTGCGACCTGTATGCTCTCATTGGCTGGCCCTCACTACATATTCGTTGCCAAACCCACTGGCTCCAGGTCATCTATAAGTCTTAGCTAGGTAAAGCTCCGCCTCAGCTCACTGGTCACCATAGCAACACCCACCTGTAGCACGCGCTCCAGCAGGTTTTCACTGGTCATCCCCAAAGCCAACACCTACTTTGGCCACCTGTCCTTCCAGTTCTCTGCTGCCAATGACTGGAACGAATTGCAAAAATCACTGAAGCTGGAATCTTTAATCTCCCTCTCTAACTTTAAGCATCAGCTGTCAGAGAAGCTTACCGATCACTGTACCTGTACACAGCCTTTCTGTAAATAGCACCCCCGACTACCTCATCCCCATATTGTTATTTATCCTCTTGTTCTTTTGCACCCCAGTATCTGTACTTGCACATCATCATCTGCAAATCTATCACTTCAGTGTTAATGCTAAATTATTTCACCTCTATGGCCTATTTATTGCATTACCTCCCTACTCTTCTACATTTGCACACACGGTATATAGATTTTTAATTTGTGTTATTGACTGTACGTTTGTTAATGTGTAACTCTGTGTTGTTTTTGTCGCACTGCTTTGCTTTATCTTGGCCAGGTCGCAGTTGTAAATGAGAACATGTTCTCAACTGGACTACCTGGTTAAATAAAAAAAAATAGTGTGATTGTGATAACGTACAGAAACTCAAGTCATTTTGTTCACCCGACCTAGAATACCTCACAATTAAATACTGACCGTATTACCTCCAAAGAGAATTCGCTTTGGTTATAGTCACAGCCATCTATATTCCCCCTCAAACCGATACCACGGCGGCCCTCAATGAACTACACTGGACTTTGTGCAAACTGGAAACCACATATCCTGAGACAGCATTTATTGTACTTGAGGATTTTAACAAAGCAAATTTGAGGAAAATGCTCGCGAAGTTCTATCAACAAATTGACTGTAGAACTTGCGCTACTAAAACACCCCTGCTACTCCAACTTCCAGGATGTCGACAAGGCCCTCCCACGCCAAATCAGATGACTCAATTTTGCTCATCCTTTCTATAGGTAGAATCTCAAACAGGAAGTACCCGTGCTAAGGTCTATTCAACACTGGTCTGACCAATCGGAATCCATGCTTCAAGATTGTTTTAAACATGGGGACTGGGATATGTTGCTATTGGACCAGGTCTCTTTTGGAAAAGAGATGTTATCTCAATGAGAAAAACCTGTATAAATAAAGGTAAAAATAAATAAATAAAAATAACATCGAGAATAACATCGACGTATACACTGATACGGTGACTGAGTTCATCAGGAAGTGTATAGCGGATGTTGTTCCCACTGTGACTATTAAAACCTACCCAAACCAGAAACCGTGGATAGATGGCAGTATTTGCGCTAAACTGAAAGTGCGAATACAAACAGTGTAGTTATTCCCTGCATGAGGCAAACAGGCAAAACGTCAGTAGAGAGACAAAGTGGAGTCGCAATTCAACAGCTCAGATACGAGACGTATGTGGCAGTGTCTACAGATAATTATGGATTACAAAGGGAAAACCAGCCACGTTGGGGACACCAACGTCTTGCTCCCGGACAAGCTAAACAGTCTCTGCCCACTTTAAGGAAAACAGTGCCACCGACACGGCCCGCTCCCAAGGACTGTGGGCTCTCGTTCTCCGTGGCCAACGTGTGTAAGACATTTAAACATGTTAACTCTCGCAAGGCTGCCGGCCCAGACGGCATCCCTAGCCGCGTCCTCAGAGCTCGCGCAGACCAGCTGGCTGGAGTGTTTACAGACATATTCAATCTCTCCCTATCCCAGTCTGCGGTCCCCACTTGCTTGAAGATGTCCACCATTGTTCCTGTCACCAAGAAAGCAAAGGTAACTGAACTAAATTACTATCGCCCCGTGGCACTCACTTCTGTCATCACAAAGTGCTTTGAGGCTAGTTAAAGATCATATCACCTCTACCTTACCTGACAACCTAGACCCAATTTAATTTGAATACCGCCTCAATAGATCCACAGACGATGCAATCGCCATCGCACTGCACACTGCCCTATCCCACCTGGACAAGAGGAATACCTATGTAAGAATGCTGTTCATTAACTATAGCTCAGCCTTCAACACCATAGTACCCTCCAAGCTCAACATTAAGCTCGGGCACTCGGTCTGAACCCCGCCCTGTGCAACTGGGCCGCCCCCCAGGTGGTGAAGGTAGGAAACACCTCCACTTCGCTGATCCTCAACACAGGGGCCCCACAAGGGAGCATTCTCAGCCCCCTCCTGTACTCATTGTTCACCCATGACTGCGTAGCCACGCATGCCTAAAACTCAAATCATCAAGTTTGCAGATGACAACAGTTGTAGGCCTGATTACCAACAATGATGAGACAGCTTACAGGGAGGTGGTGAGGGCCCTGGCAGAGTGGTGCCAGGAAAATAAACCTTAACCTCAACGTCAACAAAACGAAAGAGCTGATAGTGAACTTCAGGATACAGCAGAGAGAGCACACCCTTATCCACATCAACAGGACCACGGTGGAGAATGTGAAAAGCTTCAAGTTCCTTGGCGTACACATCACCGACGATCTGAAATGGTCCACCAATACAGACAGTGTGGTGAAGAAGGCGCAACAGCATCTATAGCATTTCACTACACCCGCAATAACATCTGCTAAATATGTGTATGTGACCAATAAAATTTGATTTGATTGACCGTTAATTAACAAACACGTTTAGCATCTCCTGGATTCCACGCATAGCCTACAAGTCACTGATGCAGACCTTTGGAACATTTACATTAACATTTTCAAAAGTCTAATAAATCCATTTAATATAGCCTACAGCATCACAATAAATCCATTATTTATTTTAGACAAATCTAAAAAAAACATGACATGAAGAAAATGTAGTCTATTTCAGAACAGAATAGCATAACTTGAGTTGTCCTTATGTTAGGCCCTGATCTGGCTATGCCATATGGCTGATGGCTACACTACTTAATTTAGCAGACAATATTTGCTTAGAATTCAATGGCACTCGTTTATAGTATTAAGAATACAATTGAACATTGCTGAATGAATTAGAAAGGATATTTTCTCCAAACGATTTCCGAGTGACTGCGCACATGCGGCTATTCTGTGTTGAGTGTTTAACAAAGAAACAGGTCCTACTATATGCTTAATTTAGAGTTACGTATTACACTTTAGTTGTTACACAAACACTAGGCTATATGTTTTGATTTTTAATACATTCTAAGGCTGCATGATGCGACTCATGAGGATTTGAAAAAAGTCACACGAAAGTCATGAACTCTGCTTTGTTTCTTGTGCAGGCTGCACACACTTCATCAGTCTCTCATTCACAATTTGACTAGCACTTGATAATAGTCTCATCAGGACTTGAAATTTTACGCCGGCATACCCCCTTTGCGGCAGTAATGTACCCTAAAACAATTAAAAATATATATCAAAATCGGCCAGTAGCCATTAGGCTGAAAATAATAATTATAATTCCCTTCTCCCGGCAGCTAATTTCCGTGCTCCGAAGCACCTCTCACTCACATGGCTCTCTCATATATCTCAATTCTTATTAGCCGCTAATGCAGTCACTTGATTGGGTCCTTCTCACAGTCATCTCAGCACCGAAGTAGGCTACACGTGAAGACTGACATGTCGGGGAGGAAACTGCACGCATCCTTCTTATTAAATTCCGAGGTGCATATTTAAGATGTTAGAAGACCTATCCACATTTACTTTGTCAGCCAACATGAGTAGGCCTAACGAACAGCAAAAGCACTAGCCTATGTCAATCTACTATCCCCCATAGTACAACAGTTGACCTGTTCTAATCTGTGCGAGAAATAAATACTCCAAACATACTCTGGGACAGTTGTGGGATGCGATAGATACCAAATTAATACAGCCACTCGCATATTTTTTTTTTTAAAGCAATGAGGCTAACGCAACAGATCAGAACACATGATAAACTATTAGGCTATTTCTTAACATTATAGGCGCAGCAATGCGCACACAGCTGTAGGCTATACGTGTGAATGTTCCAAAATGCAATCAAATCGCGGTAAAACACCATTCTCAAAGTGACCGCAAATGTGATTATGCATGTAATACTTTATAATTAAAAGGTGCATTTTTATGGTGAAAATGATCATCTCTAAACTTGGCTCACACATCACCTATGTACGCCAGTTAGGCTCTACACCGGTTGTAAAGCGTACTAATGCTCCATTTTAAGAAGTTATTTGGCCACTTTAGTGGCATAATGGGCTTGGTTACATGAGATGGGCAACTGATTTGAAAAAGTAGCACAAAAAAAAAATGCATGCACTGTTTCTTGCCTTACTGCACACGCTGGGCATCATTCACAAGTGATACGCTAATGTCACCCATCAGACGATTCTTAATTTAATCTTGAACAAAATAATTTATCAAATTTGTCTTGATTTAGAATGGACCACTATCAAGCACCTGTCTCGGAACAGGGGCAAAAAATACATGTCATCTATGCACTTAAATAGCGAATGGAGGATGCGTCCCATAGTGCATTTTCACGCCAGCCAGGTAGGCCATTGCTTTGTTTTACAACAGGGCAAAGTCCATAATATTAGGAAAGTTGAGAAATAAATATAGTAGGCCTAGCCTATAGACAGCTTATGGGATCCTCTTTTTAATAAAGGCCATCAAAACAAAGTTGCGCAACATGAATTCATGGGCTCTCATGAAGTGTTTGATTCGATTTTTCATCACATTTGCATCGATGTCAGAGTGATTGGAGTGACAATAGAGTGCTGAGTAGCAGGCAGTTACCAAGTTTGGTGGGCTACTAATGACCATCAGCAGCATCAGAGCTTGGAGAACCCTAGTTACCGCGACTAAATGGTCACGTGGAATTTGACTGCGGTCATGACTCGTGACCGCCGGTGTGACGGTAAAACAGTCACCGTAACAGCCCTACTCACCATTCACTTAGAGTTGATTATGTTTGCCATCTTTCAAAACAAAACCTTCCCTAAACTTTTCTACAGTGTGTTGACACTGATTACATTTTCACAAATTTACTTCATATATATATATATATTATATATATATATATATATATATATATATATATATATATATATATATATATATATATATATATATATATATATATATATATATATATATATATATATATATACACACTTCTTCTACATGCTTTGAAGCTTTGAGGAAGAAGTGGGAATGGGTGAAAAAAAGGGCCTCAAAATGAAATAACTTCCCTCGACATCACTGGAGCTTACAAAAATACTGTTTCTTAAGGATGCACACACACTTGGAGCGTTTCAATGCATGTGTGAGGAAGTGTCACGCTGTATTTGTAACAATAGAGAGTATTTAGGGAGTAGTGTTTCCTCAAACTGTACTGTGAACTCTCAGACAGAACCGGTCCCTGGTTACTTAACCAAACAGGAAGGGTGGCTTGACCTGAACCTGCTCTCTGTGTGTGTGTGTGTGTGTGTGGTTTTTTCCTGGGTTCCCTCCCTATCTCCCAGCGGAGGGAGCCAGGGACTGATATCCAGACCTGATACTAGAGAGAGGTAGGGCCACACAGGACGGGTTAAGAAGCCATGGCTGAGAAAAGGGAAGAAGGGATGAGGGGGCGTTTGGAGCGGACACGGAGGTCTGAATTAGAGGGGTACAGTGGGTGTGTGTGTGTGTTTGCTTGCTTGTGTGTCTGCATGCGTGTAAGCGTAACGGATACAGAGTTGGGGGTTTCGTCTTTAGGAGATTATACATACAAAGCTGTGATTCTATACTGGAGCTCGGCTCAAATGAGCCCCGATGTAGGCAGAGAGGCAGGGGTCCTGAGTTAATAAGGGAAGTGGAGTAATGAGTGGATGTAATGACTGGAGGGCCTGGTACACAGAGGATATCATTAAAACAGCCATTTAATCACTCAGCCTGGACTGGATGCAGACCGGACTGGACCGCTTAGTCTAGGTTCCAAATGGCACACTATTCCCTTTATAGTGTACTAATCTGGTCAAAAGTAGGGCACTGTAAAGGCAATAAGGTGCCATTTGGGAAGCAGACTTCATCTGATGGACTAATAGGGAAGAAATGGATAAGTTTAGCTTACAGTGATTGAAATGATGAATGGAGGGACTCCTCAGAAAATCACTGGCAGCAACGCCGATACTCCCATTACGTTAAATAGTTTCTCTGATACTTAATCTAGGTTCCTAACCAAAATGTAAATAGTCGTACATCCATGTACGACTATTTACATTTTGGTTAGAAACATGTAGGCTAATGCTTTACAGTGTAGTACCATCAACCAAATTGGAGAAGATGGGATACAGGCTAACAAGTTCAAGGGTTGCTGCTAGCTTGTTTCCTGATGAATTTGATTGGCGTTTTCAAGAGTAATTCCTATAATGTAACACAGGAGCCTTTCAAGAGGAAGTTACTGGAACATAGCATTAATAAATGTCTTGGCTTTCTCAATTGCTTTCCTAGCCCGTAATCGGCCGCATATTACATAGGTACGGTAGCTCTACAGTGAGGTATTTTTAGAACATGAACCAGACATAAACATCTCCCGACACGACTGACCCCACTGAGTATCCAAATCATATGGAGAGTTGTGTATATTTCATAGTCCTCATCCTTCAGCGTTACCGCAAACGTGCTCATTCAAACCAGCCTCCTCTGAAGATCCGTATCGGATACAGGAGTGAGTGCTCATGGCTCAAGGGTGGTAAAAGGACAGTCTCCTCCCTCCATGTGGAGTTGAATAGACAGCTATGGACAGGAGCCATCACACTGAATCAGCCTCAACGGAGGTATGAACCTCGTGCCAGCGCCCAGTCCCATCCTCAGTCAAAGCACCAGCCACCCAGCGCCAGCTCTATCCCAAACACTATCCCCATGCCCAGCTCCAGACTTTCTGCCCCAACCACATCCCTGGTGTTAGCCACATCTCTATTCCCATCCCCATCCCCAGCCGTAGCCCTGTACCCCGGCCACATCCCCATGCAAACCCGGCTCCCTCCCCATGCATCTTGGTCTCCGTTTGGTCTGGTGAGTTTGGCTTGGCCCTCCGCTGTACAGGGATGGGGATCAGACTGCATTTGGCTAAGGTCAATATAGACGTTACAAGCCAGTGCCTCTCCACACAACTGCTGCTGTGAACTGGTTAGGAAATGGCAGGGTACGCATGTGTGCTATGTGTGCGTAAGCATGTTTGTAATGCCAAAAGAAGTACCCACACCGTGGGTGGCCCTGCCCTGCAGGGCAATTCCTGCCCTGGTTTAACGGGAACAGATAAGTGGTAGTGTAGTGTAGCGCAGTGTGTGTGTGTGTGTGTGTGTGTAGGGAAGGGCCGGGAAGGGCAGGCAGACTCAAATAGCAGGCCCTGTGTAGAGCATCACAACCTGAGATGCTGAAGTCCTTCCTGCCAACTCATCCTCCCTCCCTGTGCGCTCTCTCTTTCAAATCAAAATGACATGTTTCCCAAGCCGCCATCTGCAGGCAATGGTGCTTCAGAGAGCCACTAATCCAAATGGAGGGAAGGTTCAGGCCTAGGAGTCGGACTAGAGATAGCATTCTTGCACGGGTCAGTTCTTTGGAGTCACACCCGCCCCACACCGGCCACAACAATTCCAAGCCCTACACGATATCCGACATCAGGACTAGGGCTGCAAATGTGTACATTTTGCTACCGACTAAATTTTGTTGCCGGTCAACAAACGGTTACATTTTTCCAAAACAGTAAAATGACGTGACCAACAGAAAAGTACTATTTGAGATCTGTACCTAATGACGCGATGCTTATGTTTCCGCGCTAACAATGGAAGTCGGCCCTAGGCGGGAAGGCAGGTAACAAGCTGAGGCCCAAAACAAGCCCATAGAAACCTATTGGGCTTACTCTGGTCAGATTTCGGCGAAAGAAAAACCTCTCGCTTTGCCTCTTCCTCTCTGACACCATGCATGCATACACGGACCGAACATTCTTCCTTCAGAGCTTACTGGGAACATGCAACAACGGTAAGCCTTATCGTCTAACAGTTCAAAAGGCTATAGTCCATTGTTGAACATGCAACCTCTGTGATGAAGCAGCTAATAAAACATTTTCAAACATTTGCCAAAAATGCAATTTGCGGAAAGCACCGCTCTTAACCTAATGCGAACAGTTGTGACAGAGATAAAAATCTCTGTTAGAAATGTAGAAAGAGGGAAAATCTAATGGTTGTTGCAATGATAGGTTGCTAATATGACTAGGATTGTAGCATTGGCTTCTGGACAACAAAATGAAGTTGATATGAAAATCAATAGAACAGGAGAGAAATGCTGGTTAATGGCATGAGGAAGTCTTCATAAAATAATTGCCTCCATGTTTCTTCAGATGGATTTTTCGCAAGGCTACTTTGAAGCAAAGTAAGACATGCCTCATTATTTGAAGTAAAGTAAATCGCTCAGGTTTCAAACAATTCCACTGCCTCAAGCACACGTTGCAAAGTGGTGGGTGATGCGCTGGTAGTCAACGCTAGGCAGGCTATAGCCTACACACCCGAATGGGAGGCGCGCTTTAATTACGAGTTAGAAAAATAGCAACTTTTAAAATCGTGGCCACCAAAGTTAACACGCGATTGCTATTTGTTGCGCAATGACTGGGCATGCAGAAGCAGGTTTCACTCCAGTAGCCAAAAGACTTTGAGGAGCTACTCTCACACTGTCTGACAGGTGGTAGGCTATTCCACTCCTCAAACTAGGCTCTGTATGCTGTGTGTGTGTGTGATAAATTAGATGCATGGCCAGTAACGAAAATACAAACGCGCCAATTGAATTCCACAAAATTATGCAAATGCTCCTATAGACTTGATAAGGATGACCGGTCAAATGTATTTTCAGCAGCTAACCGATTAACAGTTAGCATCCCTAAAATCAGGACATGTTTTTCTACGCAACCTGACCCACCTGCATAGAATTGTTCCCGAGAGCCGATCAGTGACCAGCCAAATAACACATTTCATTAATTGTTTTTATGATTCCAGAGTAGTAGGCTATTATTCCCCTTCCTGCATGAATTAATTTGTCTGCATGTCTACATTTGGATAAAAGGCTACTCAAACCTTTACCGGCGTACCGTTTTTGGACATATGGCCTGCATATGGTCTAAATGCACGAAAGCCTGAATTAACCTAACGATTAACTGATATTAAACTGAATTTACCTATCGTAAACAAATACCTGCTTGCACTTTTTGCTGGCTGTATATCCATCTACTGGCTTGTGGTCCTTGTCCACAATGACACAAGAATCCATCCAAAACAGGTGATTTTATGCGGGTCAACCGCTGGGAACCGCTGGTATCCAACCCGATGCAGGACTCTACCACACAGCCAGCAGAGAATGACTAGCTAGCAGTTGAGTGTTGTTGGATAGTGGGACCTCGAATTACCTTCTCAATTTCGAGGGCTTTAGCTGCGATGGCTTGAGAGCGCCGTGTCTTGAAGTTGGCCTTCTGTGTCTGCTCGGTCTCATCCTTGGCCGGCACGGTGTCCTCAGGCTCTGCTAGCAGGGCTGGGGTGGGGTCAAGTTCCTCCTGGCAGGGTAAAGGTTAAAGCTAATGGGTTAGAGCGCCAGGCAGGACACAGCAGTTCAAATGGCTTAACTGATTCAGGTTCCAAATTCAAAGTGTGTGAGGGCAACACTGATTAGAGTCAACGAGATTGTTGTTGCTGTCATTTTTTCCCAGCACATCAAACGCTTTAATATGCATGCAGCATCTCAACAGTGATCTAGAATGTTTCTCCTTCAACATCTTTGATCAAAGACCGTCGACAGCTGAAGATGAAGGCCCACGCCCACCGACGTCAGCGCATCATACTGCATCATTTAGTGTTAAAAGGGAAACGAGACACAATACATAACATCTCTGAGTGTCAATTTGAACAAGAGGAGGCCTTTTGTGACCGCGTTAGCATCGAAAACAAACGACTTTTGAAACGCCCATTACTTTTAGTTTACAGAATCCAGAAAGCTTTCATCCATGGCAAGGAAATGGGTCATGCATGGTGAACGCAGTCTTCATCTATCGTGGCCTCATCAGACCACAAGAAAGAGACAGGCCACTTAAGGTACATCAACTGTTCCTACTGTTCCTGTGGGTTCTAGAATGAATGACATGAACAGGGATTTGCAACAGATTCCATACACCATGACAGGGCAATGAATTGTGTTGATAAATGATGTATCCATAGGAAGGCATGTGAAATGTGATGGTCAGACAATGTTGAAACGATGACACAAAAGAAAAACAGCCTGTATGGTAACAAATCGGACTTCAACTATGTATCGAGTCTCACGGACTTCCATAATCCAACCAAGTGATATAAAACAGTTGTGCAGGTCTTAAGAGATTCTTCTACCTTTTAGGACTAGTATTAAGCTAGTAAAGGGTATGCTACTGCTATGACAGGTAGCCTATCGTTTCGATATAGGCCTAATGAATGAATGATCCTATCAACTGAGAGGCTGAGCTGAAATCAGGAGCAGCGAGCTACGTCTTACATAGTTACGCAGTCGTACCTTGATTGAGACAGCGCTGTGTGGAGAACCGTCTATGGAGGCACTCTTTGTGTGGCCTAGCAACCTGGGCTTATCTGTGGAGTGAGGGAGAAGAGGAATGAAGGAGAAAGAGAAAAAGGAGACGAAAGATATAGAAACAGTCAAACAGAAACACTCGCAACTCATGCATACGCAGTAAACTAAGAAGCATTGTAAAACAAAAAGGAAACGTTTAAGAAAAAGGAGGGCACTCAAAATAAAAATCAGGGCCACCAGGCGCAGTACAATTCCATTTAAATGCTCTCAGTATTAAAAACACACTGGGGAACTACCACCACTTATTCTATATTGTCCTCCACCGTGCAATCACTCATTGCACTCTTACAGTAAACAATGGATAGGACACGATGCTACGGGACTGACGACAAGCAGAGCCCAGACAAATCGCTGTTAAATTTTACGTTCTTGTTGGAATAGCTTGCACAATAGCGGTCGACAAGTTCAGCTGTGACTAAATTGAAATATTGTGCTCCGCCGGCTCCAATATGTCTATAAAAAAAACAAATATGGCTGGGTGGAAATGTTTGTTTTCATTCCCATGGCGATGAGACTGAGCCAAGGTGAAATTAAATACACATTTCTTCCAGGAAGTTATGAAAAAAATTCCAAGTAACCCATGAAAAAGTAGTTTGTTAGTTCAAAATGCAGCAACATTTGAAATTTATTGAGTGCTGGATTTCCTATGATACTATTAACAGATGATTCTTTGAATGAGAGATGTTTCCTTGGGCAAAAATGTTTGTAGGCTGAATTTCTACTAAAATGGATATTTGCCGTGTTAAAAGAACAGAGTAGCGCAGACATAGAACTCTCTGTCTATGACAGACCAGGCCTTTGCATTTTGAGGAAAACCTGGTAACTTGGAATGACAAGAAACTAGGCTGCTGTTTAACTTAAATGATTAGGGACAGATGCTCATGAATTGCAAATCCAGAAGAGGAGCATCCAGACGATTGTGTGTGTTCCATCAAAGAGAAACGTAATGACATTAGTTAAACAGCAGCAAAGGAATCTAAGCAGATTAAACATCAAACCTCGCTAACGGGTAATGAATGAATGAAAGTCAGAAACAGAACCCTGCGGATAAGACTAATCCCTACCAACAGTCAATGTATTAGAGCAGGGGATTTCTGCCGGCTTAAATTGGCTAATTGTTTTTGTGTGTTATCAATCCAAACAAAGAAAAGTTAGGATATATGGTACAGTCTAATCATTAGGGCTGGGAATTGCCAGGGACGTCACAGTAGGATATCATGATACTCACGATTCTATATGTATTGCGATATCGAGACCGCAATTTTATTGCGATTTGATGTTCCAAATACATTGCTTACTATATAGTATGTCTGCTGCAGAGAGACAAGGGGCCGTGAGAGAAAATGAGCTTTAAGATCAGTAATGGAAGTTTAAAAAAAACTGCTAAAAACATGTTGGCTCACTATTTCATAAGAAGATGGAGAACAAGCTATAGGATGTTAAATACTAGAGGTGTTACACGGGTTCAGCATACACACACATTTCTTATTTTACAAATCTATACTTGGGAGTCAAAGTATCAATATAATATTTGACCAAAATAATATTGTAAACATATTCGGTTTTTCTCCCCCCCACCACTACTAATCATGAAAGCTAGGCTATCCTTCGCCAAAAGATTCTGGACACATGCTCGTCAAAACATTTCATTCCAAAATCAAGGGCATTAATATGGAGTTGGTCCCCACTTTGCTGCTATAACACCCTCCACTCTTCTTGAAAGGCTTTCCCTTTCCACTAGATTTTGGAACACCGCTGAGAGGACTTCCTTCCATTCAGTCACACGAGCATTAGTGATGCTGAGTCTTGTGCTGAAGTCGCTTCCAGAGGCAGTTTGCAACTTGGTAGTGAGTGATTTTTTACATGCTTCGGCACTTGGCGGTCTCGTTCTGTGAGCTTGTGTGGCCTACCACTCCATGGCTGATCCGTTGTTGCTCCTAGACGTTTCCACTTCACAATAACAGCACTTACAATTGACCAGGGCAGCTCTAGCAGGGCATACATTTGACAAACTGACTTGTTGGAAAGATGGCATCCTATGACGGTGCCACATTGAAAGTCACTGAGCTCTTCAGTAAGGCCATTCCACTGCCAATATTCGTCTTTGGAGATTGCATGGCTGTGTGCTAGATTTTATACACCTGTCAGCAACAGGTGTGGTTGAAATAGCTGAATCCACGAATTTGTCCACATACTTTTGTATATATAGTGTAGAATAGTCTTCTTCAAGAGGTACTTGAAAAATACTATTTGGGAACAAAAAACCTGAACCATAACCTATAGGCAGGAGGCTTTCTCTAAGCCATTGTACTCCTAATGCTCAATCAGAAACATTGTACAGGATTCTCTACAGTTAAACTAGGCCTACAAGACCCTATGTGGTGTGCATTCCTTATCGTCCCTCCTAAACAGTTTCTTTCTGTGCACTTTGATGTGTTGACCTAGCCAAATTAGTGTTCCAGACAGGGGTGGAGGGACAACCGTTTTCTACCTGTTTTACTGCATCTTCCAAAGGGGATAGAATATGCAGCCCAAATATAGGGGGGGGGGGGGCTTCTTCAGGCTAAACTGAAGGCTTCCTCTGTGCTCTCTTTACGCAGTAGCATAATGGAGGAAAATAAGGACTTTAAAACCCCTCTGCAGTGATTATGAGAAAGGACTTCTTCAGTCAAAAAACAACATGTGAAATGGCTGCATTAGGCATGGGGATATTTAAGGACACCCCCTGTTACTTTCCTTTAGTCTCCTACTGTCCCAATATTCTTAATCTCAAAATCTCCTCACTTCAATTGAAGGTAGGCCTAACTTAACCCACGCAGATTCCTGGTTAATCCACATAGAGAAAAGGTCATAGTTGTCTTTTTACTTTCCCAGGTTGTCCATTGAGGTCAGAAGACCTCTATGACAAGGGAGACCTGGCAAGACCTGACTGAATCATTTTGACGCTCATAAAGAAAGTTAGGCTACAACATAATGGTATGCTCAAAGGGGAAGGTAATGGGACTGGGAGTGAGTGCTGGTTTGATCTTGAAGACATCTGCTAGCTCAGTGCGCAAGCCAAGCAAAGGTTAGACCTTGAATCAAAAGCCAAATCACCTCAATAAAATAAGGCTATAGCCTTATAGAACCTGCGTGTGTGTGTGTGCAATTAAAAATGTTCCAGCACCTCCATTTAATACACACCTCCACTGAAAACAGATGCTCCTCTCAGAGAGCGGCCGGGCCTCTACATATTAGTTTTAGCATCACTTCAAAACGTGCCAATTTTCGTTTAGGGATATGAAGTGCAGACTTACCAGGCTCTCTGCACTGGCTGTGAGGCTCTTCTTTATACCCTGGAGAGGGGCGAGAAAGAAAAAAGGTCACCAAAATGACTGACAGCAGATACAAACACCAAGGTTACAGTATCCACACTAGTGGAGGCACGTCCTTTACATTGCGTCATTCCAAGTGATATGCTAGAATGGACACTGGAACAGAGCCAGACTCTAAAGTGATTGATTAAAATGTGATATTATTAAATCATTGACAGCTGAACTAAATGCCTCAGTAGAGAAACCAAAGGAAACTTAGGATTCTTCCCTATGAGACCTGGTCAAACTAAGTGCACTATATAGGGAATTTGGTGCCATTTGGGTTGCAAAATTACTCTTCTGATGGTAGGGGAAGCCCTTCTGGTCCATGTCTGGGGAGTAGCTCCTTCTGCTGGTGTTGGACCCAGAGCGCATGAGAACGGAGCCTGTTATTGCTGGAGTATCCCTTCTGATGGGAGAGCGGTCCCGTAATCTACTGTAGGAGTCCCCGGCAGGGCTTGCAGAGTAGGGGCCCAGGACCCTCCGCCTGATACCCTCAGGGTTCTCCCTGAGAAAACAGAGAGAGCGAGAGAAGGGGATTCAAGGGCCCATCCATTCAGGTCCACTCAATGACAGAACCAAAGCCACGGCTCTTCACACGATGAGCGCCTGGATTCTAATTACCTCTAAGTGTAGAGTGAAAGAAGAAAACCACTTGATATGAAAAAATTCAGTTGCTGGACTTAGAACAAAATAAGTAGTGCCTTGGATTTTGAAAAACAGTATACAACAACTGAAGTCACCGTGTCAGTCCATTGGTGCTTTGCACTTGGTCTATTAACTAAGTGCACTAGAAAGAATGGGTCTACCTTCGGCCAAAGTACATGAGGCCCTACCTCAGGTTGGGGTAGGCTGGAGACACGGTCCTCGAGAGAGGAGCTATCACTTGAACTCTGCTGCTGGGGTGGGAGCCCACTCTGCTGCTGTTCCTAAAATTTCAAAATAAAAACAGACTTTGGTAACACTTTACTTGACACCCTGCGTCATAACCATGTCATAATATGTCAACGGCTGACATAACCTGTCATTGCTGGACTTAGAACAAAATAAGTAGTGCCTTTTATCTTGAGAAACGGTATACAACTGAAGTTGCCGTGTCATTCCACTGCTACATCCGCAATAATCTGATAAGCACATGTATGTGACCAATACAACTTGATAACACATTTAGACCGGTTGTGACATGGATTGCGTTATTTTATGGCTGGTTAAGACACCTACACAAGAGTGTCAAAACCCACAAAACCACACCAGGCAAAACATTTCATTACACGATAGCCTACTTGTCAACAGTATGCTTGTTAAATAACGTTTTCTTAAAATGGACCATATTAAATCATCATTGTAATTGTGCATTGGGTTAGGTCAAACATGCACCGAAGCCAATGCTCTGTTGCTGACAACTGCGTTGAACACAGGAGCAGATTTCAGGTACAGGACAAGACACCCTCTTTTGATTTATGACTGACATAAGGGCATGTATGTGATAGGCATATCTGGCTTATTTGATGAAATCTGTCATAATGCTTCATGACAGTGTCAAAGTGTATTTTCTTAGTCCAAGTAGAGTGACAGGATCGTCATAAGGCTTCATGACCGTGCCAAAGTATATTTTCTGCAAGTTAATTAAAATATGATGAAAAAAACATGACAAAATAATTCATTACAACAGCAACGGACTTAAGAAACAAACTTTCAGAACGAAAGGAAACTTCTTGCCAGGGAAAAAACACATTTGAATAAATGTGGGTTTTCTGCAGAGACGTGTCATTATCAGCCATAAAAAAATTTAAAAAAAGTAACAGCTGTAAATATACTGATCGTGACAGTGTTTTGTCCATATTATGACAAGTTATTTGTATTTATTATGGTTCCCCATTAGCTGCTGACTCTTCCTGGGGTTCGGCAAAATGAAGGTAGTTATAAAATTTCAAAAACATTACAATACATTCATTACAGAATTCACAACGCACTAAGTGTGTGCCTTCAAGCCCGCACTCCACTACCACATATTTACAACACAAAATCCATGTGTACGTGAGTGTATAGTGTGTATGTTATCATGTGTGTGTATGCATGTGTCTGTGCCTATGTTTGTGTTGCTTCACAGTCCCCGCTGTTCAATAAGGTGTATTTTTATCCGTAAAAAAAAAAAATCGGATTCTACTGCTTGCATCAGTTACCTGAAGTTGAATACAGTTCCATGTGGTCATGATTCTATGTAGTACTGTGCGCCTCCAAAAGTCTGTTCTGACTTGGGGACTGTGAAGAGACCTCTGTTGGCATGTCTTGTAGGGTATGAATGGGTGTCTAATCTGTGTGCTAGTCGTTTAAAACAGACAGCTCGGTGCTTTCAACATGTCAATGCCTCTCACAAATACAAGTAGTGACGAAGTCAATCTCTCCTCTACTTTGAGCCAGGAGAGATTGACATGCATATTATTAATATTAGCTCTCTGTGTACATCCAAGGGCCAGCCGTGCTGCCCTGTTCTGAGCCAATTGCAATTTTCCTAAGTCCCTCTTTGTGGCACCTAACCACACGACTGAACAGTATTACAGGTGTGACAAAACTAGAGTCTGTAGGTCCTGCCTTGTTGATAGTGCTGTTCAGAAGGTTAAGCAGCGCATTATTATGGACAGACTTCTCCCCATCTTAGCTACTGTTGTATCAATATGTTATGACCATGACAGTTTACAATCCAGGGTTACTCCAAGCAGTTTAGTCACCTCAACTTGTTCAATTTCCACATTATTTATTAACATATTTAGTTGAGGTTTAGGGTTAATTGAATGATTTGTCCCAACCAAATACAATGGTTTTAGTTTTTGAAATATTTAGGACTAACTTATTCCTTGCCACCAATTCTGAAATTAACTTCAGCTCTTTGTTATGTGTTGCAGTCATTTCAGTTGCTGTACTAGCTGACATGTATAGTTTACGCAAAGCCAGTGGCATGACGTTAGTAACGATTTACTTTTTTCAAGGGGCCTAGACAGCTGCCCTGGGGATTTCCTGATTCTACCTGGATTATGTTGGAGAGGCTTCCATTAAAGAACACCCTCTGTGTTCTGTTAGATGGGTAAATCTTTATCCACAATATAGCAGGGAGTGTAAAGCCATAACACAAGCTTTACCAGCAGCAGACTATGATCAATAATGTCAAAAGCCACACTGAAGTCTAACAAAACAGCCCCCCCAATCATCAATTTCTCTAAGCCAATCATCAGTCATTTGTGTAAGTGCTGTTCTTGTTGATTGTTCTTCCCTATAAGCGTGCTGAAAGTCTGTTGTCAATTTGTTTACTATAAAATAGCATTGTATCTGGTCAAACAATTTTTTTAAAAACTATACAAAGGGTTGGTAACAGGCTGATTGGTCAGCTATTTGAGCCAGTAAAGGGGGCTTTACTATTCTTAGGTAGCAGAATGATCTTTGCTTCTCTCCAGGCCTGAGGGCACACACTTTCTGGTAGACTTATTTGGAAGATATGGCAAATAGGAGTGGATATATTGTCCACTATTATCCTCAGTAATTTTCCAAATTGTCAGACCACGGTGGCTTATCATTGTTGAAAGACAATACGTTTTTCACTTCTTCCACACTCAATTTACGGAATTCAAAATTACAATTATTGTCTTTCATAATTTGGTCAAATATACTTGGATGTGGTGTCAGCATTAGTTGCTGGCATGTCATGCCTAAGTTTGCTAATCTAATAAAAAATCAAGGACATTCATGTCAGCTGTGTTATTTGGAAAGACCTCAAGCCATGAGGTCGAAGGAATTGTCCATAGAGCTCTGAGACAGGATGGCGTCGAGGCACAGATCTGGGGAAGGGTACCAAAAACATTTGTCTGTAGCATTGAAGACCCCCCAAAAACACAGTTGCCTCAATCATATTTTAAATGGAAGAAGTTTGGAACCACCAAACTGAGCAATCGGGGGAGAAGGGCCTTGGTCAGGGAGGTATATATTAAACAAATTTACAACAGACTTTCAGCACGATTATCTGGTCTGATTAAACCAAGATTGAACTTTTTGAGACAATTCAGGACCTAGGCAAAGATGAACGGAGCAAAGTACAGAGAGATCCTTGATGAAACCCTGTTCCAGCAGGTTTCTCTGTGTACTTTGCTCCGTTCATCTTTGCCTAGGTCCTGAATTGTCTCCCAGTCCCTGCCACTGAAAAACATCCCCACAGCGTGATGCTGCCACCATCATGCATCACCGTAGGGATGCTTCCAGGTTTCCTCCAGACTTGATGCTTGACATTCAGGCCAAAAAGTTCAATCTTGGTTTAATCAGACCAGATAATCGTGCTGAAAGTCTGTTGTAAATTTGTTTAATATATACCTCCCTGACCAAGGCCCTTCTCCCCCGATTGCTCAGTTTGGTGGTTCCAAACTTCTTCCATTTAAAATATGATTGAGGCAACTGTGTTTTTGGGGGTCTTCAGGACCTCGGAAGGTGAACCTTCGCCCCAGTCTAACAGGATAACGACCCTAAGCACAAAGCCAAGACAATGCAGGTTTGGCTTCGGGAACAGTCTTTGAATGTCCATGAGTGGCCAAGCCAGAGCCCGGACTTGAAACCAATCGAACATCTCTGGAGACCTGAAAACAGCTGTGCAGCGACACAAACCATCCAACCTGACAGAGCTTGAGAGGATCTGCAGAGATTAACGTGAGAAACTCCCCAAATACAGGTGTGCCAAGCTTGTATCATCATACCCAAGAAGACTCAAGGCTGTAATTATTGCTAAAGGTGCTTCAACAAAGTACTAAAGTAAAATTTTAATTAATACATTCGCAAAAAAATGATATTAGGCTGTAACGTTTTTTTTTTTTTGAAAAAGCCAAGGGGTCTGAATACTTTCCAAATGCACCCTATTAGAGGTTGACAAATTATGATTTTTCAACACCGATACAGATAATTGGAGGACCAAAAAGAGCCGACAATGATTAATCGGCCGATTTTAAATATATATACACACATATATACAGTTGAAATCGGAAGTTTACATACACCTTAGCCAAATACATTTAAACTCAGTTTCACAATTTCTGACAGTTAATCCAAGTAAAAAATTCAGCTTTTATTTCTTTCATCACATTCCCAGTGGGTCAGAAGTTTACATACACTCAATTAGTATTTGGTAGCATTTCCTTTAAATTGTTTAACTTGGGTCAAACACTTCCGGTAGCCTTCCACAAACTTCCCACAATAACTTGGGTGAATTTTGGCCCATTCCTCCTGGCAGAGCTGGTGTACCCGAGTCAGGTTTGTAGGCCTCCTTGCTCACACACACTTTTTCAGTTCTGCCCACACATTTTCTATAGGATTGAAGTCAAGGCTTTATGATAGCCACTCCAATACCTTGACTTTGTTGTCCTTAAGCCATTTTGCCACAAATTTGGAAGTATGCTTGGGGTCATTGTCCATTTGGAAGACCCATTTGCGACCAAGTTTAAACTTCCTGACTGATGTCTTGAGATGTTGCTTCAATATATCCACATAATTTTCCATCATCATGATGCTATCTATTTTGTGAAGAGCACCAGTCCCTCCTGCAGCAAAGCAGGACCTCATGGAGGTCAGGGAGGGAGGGCTAAGGGCCCAGGGATTGCCTTTGCGATGGGGGTTCGAGGTCAACACTGTCCTTTCTGGTTAGGACAGTGGGAGGAAGGTCTGGCGAGGGTGAGTTTAACCTGACCAGAGCCCATCCAACCATCTATAGCAGGTCACGGTAAATTTCTCCTGGCCATTTGGAAGGCCAATTTGCCTTTTGGTCCATGGACAAAAAGAATAACTGATTTGTCTTTGTTAATCAGGTACTTAGCTACACTGATGTCACCTGGGAGCCTATCATTGCTAGCTCTGTAGCTTTGATGATTTGAATTGCTGTATCCTAGTCATTAGGTTTGTTAGCATGCTCAGCCAAGATCTTTGCGTTGTATGCTGCAGCAGGTTCGCCATGTTGAGCGCGCAGCTAGCCTGGCCACAAGCCAGATAGGCCTTCTCCAGGCAAGTCAAATTTAGCCACAGCCAACCACCTCTTGCAGCTCATAATTGATTTCTGACCATTGGAACGTTGCTTTGGCTGGTGTGATGTCTCACTTTTCTCCCTCTCCATGGACATTACAGTTGAGAACTGATCCTCTTTTACAGCCAGCTAGAACTTCTTAGGCAGTATCTGCTGTGCTTCTTCTCCATAGCGTCCCGGTGCGCAGTACAGGCACATCAAAGGTCAGACTGGGATCTGCTACAGACACTCTCTTAGGTGACAGTACAGGGACCAGATGGAGGCAAACCGTTTGCGGCGCAAGTGTGTGTTTCTTCTTTCCCCGTGTACACACTTGGTTCAGCAGACACTGTCACCATACAGGGACCACCTACAGAGGTTGTGGTTAAACGTTTGCGGTGCAAGTGTGTCGCTTCTTTCTCCTTGTGGTACACACTTCCCGTATTTATAGCACCCTGACGGTTAATCTCAACAACTGTTCAGAGGAGACTGCATGAATCAGGCGTTTTGGTTCCAACCACTGTCTTCGTGAGACGCAGAGTAGGTAAACGGATGATCTCCACATGTGTGGTTCCCACCGTGAAGCATGGAGGAGGTGTAATGTGTGTGGGTGCTTTGTTGTTGACACTGTCTGTGATTTATTTAGAATTCAAGGCACACTTAACTGCATGGCTACCACAGCATTCTTCAGCGATACGCCATCCCATCTGGTTTGCGCTTAGTGGGACTATCATGTTTTTCAACAGGAGAATGACCCAACACACCTCCAGGCTGTATAATGGAAATGGGGATACCTAGTCAGTTGTACAACTGAATGCGTCTTTGACATTTAACCCAATCCCTCTGAATCAGAGAGGTGCGGGGGGCTGCCATAAATCGACATCCACGTCTTCAGCGTCCGGGGAACATTGGGTTAACTGCCTTGGTCAGGGACAGAACGACAGACTTCTACCTTGTCAGCTAATGGCTATTTGACCAAGGAGAGTGATGGAGTGCTGCATCAGATGACCAGGCCTCCACAATCACCCGACCTCTACCCGATTGAGATGGTTTGGGATGAGTTGGACCGCAGAGTGAAGGAAAGGCAGTCAACAAGTGCTCAGCATATGTGGGAAATCCTTCAAGACTGTTGGAAAAGCATTCTTCATGACGCTGGTTGAGAGAATGTCAAGAGTGTTGCCAAGCTGTCATCAAGGCAAAGGGTGGCTACTTTGAAGAATCTAAAATATATTTTGATTTGTTTAACACTTCTTTGGTTACTACATTATTCCATATGTGTTATTTTCAGAGTTAATGTCTTCACTATTATTCTACAATGTAGAAAATAGTACAAATAAATAAAAACCGTTGAATGAGTAGGTGTGTCCAAACATTCGTCTTGTACTGTATGTCTTTTTTTTTTTTTTTTTTACCCAATTGGTGCTCTTCTTTGCGTTGGAAAACCTCCCTGGTCTTTGTGGTTGAATATGAACCCAGTGCTCAACCTTACAAATAATTGCATGTTATGGTTACAGAGATGAGGTAGTCATTCAAAAATCATGTTAAACACTACTATTGCACACAGAGCCCATGTAACTTATGTGTAACTTATGTGACTTATTATGTGACATTTTTACTCCTGCTTATTTAGGCTTGCCATAACAAAGGGGTTGAATACTTATTTACCCAAGAGATTACAGCTTTTCATTTTTTAATTGTTTTGTAAATTACGAAAAACATAATTCCACTTTGATAATATGGGGTATCGTATGTAGGCCACTGACCAAAACATCTCAATACAATCAATGTTAAATTCAGGGCTGTGACAACAAAAATGTGGAAAAAAGGGGTGCGAATACTTTCTGAAGGCACTGTATGACATGCATTATCTGAATTAGGCCACAGAATCATACCGATGGAGGAACGGCTTCTGTGGAGGAATTTTCTAATCTTTGAGCTTCCGAGTTGGTTTAATGTTAGACCAGAGCAAGCTAACAAGCTTGTGTGTGCAGAGCAGCACTATAATTAAAAACACGTCTTCCCTTTTTGTAGTTAATAAATCCAATGTGAAACGTGATAACTATAGTATCCCTACCTAGCATTGAAAAAGTCAATTCATTCTTCTCTAATTAAAACATCTCCCCCTAATTTCTGAATTACACTTGTAACGTTGTCAGTAGGCTACAGTTAACCTATGCTTCAGAGGGGAGGAGTAGGTAGACTACACACACACACCCACTGGCAAAGATTTCCAGCTGGCAGGCAGACGCTGGATGGAATAAGTTTGAGTGACAGAGTGAAAGCTTTGCAAAGGCTCGTTATTGTGATTTTTGTGGGATTGGAAAAAAATGCCCGGAGCATAAAATAACGTCAGTAAACGGTGGCCAGCGAAGAGTCCAAATCTGAATCACATCCAAGCACTATGGCGAGAGCTGAAAACAGCAGTTAGCGGAGGGCACTCCATCAAACGTTGAAGAATTATAGTAGTTTGCTGCTGAAAAGTAGGCCAAATTAACAATAAAAAGGTGCAGTAAGCACAGTGATGGGTACAAGAACCGTTTGTCTGTAGTTATTTTTGCCAAAGCCTGTGCAACCAAATACTAACTCAGGGGCACCAATAATTCTGCCCATGACGTTTGTCTTTATTTTCTAAATAATAAATTGTAAACTTAAAAATTTACTAAAATACATTTGGTTCTGCAATGTTGAAAATCTAAAAGGTGTGGAGACCAAAAGTTTTTTCAATTTCAACTTATTTTTCAAGAAATTGTGAATTATTTCATGTCCAGGTAGCAGATAATGGAACTTACTTGGTTCTAACTTGAAAAAGTATGTTCATTTACAATTGTACAATTTATTCTCCCCGAATATAAAAACCACAAAGGAAGCCCAGAATGCAAGATGTGAATCATAGAAATTACTAAGGTGGAGTACTCTCTCTCTCTCTGAGGACCTGAGCCCTAGGACCATGCCTTAGGACTACCTGGC
The DNA here is from genome assembly GCF_029448725.1 of Salvelinus fontinalis. Taxonomy (NCBI): domain Eukaryota; kingdom Metazoa; phylum Chordata; class Actinopteri; order Salmoniformes; family Salmonidae; genus Salvelinus; species Salvelinus fontinalis. Next base: position 5,096,666 of record NC_074676.1, on the reverse strand, counting down.
CTGATAACTCTTTACTGTCCCCAGTCCACCTGGCCGTGCTGCTGCTCCAGTTTCAACTGTTCTGCCTGCGGCTAAGGAATCCTGACCTGTTCACCGGACGCGCTGCCTGTCCCAGTCCTGCTGTTTTCAACTCTCTAGAGACAGCCGGAGCGGTAGAGATTCTCTGAATGATCGGTTATGAAAAGCCAACTGACATTTACTCCTGATGTGCTGACCTGTTGCACCCTCGACAACCACTGTGATTATTATTATTTGACCCTGCTGGTCATCTATGAACATCTTGGCCATGTTCTATTATAATCTCCACCCGGCACAGCCAGAAGAGGACAGGCAACCCCTCATAGCCTGGTTCCTCTCTAGGTTTCTTCTTAGGTTCAGGCCTTTCTAGGGAGTTTTTCCTAGCCACCGTGCTTCTACACCTGCATTGCTTGCTGTTTGGGGTTTTAGGCTGGGTTTCTGTACAGCACTTTGAGACATCAGCTGATGTAAGAAGGGCTTAATAAATAAATGTGATGATTTAGGATGAACGGCGAAAATAAGGTCTGTGGTAAACACAGGTTTAGGACGTCATACGTTTTGTTGATTTAAGAGTAAGTAATTTAGGAATGTTTTCTTGGGATGCTCGAAGTTACTATTATCTGCATTTCTGGAATTAAGAAATAGGTAACACACTGCCTTTAAGAAAAGTGCAAAGATGCCAATATATTTGGCAGCAACTGTATAAATGAACCAACCAGCGGCACCTGGTTTCCATGACCCCTGCTTGAACTTCGAGGGCCATGTCCCAAAACAAAGATCAGGCCTAACAAGGCCTCCAGCATTTACGCCCCCAGGCCCGTTTGAAGTAGCCAAGGCTCAGCCTGCCAAATAAAGTTAATTACCACCGTTGCAGTGAGTGATCCTACATCTGCAGTGCTTCTACATCTGCATTGCTTGCTGGTTGGGGTTTTAGGCTGGGTTTCTGTACAGCACTTTGTGACATCAGCTGATGTAAAAAAAGGGCGTAATAAATACATTTGATTGATTCCTCCTTAAAAACTCACCTCACGTCTTTCCATAAGAAAGCTATGAAAAGGGAATTCTGTGGTCACTATACATAAAATGTCACCTTTTGAAGAAAATTCCTAGTTGTAATGGTTGATTAAGTAGGTCTATAGCTGCATCTTCAAAGCCGTTCTTCCAAGCATAGGAACAGGTTCTCTAAACGCAGGTTATATCCTTACAAACCAAACAGAAGAAAACACGCTGATCTGAGAGCAAGAATAAACCCCCCCAAAAAAAGACAGTCAGAGCAACTGGGTGTCATAGTCCCACCTGCAATAACAGGAAAACTAAACACTAGCTCTTTCAGGTCCAGGAAGAAAGACAACTGCAGAATACCAGAGGGGGAAAAGGAGACCCTGGCCTGACTAAGCTAGAAAGTACTCAAGAGGTTCTGAGAGAGTGTCTCTCTACAAGGTCAGCATCCTAAATGGGCACCCTATTCCCTATAGTGCACTACTTTTGACCAGTGCCTCTACACAGGGAATACGTTGCCATTTGGTGCTCAGCCTCCCTCAAAAAGGTCATGCCGTTAAAGCCAATCCATTACATGGAAAGCGTTACACAAACAAATTAAACATGAAATTAACTCATTTTGAAAACAAAATAACATGAAACCCAATATCAATCTAGGTAATTGGTTTTAGTCATAAGGTTATTACAACCAATGCCTCCCTCTCATCTTCCTGAATAGTGAAATCAATAATATATCATTGCAATCAGCCCTGTGCACAAATTTAATATGAGTGCACTTAATGGGATTCCCATTTCACTCATTATCTGCTAGCGTGGCATGAGGTCAAGAGCTCCACAACGGAGCGGATTGAGCAACCCACCCACCGCCGCCCACCTGCCTATATTGCAAAGGCACACCTGCAGTGTGCACCCCCCCCCCCCCACCTCTCAAAACGTATGTGTGGGAGTCTAGTGAAGGCCCATGAACAGCAGCCCCCAGGCCCAGGACTCTCTGTCTTGTGTTGAGGGGAAAGGGATAAGGGTGTGGTGCTGGAGAGGCCTTGCTGTTCATCTGGTGTCTAGCCACCTCAGTCTGACACCTCCGGCCAAGCGAGAGAGACGCAACAAAGAGTTCCTGACCGCTGCTTCCTGTGGGCTACACTGCAAGGGTGAGGCCTCCAGTCAACCTCCTTGCCACACTAATGGCGGAAAAACGGACCCAGATGCCCGCCTGCTGCCCTGTCAAAACCACACCATGAGTCTCTCTTTTAGGCTCCATTGCAGCTCCCTGGACTTGTAGGCAATGACATTGGTGAACCGACTCGAACCAACGTGGGAGACAGAATTGCAAATGTCGGTGATAAATATGCGAGGTGTCATACTATGGATCCTAAAAATAATTGGACTGGTTGCGGTAATGAAGGAAGAGGTGAGAAACCAGACCGTAGTTAGCTTGCTCTCCCACAGAAGACAGCATAGAGAGCATGTACGCCGTACAGAGAGTCTGAGGATAGCAGAGAGTGTGGTGGAGGTTGTCTGGCTGGAGAGGGAGTGGTTAGCGGCCCAGATGGTTTTCCTGTGGGGGTTTAGCCTTGTTGGCTCAATGAGTTGACACTGGTGCCCTTTGTCCCTGTCTGGAGTCTGGTATGACACTTGGGTAGGAGTGAATGGGGAGGGGTGGGTCTTAGCCTGTGAACTGTTGGCACCCTGCATTGGGTCACTGCTAGACGGCTGTCTTGGCAGCACAGGGGCAGAGCAGATCCACTGGCTTTAGCTGTGCTCTGTGTGGGGTCGGGCTGACAAGCTCCCCAAGGCAAGGAGTCTGGTGGTTGATAAGTGGAATATGGTATGAAACGAGAGCCAAGAACCTCCTCTCAGTCTTTCCCGCCCAATCCCTCAGAGACAGGTTGGCAAATTCGCTTCAGTGTATTTTCAATCCCTCTTCAAAAAGCAGTGACTGTGCGATATATGTCAAATGTAATATCTTGAGTGGGAATTTACACTGAGTACACAAAACATTAATAACACCTGCTCTTTCCATGACAGATTGACTAGGTGAAAGCTATGATCCCTTATTGGTGTCACTTGTTAAATCCACTTCAAACCAGTGAAGATGAAGGGGAGGAGACAAGTTAAAGAAGGATTTTTAAGTCTTGAGACATGGATTGTGTATGTGTGCTATTCAGAGGGTGAATGGGCAAGACAAAAAATGTAAGTGGCTTTGAACGGGGTATGGTATAAGGTGCCAGGTGCACCGGTTTGTGTCAAGAACTGCAAGGCTGCTGGGTTTTTCACGCTCAACAGTTTCCCGTGTGTATCAAGAACGGTCCACCGCCCAGAGGACATCCAGCCAACTTGACACAACTGTGGGAAGTATTAGAGTCAACATGGGCCAGCAACCCTGTGGAACGTTATCAATGCCTACCAAGCTGCAATAATTAAAAGCAATAATTTCAGAGTTGAATTAATGCTCCAAGTTGTGCTCTACACAAAGACACATACATGATATGAAAAATGCTGCTCAAAAACGTGGTTAGAGAGGCGAGCCAACAACCAGCAAATCCTAGATGCCATTGCATACCGCTGTGCCCTTGAGCAAGGCACTTAACACCCAACAACAGCAGCTCCCAGGTGGCCCAGTGTGGCAGCCCCCCGCACCACTCCAAAACCTGTATATACTTGTGTCTTTCGGAGGGGACCTCGTGTGCAATTGACCAATAAAGGTATGGTGGCTTCAGAAATGTAGAACTCTGCTGCCATCCGGTGGTTCATACCACCACAGTATTTTAAAACAGGTCATTAACAAAGTATTACTCAACGTCTCTCAATCTTATAGATGTGGTCAAGCCTGATTTACCTCATCTCTCCTTGACGGCCCATCTGAGAATCAACTCTGGATCCCCTGTAGCATGGATCCCTGTAGTCCTCCTGCATACAAAGATAGTGTATGTGTTGAAATTTGTGTGAATAATAAAGACGGCTGAAAAAAATAAAAATACTGATAATCAACATACATTCAACAGCTAGGCTACCGCCTAAATGATCCGTTTTATATTAGTCCAACTGCAAAGAAAGTAAACAAAATCTTAGTTTTCTGAGATCAATATGATTATTATAAAGCGTCACCAACCTGTCGGGGAGATGGGGAGTTCCTCCCTCGGATGCTCCCAACCACGTCACCGTGGTATCCACGATCACTTCCTGTGTGAATGTTGTCGCTAGGGTATCCTCTCTGGTCATCGTCATGGTAACTTTGAATGCCACCATACCGCTTGGTTTCATATTCAAATTCTCGGTCGTATTCTTGCTCCGGTCTTGTCACAGCCGTCCTCCTCTCGACAACATTCACAACTCTCTGGTACATTCCCTAAACAAAAAAAATCACGACATGGATTAGTTCCTTTCAAAAACACAAGTGCAGAGAGACAATCTACTCTATGCATGAACAAATAAGTTATACATCTCTTTACATTGACAACTCCATGAAGGATGGTCGATGGCCTAATAAACACTCAGGTGATGACAATACATACGTGAACATAATCTTCACTGTCTGCCCAAAGAGTGCATTGTGCAAAGTGCTAGAATGACCAGTCACTTACCGCTCTCTCTGAAATAAGCTCATCGGTGGCCTCTCCGATTCGGCTTCGGTCTCGCCTGTACGCCACTGCAAGTAAGGGACAACAAGCATACAATCACAGCCTTGACAATAATTAACACAGAGGGACGCAAACTAAAATGTGTTAATTTTGTATTTTTTACTAGGCAAGTCAGTTAAGAACAAATTCTTATTTTCAATGACGGCCTAGGAATAGTGGGTTAACTGCCTGTTCAGGGGCAGAAAGACAGATTTGTACCTTGTCAGCTCAGGGATTCGAACTTGCAACCTTTTGGTTACTAGTCCAATGCTCTAACCACTAGGCTACCCTGGCGCCCCATTGTCCACAAGTAGCTCACGTTTCAAACAAGTATGTACACTAATGCGGCGTTCACATGCTGTCGGAGTAATCGGAAGTTCGGAGTTCCAACTGGGAAGTTTCACTTGAACGACCCTCCAAGTCATAAAAACAAGTGGGAAACTCAAAGAAAATGTTGTTACAAGAGTTGTTACCACTGACATTTCAACTTTTTGACCAAAAGAGGACAACAAAACGGGTTTGTGGAGCAGGTAAAAGTAAAATACTTCTCATTCCTCCTTCGTATGGCGGCGACTGCTAGTCAAAACAGTTATTTGGGCTCCACGGGAACATCAAGGAAGTCTGGGTGCAGATGGAGCGAGTGACGCAGTCCACGAACCTCACTGGCTGTGCTCTTGCGATGGGTTGTAAAATCATTGGCTGCAGAGCAACTCTGCTGTCCTCAGAACTGGATCATTATAAACTGATTCACATTTTCGCCTCCTCCTCCCTTTAGGCCACTATAGGTGTTGTAGGTAGGTTGCATGTTGCTATAATAATATGGATATAGGCATAAACCAACTACGCATAATTTATTTCACAAGCTTTCCTCAGCTGTAGCCTAAGTTTTTTTTCTTCTTCTCCTCATTAGATTTTTCCATCTTGGTATTGTTTGCTCAATTTCACTTCTTGTGGCCGAACATACAGTTGAAGTCGGAAGTTTACATACACCTTAGACAAATACATTTCAACTCAGTTTTTCACAATTCCTGACATTTAATCCTAGTAAAAATCCCCTGTCTTAGGTCAGTTAGGATCACCACTTTATTTTAAGAATGTGAAATGTCATAATAGTAGAGAGAATGATTTATTTCAGCTTTTATTTCTTTCATCACATTCCCAGTGGGTCAGAAGTTTACACACTCTCAATTAGTATTTGGTAGCCTCGTCTTTAAATTGTTTAACTGGGGTCAAACGTTTCAGAAGCTTCCCACAATAAGTTGGGTGAATTTTGGCCCATTCCTCCTGACAGAGCTGGTGTAACTGAGTCAGGTTTGTAGGCCTCCTTGCTCGCACACGCTTTTTCAGTTCTGCCCACAAATGTTCTATAGGATTGAGGTCAGGGCTTTGTGATAGCCACTCCAATACCTTGACTTTGTTGTCCTTAAGCCATTTTGCCACAACTTAGGAAGTATGCTTGGGGTCATTGTCCATTTGGAAGACCCATTTGCGACCAAGCTTTAACTTCCTGACTGATGTCTTGAGATGTTGCTTCAATATATCCACATAATTTTGCTACCTCATGATGCCATCTATTTTGTGAAGTGCACCAGTCCCTCCTGCAGCAAAGCACCCCCACAACATGATTCTGCCACCCCGTGCTTTACGGTTGGAATGATGTTCTTCGACTTGAAAGCCTCCCACTTTTTTTTTTAGGATTAGGCTTTTAGTCGTTTGGTTTGTAATGGCAAGGAAGGATTTTTTCCCCAGGCTTGAATGCATGTTTCATTTGTTTTAATGCTTTGCTCAACTGTAAGGTTTGTTCAAATTTCTCATTAGATTTGTATCTCTCTCTCTCTCTCTCATTATTACCGTAGGCCTCCCATGTTTATGGGTTATTAAAAAAAAATTAACTTTCGGAGATTCATTCAATGTTTGATCATGAATACGATAACACGGTCACCACGACAGCCCTACTTGTGTGACAAGAAGCTGTAATCCTACGGCCGGCAACTAAATCCTTGACGTTTCGCCTGTGAACAGTTAAGTAGGAGACTGAGGTTGCTCTGAGATCAAGCTAGCTAAAATCCTATTGGTTGAAGAATTGGTCCGACTTCAAAAGCAATAAAACACAATCATGTCAGAATACCCAGTTTCCCTCAAGCACATGAATGCCTCATTAGACAGTACACAGTGTAGTGTGTGCACTAGGGAGACTTAAGTAACGTTTATACTCTGACAAACAGATATCGCAAATCAAACTCTGAAAGTATCTGAGCTAGGCATCAGGGTTACAGTATAACTGTCCCTTCATATTGTGCACACTGATTTTTCAGTTACTGTAGTGTGGTAGAGCTATAGCTAACTTACTCCAAGTTGCTGAAGGGCTCCTCAATGTGGTGTGGGACCTGGAGAATGTAAAACCTGCAAATATTGATGAATATTTAGGAATTATTGAGTTGTCTATGGAGTGTATTGACACAAATGTGGTTGATATTCAAAAACTAGGATACAAGACACAGAAAGAAAAATTGCACATGTAAACAAAATCAACTGGGGCATATTCATTACGTCTCTTAAAACAGAAGGACCTACCTGAATTCCCCTTGGGGTGTAATAATTACGCCACAGTTGCTAGCGACAGAATTCAGGCAACTAGGGCCCTTAGTTTAATTACGTTTGCTTCCGTTTAAGAAACGTTTCGCAACAGTGTGTAACGAATACGACCCTGATGATTAATAATGTTTCTATATGAACATCCCAAGTAAATTGAAATGATAGCGTCTCTAGCTAGTAATTTACAAACAATTGGACAGTTACTGAAGTTAGCCTAGCTGCAAAGAGATGCTGGCCAATGCTAGTTAGCGTACACTGAAGCTGTTGTTGCTAGGAAAACGAACTTACCAGTTGAACGTGCTCTGTGTATTAGTATTAAAGGTAGTCTTGCACTTTTTGCGATAAAGTAGTGTATTTTTTTATATAGTTCCAAACCTTTCTGCATGTGCTACATTTGACAACAAACACCACGAGCAAAATTCAACCTCTTCCTCGTCGGTGTTTGAATGGCGGAGTGCAGTATGTTACGCTGCGTTTACCGCCGCCTATCTGCTTATTCGACCTTTTTTTCTTCGGCGGCGGGTGGTAGCCAAAGTATAACTCTCTTATACTTTGCGTGAATAAAAATATATATATAATAATAAAATAAACAAATACCTTACCATCTAACAATATACTTACAAAAAATAAAAATAATAATAAATAAACATCATACTCCACAATTTAAAAATATTTTGGCCTACTTCAGGCCAACAGTCTGAAAGGACGGGATACCATGGCTTAACACACTCTTCCGATGTCAAGTCTCGCACAACCAAATACCTCTCTGCAGCTGCCACCACAACATCAATTTTCAGAGACGTACGTTCCGTCCCTGCAGTACAGTTGATAACCATTGCAATAAAAGCTAAAAATGCAATCTTACTGAAACATATATCTGGGTGGCAGGTAGAGCCTTGGGCCAGTAACTGAAAAGTTGCTGGATCGAATCCCCGAGCTGAGGCTGTCATTGTACATAAGAATTTGTTCTTAACTGACTTGCCTAGTTAAATAAAGGTTAGAAAAAGCACTTGCTGGTTTATCCTTCTGTACCGGTAGAAATCTACTATGCAGGATCCCTACACAGATGAACTGTCTTGGGTTAGTTATGAACATCTTTGGTACCGTCAAAAAGGAAACCCTCATGCACACACCAACTGATTAATGGAATGCTGAATGTTTTAGTTGTCCCTCTAGTTCTACAACGTTTTAGTTGTAGTTAATACAAATATTGTTGATGATCATTTTAATGTACACAATGAAGGAGTAAGTCAATTTAAAGAGTGGCTACAAAAGACGCAAGACTCAGGAGTCATTTGGAGGGTTGCTGTCACAAAACCAAGTAAAGGACAGCATGTGCTTTTTAAAGTAAGGCCACATCAGGAACACTGTCATGCCACACACAGTCTCTCTCTCACTCACTTTCACTCACTCACTCACTGACACACACATTTCTTGTTTGTTTAGTCTCTTGCTATGTATGGTATCCTATGCAATCCCAGTAAATAGTTTTGCTGTTTTGAAGAAATTAAAGAATAAACTCCATACATTTTGTTCAGACTCATTGTAAGTGTCAATACAATGTTGCCGTCAGTTCCCAAACAGCCAATGACAGAAGACTGTCCATTGTCAAACTAATTAATTACTGTATTTAATTATAAAAAAAAATGTGTAACAACATTCCAAACTTGTTTAACATTATCTAGTCCAAATATGGCATGATTACGCTCTGTGTCGGTTTGCGACGCTTTCAATTGGGGACTTTTATTTTGAAGGCAACCCGCAAACTCAACACCGAGGACGACGACCACTAGTGACCATGGCAACGGAGTAAACAAACATTTTCAACGTGTGAAAAGCATGCATAAAACGTTTTTACAGTCAACAAAAATGATTTACCCAAAAATAGATTACAAAACAATAGTGTGTATTGTTATACGTTATTCTGTAAACCTGTAATGTAATGTTAGACTGCTAATTTGCTAGCTAGTGTGGCTAAAATTCCGAGTTCCCAGATGTCTTCAACAATCTGAAATCGGAAATCAGAGATTTCGGAGTTCCCCGTTTTTATGAACGCTGCACAAACATGTTACGTTGTGTGGAGCGTGGGTAATGCGAATGCACCTCAACCAATAAAAACGTGTGATGTGCGGGACCGGTACGTTTAGTGTGCGGCGGCGAGTACTTTGAGTGCCTTGAGAGAGTGATTGGGTAGGCGTTGCCACGTGATCATCATCCTGGAGTTCTACGACAGTAGAGAGCGGCGTTGGTAATTTCCCCGTCAAATTAATCTATATTGAGTTCAAACAAATAAAGGTTTCATACGATGGGAGACAAGAAGAGCCCCACAAGGTAAAATTACATATATCTAGAAATATTACCAGAAAATGTGATGAACACTTGTAAACATAGGGTGCGACCAATGGATGCGTAGCGCTAGCTACATTGTAGCTTCATGGCGGCTGACTGGCTCTTTTATGCTGGGGCCACCGTGTGTCAAATAGAAGCGTTTTACCTCGTAAATCTGACCATACGGCTCAAATAAGAGTAATTTGTATTGTTGTGTTTTTGTACAAATACACATCAATGAATGTTACCTAAAATGGCAATGCTGACAGTGTCGCTCCCCTTATCGTGTGTGTGTGGTGTGGTTTGTGTGTGTTGTTTTTGTGTTTGAAGGCCGAAGCGGCAACCCAAGCCCTCTTCTGACGATGCCTACTGGGACTGTAGCGTATGTACTTTCAGGAACACCGCCGAAGCTTTCAAGTGTATGATGTGCGATGTCAGAAAGGGAACGTCAACACGGTAAGGGTTTCCACTAGATACCACAGCCACAAGTCTAAATAGTCTATATCGTAACAATTTATGAAAATAAACATTTGCTTTTTGGTCTTTATTTAAGGTTAGAAGTGTGGTTGATAGGTTTAAAAATCACATTTTAAGAACATTTCAGAAATATGCTGGTTTATAACTTTGTGGCTGTGGTAACTAGTGATGACTGGGAAGAAGATCAAAGATGATGTCCAGACAGTTTGACTTTTGGGTGTAAACCTATTGTGCAGATTATTCATAAATCATTGTAATTGTACCCTAAATTCAAGTGGTTTATTTTGAGCGAGACATTTCTATTATGGGGACATTATTTGACAGATTCTATGGTGTAGTTCATCTGACAGATTGTGTCAAATGTGTTGTTTTTATCAATAAAGGGTATAAAACAACAACTTTGAACCCTTCTAAATGAACATTTCTCAAGATGTCCGGAGCCATGCACAGAACTGAGCACAAATGTCAGGCATATGCATTCCTGTACCCTCAATATGTTGTCGCTATGCAGTATTTGTCTATGTGCAGTGTGCTTCCTTATGATAGTTTTTCCCTCATACATACAATTCATCAGACTAAAAATCTAGCAAAACAAGTCACGGGACCCCTGTATATTTTCAGTGTGCATAAATATGCAGTGCATATATATATATGTACCTGCTGCTCATGGCCTAATATCCAATATTAATAACCGCTCATCTGTTTTGTAGGAAGCCTCGCCCTGTCTCCCAAATGGTTGCGCAGCAAGTCACTGCACAGTTTGCTTCACCCACACAACCCAAAAAAGATAAGAAGGAGAAATCGGACAAAGAGAAGAGTGAAAAGGAACCGACACAGAAAAAGAACAGCCACAAGAAGACGAGGTAAGGAGGGAACTGTTTGAACAACATATTCTCAAAGATACTATGAGGGTTGGAGAATATTTGAATCATCTCGTTTTATTATGATTATTACATTCTATCAAAATCATTTACAGGTTTTTTTAACAAGGACATTTCTAAGTGACCCTAAACTTTTTTTTACGGTAGTGTACATCTGTAAGGTCCCTCAGTCTAGTATTGCATTTCAAGCAAAAATTAAACTACAAAGACCAGGGAGCTATTCAAAAGCCTCAAAGAAGGGCACTGATTGGTAGATGGGTAACAATAACAAATCAGACACTGAATATCTCTAAGCGTGGATGATGTATTAAACTACCCAGACAAATCAAAGATACAATCGAACTGAGCTGCAGGACAGGAAGGAGACTGCTCAGGGCTAAGTTACAGTTTTGACTTTAATCTGCTATAACATCAATGTCAAGACTTAAAAATTGCTGTCTCGCTATGATCACCAACACCTTGGCAGAGCATGAAGAATGTGAAAATGTCTTAGATTTAGGGCTCACAAGCTGACCAGACTGGACACGTCGCGTGCGTCACAAAATAAATGTAGAAATCCATGTTATTCAATTATTGCACCCACACTGCTCGCGCGCGCTAACCAGCGTCTGCGATGCCATGGGCTAAAATGGAACTCCTTTCTATTTCTGACGCAGATTGCGCTGAAAGTCCTGCCTCTCCCATCTCCTCATTGGTTTATAGAAGCAGGTACCCACGTGCCATCTCCTCATTGGTTATACCCACGTGGGTGATTGAAAGGCAAACTGTTTTGCCGGTCGTCGTGGTAATACTATGACAGTTTAGATGCCGATCACCATATAAGTTCAAAGATGGAAAAAGCCTGGAAGGAGGAGAGATGACTAGAAACAATTCGGTTGGCCGTTTTATTTGTGGATTAATTGTCGGAGTAGAGGACCTTGTGCATTTCAGGTAAAATAACAACTCAATGTTTATATCCCAGGACAAATTAGCTAGCAAGTGCAAGCTAACTAGCTAAATTGGCATTGATGTTTAATGCTTTTCGACCTGTCCCCAAATTAATGTCATTGGTTCAGAGTTTGTTTTGATATTTTAACCTGCGTGTCGTGATCGCGTTTGGTGTAGGGGGACAAAATTTGCGCACGATGGCGCATGCGCGCAGCCGGTTTGGGTTCCATGTTACACACCAATAGCGCTTGCTGGCCAAGAGCACTTAGCACCTCTGATTTGTAATTTGTGCACCGATTTTACTAAGGCCAAACTTCTTTAGGAAAACAGCCCTAATGTTGGAAACAAATCTCATTACGTTGTCATCCAGTCACATTTTATTTAGTTTCCAAGCTAGAGCACACTATTTTACAGCAGGTTTTTAAAGGACCCACCCAGGTTTGGTCTGCTTCATGTATTCATTTTTGTCATGGAAACCATATTGTAATGCTAGTATCGTTCCGGGCCTAGATTTTACATGTAGTGGGTGCGTGCGCGCAACTCAATATTAGGAAGATGTCTTTAATATTTTGAGAGTATTTTGTGTAGATCTTTGACAAATTACAATTAAATACATTCCAATCCCACTTTGTAAGACAGTAAAATGTGAATAAATCCAAGGGGATGAACACTTACGATACCTACTATATATCCATCCATACTTCTCTGTCTCCATCCCAGGCCCAGGTTAAAAAACGTGGACCGGAGCAGTGCCCAGCACCTAGAGGTAACGGTGGGTGACCTTACGGTCATAATCACAGACTTTAAGGAGAAAACCAAGCCCGCGTCCACTCCTTCCAGTGCCGCCTCGGCAGACCAGCACAGCCAGAGCGGCAACACCAGTTCTGACAACACTGAAAGGGGGGTGTCCCGGTCGTCCTCGCCGCGGGGGGAGGGGTCCTCAGTTAACAGCGAGAGTCACTAATCTCCCATTTCCTCCCTCCTCGCCTAACATAGTCTTGCGGAACCAGACAAGTGTGTCTCTGAATATTGCATACATGTCTGGCATGCAAGATTACACCCAACGCTACATACACCCTTATGTCTCCCCCATATCCATCACCCCACACTCCAACCCAGCATTTCAACATGCACACATTGTAAAAAAAAAAATATATATATAATAATAAAACGTATCTATTATGAGGCTGGTGCTGGGAGGACGCTGTGTATCATCAATGAATTGGTTTCAGCCAATATCTGGGTCGTGTTCAGTAGGCAGCAAGCAGAAGAAAATTGACTGAAACTGGAAGGTAATACCTGGACTTATCCAATAAATAAGAAACGATCATGTTTGTTTTCTGTTGCACAACGTTTTAAAACATTTTGCTATGGTGAGCCCTAATGAAAACGACCATGGCCTGAGTGAACTGAACTGAAGCTGGATCTTGACTGTGTTGAATGAACCCTGCCTTGCCTGCACAGCTAGCTGAGTGATGCCATGGGATCTGATGGTATTTACTTACAACACCTCAGTGTTCTAGTGTCATCCCTCATCACACACTTAGTGGTTGGTTTCTGTCTCTTACCAATGTGGACTATTGCAGAGTAAAAGAGTGCTTTAGCTACAGAGGAATACGAATATGCATTATGAGTAGGGTTGCAAAATTCTGGTAACTTACCCGAAATCCATAGGTTTTCCAGAAATCACCTGGACGATTCCCCGACTCCGAGAATAAGTAGGAAATTCAGGATTCCTCCAACTGAGAGAACTGGAAAACCTGGGAATTTTGGCAAAGTTACCAAAATTTGCAACAACCCTAGTTATGAGAGAATAAATGTGAAGCGAGTGGTCCATCTCTTGATTGTAGATTGACAAATATATTTTTTGTTAGCAGCAGATTGCACCTGCTGGCATATGGTGTGCATTAATTAATGAGAAGATATTGGACCAGTTTCCCAGATGCATAGTAGTCCTTGACTAATCACTTTGAATGGAGAATCTCCATTGAACCTTCTTCTTAGTCCAACAGTAGGCTGAATCTGTGTCTGGGAAACAGGCCCATTGTTTTATAAAGCATTATAAAGCATTTCAGTTTGGCCAAAATTTTACTGCCCATGTTACTGAATATTATCAGTGCTTTATGTTACTGGTTATAACCAGCCATGTTGTCATATGTACATCAATGAGCATCTCAATTATTGCGTTACTATTTAATGTTTGATTCACAATTGAGAATATTGTTATGAAATATGCTTCTCTTCCACAAGTTTGTAGAGTCAAGCATGCTGTCATCCAACAGTGGTTTATATTGAAAATATGAAATAAAACTAAACTGATAGGTTCATCAGTCAGACTTGAGTTTCCTCCGTTTGTGCTCAGTGGATGGCAGATGGGTCTTAACCATAGACTTTTATGGCTGCGTTTACACGGGTAACCAATTCCTGATTTATTTTTTTCTGTGAATTCATGACTTTTGACCAATCAGATCAGCTCTGAAAAAGATCTGATGTAAAAAATAAATAAAAAACTATTAGTGGAAAACATTCGATTTGGGCTGCCTATTTAAATGCAGCCTAAGCTCCTCACACAGGAGACTGTATTTGGGATATTCATGGATAGCCCTCATTTTTATAACCTATTTACAAGTACTGTATCTGCTAGAGTCTGGATAACTTGACATGCTAAGGAATTTTGTTAGAAATAGGTCTTTATGGGCCTCCTGAGTGGCGCAGTGGTCTATGATTCACTGCGTCGCAGTGCTTGAGGCGAAGCTACAGACCTGGGTTTGATCCCAGGCTGTGTCACAACCGGCCTTGACCGGGAGTCCCATAGGGAGGTGCAAAATTAGCCCAGCGTTGTCTGGGTTAGGGAAGGGTTTGGCTGGGGAGCTTTACTTGGCTCATCGTGCTCTAGCGACTCCTTGTGGTGGCCTGGGAGCCTGCAGGCTGACCTCTGTAGTTAGTTGAACAGTGTTTTCTCTGACACATTGATGCTTCCGGGTTAAGCGGCCGGGTTATTAAGAAGAGTGGTTTGGCGGGTCATGTTTTATAGGACGCATGCCTCTCCCAAGCCTGTTGGAATTGCAGCGATGAGACAAGATCGAAAAAGTGGGTAAAATAAAATGTTTTAAAAATATATAGATAAAATAAATAGGTCTTTATTTTAGTTAATGTATGTTAGAAACGTGTACACTGGTATACATGAGGCGGTATTGTATTGCAGATGTTTGTAAGGCTAATATTTCCTAATCTCTTTCCTTCATATCTAATTACTAGGTATTTAGCTAGCTAGTATCTAGTAGGAAGCTATTTGATCATAGTTCAACTTGTCCTGCAAGCCAATGGGTGCTTTCCAGACAACCAGATACTTTTGGCCATACTTTTTTTTTGTGTATGTGTATTTGGACACCCCTTCAAATGAGTGGACTCGGCTATTTCAGCCACACCCGTTGCTGACGGGTGTATAAAGTTGAGCACACCGCCATGCAATCTCCATAGACAAACATTGACAGTAGAATGGCCCGTACTGAAGAGCTCAGTGACTTAACGTGGCAACATCATTGGATGCCACCTTTCCGATAAGATAGTTTGTAAAATGTCTGCCCTGCTAGAGCTGCCCTGGTCAACTGTAAGTGCTGCTATTGTGAAGTGGAAATGTCTAGGAGCAACAACTGCTCACCACAAAGAGGTGTGCCACACAAGCTCACAGAAAGGGGCCACCGAGTGCTGAAGTGTATAAAAATTGACTGTCCTTGGGTTGCAACACTCACTGAGTCCAAACTGCCTCTGGAAGCAAAGTCAGCACAAGAACTGTATGTCGGGAGCTTCAAGACATGGGTTTCCATGTCCGAGCAGCCACACACAAGCCTAAGATCACCATCCTCAATGCCAAGCATCGGGTGGAGTTGTGTAAAACTCGCCGCCATGGGACTCTGGAGCAGTAGAAACACGTTTTCTGGAGTGATGAATCATGCTTCACCATCTGGCAGTCTGACGGACAAATCTAGGTTTGGCGGATGCCAAGAGAATTCTACCTGCCCGACTGCATAGTGCCAACTGTAAAGATTGGTGGAGGAGGAATTATGGTCTGGGGCTGTTTTTCATGGTTCGGGCTAGGCCCCTTAGCTCCAGTGCAGGAAAATCTTAATGCTACAGCATACAATGACATTCTAGACGATTCTGTGCTTCCAACTTCGTGGCAACAATTTTGGGATGAATTGGAACGCAGACTGCGTGTCGGGCCAAATCGCCCAACATCAATGCTCAACCTCACTAATGCTCTTGTGGCTAAACATCCCGACAGCAATGTTCCAACATGTAGTGGAAAGCCTTCCAAAAAGAGTGAAGGCTGTTCTTGGAGCAAAGGGGGGACCAACTCCATATTCATGCCCGTGATTTTGGAATGAGATGTTCTATGAGCCGGAGTCCACATACTTTTGACCGTGTAGTGCATTAAATAATATCTGGAACAGTAATTAGGGGTGTATTCATCACGCTAATTCTGTAGCACAACGTTTGCTATAGAAACGGTTTACTCCAAACCGATAACGTGTTTGCAACGAAGACGACAGTTTCTATTGGACAAATGTAGGTAAGTCCCTCCGTTTCGTCCCGTTTGCTCACATTTGGTTCTTAAACTGTAAACGATTTCCTTTGCAAGACGTAATGAATACACCCTTGTGCTTTGGTTTCTTGACAGAAGGTGGAGCTCAAAGTTGACGTAAACACAACGCTAGTTAGTCAATGTAAATCCATATCTGAAAGAATGTTACGGTAGTACGGTTAAGTGCATTTTTTTTTATTCACAAAATGCGATGTTATCTTCATGCACTTCTACTGTGCATGGTCTTTGCTGTCTTTTCGGTGCTGTATGTTTTTAATCAACTACCGGTAGCCTCGTCTTTTGAGTCGCAATACGAAGACGGATGGACCGACAGAAGAACAAAACAATCCAGTGGCAGGCAACCCCGATTTGGGGCCCAAGACACTGGGCACGTAGTCAGGAAAGGTGGAGTGGCGAGCCTTTTCGACCATCAAGAAGATGACAGGACCAGGTAAAATAACAATTGATTAGCTAACTAGGTAGGTAGTTGGCTACGGAAGTCAGCCAAGTCACTAGCTAACACGCTAAAGCTAGCCACACTTGTAAAACACTAGCCACAACTCTTCGCTAGTAGGATTACTAGCTAACGTTAGCTAACCAGCTAATCTGTTGACTTTACAGATAAAACATTGCCCCGTACCATAAGGATGACGATGTACAACCACAGATCAATGAGCCAGTGGGTTAACTAACAATGGGTTACCAAAGTCATAATGCCATGGGGAGGATGTTGATAATCATTGCCTGCTATAAATCCATTAACCTGCTAATTCACAATTATCCACATTGCAATTTGTTGATTTTTTCCCCCCCATGTGAGCTAACGTTACCTAATCAAGAAATGTCCTGCTTAGTTCAAGAAGATGGGTACTTACCTAATTAGTTATCTATTTCTACAAATATTAGAGAAACTCCAGCAGTTTGCTAGATAACAAAGTAGCTCTCTAATCTACCCCTATCAGGGTTCAATCACCATGGAACCAAAAGGCATTCAACTTGTTCTGCCTTATTGTTCTGTCTTGTGTAAGGCATTGTCAGTGTCTTACTGGAATCCCTATTGTAAACTGCCTCCTGATGTTTGTGGAATGAACTGATTATTGGGACCAATGTATGCATGGCTGGGGCAACCCCTTGAAAGGCAGACAGTGGCCACTTTACTCATTTTAAAATCTGGCAGTAGCTGTGCTGGGTAAAATCACTGGGGAAGCCAAGCCAGAAAAAAAAGCCATGTTACAACCTGGTTGTGGAGTTTGCTCTATAACCTGTTAGTTCATATGCCTTGACACCGTGATATATAGGCCTAAGGTCGAGACAATAAGAAGACAGTGGCAGAATAAATGTTGTTTCATAACAAAACCGGTGAGCGAACTCTGTCCGGTGAAGTCCATAAACCATATTGCATGTAACAAACAGTTAGGTTACCTACAGCAAGTTAATGTTTGCAACATTTTTGGACTACTAAACAACTGTTGAGTTAGAAACACGAAGAGTAACTGCAAGTCGCAAAGAAAACAGGTGGTGCACCGTTTCAACATCATCAAATCACCGATGCTTAGTCTAAAATTAAAAGATACCAAAAATAATGTAGTCCAATCAATGTAAGCTAAATATTATTTGGCTAAATATGATTTGGCTGTCTATGGTTCTGATTTGTGTGTGTGTTTGTGCACGTAGAAAAACATTTTGACTCACCCTACTTGTAGAGCAGGGGTGGGTGACAAATATTCAAAACTCATGAGGGGCTGCAGTTGCTCGTGGGAATCATGAGAAATGCAAATGCCTTCCTCTTTCTTGTTGACTAAACAGTATATGACTTCGTCATACAGTACGCTTTTAGTTTTTGTTGCCATACGCTAGCGAGCAAGAATTTTATCCAGGTAGCCTAACTTCCTTTCATGAGCAACAATGAGCCAGCTAGTTTAGGAAAGGGCCTATTTTAGCTAGCTAGCCACCGGAGGACAACAACACAATGAGATGCAAAAATTATATTTTTTTCTGTAAACAACATTTTGCTCTCGATGGGATTGGTGTGAAGCCAAATCCAAACTTGCTTCCCTCGACAACATTCACAGTTGAGCACACACAGCTCAACGCTGATTGACTATTTTCTGCTTTTTTTTTAAATGTATCAAGGGAGGCCAAATGTTCGCTGGCTTCCCTTGCATTCAAACCTACATGCTGCAACAGTGTCCTAACTCTTTTTGACCAGACAGCATCAGATAGATGGGCTACACAAACAGAGACAGAGGGGCACTGTTTCGCTTGCTCTGACGCTTTTTCCGGTGAGATACATTCAGCCTCTTGCGAATTAAAGGAAAGTTATGAAACACATTTGAAAGATGAATTGTTTTTTTCTTGGTAAATGTTTTGGGGAAGCCTGGCTTCCCTTGGCGTCCATGAATACACACCACTGCAACCTGGACCCGGTTTCCCAAAACCATCTTAAGGCTAAGGCATCTTTAAAAAAGAGGAGTGGGAGGCCCCGGTGCACAACTGAGCAAGAGGACAAGTACATGAGAACATGAGCCAAGATGGCCAGCATCCCAGAGTCGCCTCTTCACTGTTGATGTTGAGACTGGTCTTTTGCGGATACTATTTCACATATCTGCCAGTTGAGGACTTGTGAGGTGTCTGTTTCTCAAACTAGAGACACTAATGTACTTGTCCTCTTGCTCAGTTGTGCACCCCACTCTTTCTATTCTGGTTAGAGCCAGTTTGCACTGTTCTGTGAAGGGAGTAGGACACAGCGTTGTACGAGATCTTAATTTTCTTGGCAATTTCTCGCATGGAATAGCCTTCATTTCTCAGAACAAGAATAGACTGATAAGTTTCAGAAGAAAGTTCTTTGTTTCTGGCCATTTTTAGCCTGTAAATGAACCCACAAATGTTGATGCTCCAGATACTCAAATAGTCTAAAGAAGGCCTGTTTTATTGCTTCTTTAATTTGAACAAGTTTTCACCTGTTCAAACATATTTACGAAAGGGTTTTCTAATGATCAAATAGCCTTTTAAAATTATAAACTTATTACACTACATCTGAGCTGCTTCAATATTTATATATATTAGGCCTTTAGGCTACAACTATCTAAAAACTCTAAAATTTCACTGTAGCCTAACCAATAACCTAAACGTTACCATATTAGGTCTATGCCAATGTTGCTTGACTTGGTACTTAATATTTAATTGTAGAATATCTGTAGGCCTACTTGAAGCTCAATTCCTGCCTGCCGTTAGACTACAATGATTTGTTCAGCAATTGCTAAAACCATTGTCATATTTTATTTTTAGGTCACTTTGATATTTTCTATAGCAACGAGGGAACGAGCGATTGAATTTGGATTTATTTATTCATTCTTGCGCACAGTTTGCACACACTAAAGAATTGACTAAATCAAACATTGCATACAAAATAGCAGGAGAAAACAGAATACATGGCAAACATACTAATACAAAAACATGAATACATAATAGGCTATATTCTGGAGTCATTTTCAACACGTGACAGCTCCTGTAACGACAGTTAAGTTTCACTTTGTATCGAGTGCACAGCATGGTGTTTTGGGAAACGAGTGTGTCATTTTCGGCCGTTTTTAAGATGCATCATTAAAACATTTTGTAAATTCCATTGCTATCGGGAAACCTGGCCTTGTAGTGTAGTCTACCACAGTAGGAGTCATAATACCCATGAAACCTAGCGGTCAAACACAGAAATGGTTCCAAAATAAATGCCCACCATTCATTTGATCCATTGTGGATTTCAGAAACACTTCAAATAAGGGCTGTGTTTCGTCTTACCCTGGCGTGATGTTTTGAAAACCGTGTAAATCTCTCTGACAATGTGACTTTTTAATAAATATATTTGCCTGTATTTACCCCCCAAAATTGAAATGTTAATGTGGCTATCATACAGAACTACAAATGCCTGTCTCAAGCTTCACATCACTCACCAGGGCTATGATGATCTGGAAGAGACTGCCAAATCGAGGCAAAGGTAAGAATCTCTGGATTAACTATCTAATGTTAGCTAAATGTAGTAATTAGTCAATTGTTTAAATTGACAATTCTGTTAACTGTCTTGAGCAAGTTTTTTAAACGGAAAATGCCTGTTAGCTAGCTCATGGTTAGCAACATTATCCTGGCTAGATGGCTACGTTATCAACGTTATCCTGTCTCGATAGCTACGTTAGCCATATTTGTCTAGCCATTTAAATGCTTGAGACATTCTTAAAAACGATTTCTAGCTTAATTTGGCCTTTATAAAGAAACAATCTAGCTTGCTAGTTAATTGAATTTATCACAGATGTTCTCCAAGTTGTAGAAACATCTCAATGATTATCAATGGAAATAGGATGCACCTGAGCTCCGTTTCGAGTCTCATAGTCATAGCAAAGGGTCTGAAAACGTATGTAAATAAAGGTATTTCTGTTTTTTTTCGCTTTGTCATTATGGGTTATTGTGTGTAAATTGCTTAAGATTTTTTTATTTTTTTTATCCATTTTATAATAAGGCTGTAAGGGGTCTGAATGCTTCCCGAATGGACGTACGTCGCAAATAAAAGCCCTGGGTAGCGAGTTGATACAATTCCAAGTCTGGAAGGTTAAAACCACCTTCAGGCCGTGTCTAGACTTGACAGGTCATGCAGCTTTAGTATTCTGATCATAGAGGTCTGATCATGGAATTCTGAGCGCGTCATGCATCGACACCTACATTTAAATGTCTACCGTGTCCAGATTCCTTTTTCCCGCGCCATATTCAAATGCCTAGAATGCATTCAACAAATGGTGTAATATAGGCAAAATATGATAACACAACAACTCATGGCTGTGGGAAACTACTGTGGCAAACTAGCCAGCTAACCTCTGTAGCTAGCCAGCATGCTAGCAAGCGATGGTAAAGGGATTGTAACTGGGTTAGCATTAGCTAGCTGGCTAGCATTTATGAGGCCAGCAAACACTTTCCTCACACGCTAGGAACGTATGTCCCCCAACGTCACCCACTGTATGCGCTTTCGGTAGGTAGCCTGATTTGCGTCCAGACAGGATAAATCTGGCCATCCAGATCTAAACACAATCAGTCCACGAAATGAATTTTGTGCGACTAGACCCGTGTTTTTAATATGATCAAGTGAGTGTCAAGTGTATAAACCACTTCAGACTTCGGAATATGCGCAGCGTTTTTTATTTGTCTGTTATGACCGAGTATACTTTTTAACAATTTTTTTAAAATGTCTTCAGTGGGGTAATTGGTATTGGATTTGGCAGTCATGCCATTCTAAAGAGGTTTATTCTACCTGATTTATGGGAAGATTATTCAATTTAATTAAATCTGCTTTCATATTGTTGAGTAATAAATGTAGCAAAAAAAAGAAACGTCCTCACTGTCAACTGCATTTATTTTCAACAAATTTAACATGTGTAAATATTTGTATGAACATAAGATTCAACAACTGAGACATAAACTGAACAAGTTCCACAGACGGGTGACTAACAGAAATTGAATAATGTGTCCCTGAACAAAGGGGGGGGGAACAAAAGTAACAGTCAGTATCTGGTGTGGCCACCAGCTGCTTTCAGTTATGCAATCCATCTCCTCCTCATGGAATGCACCAGATTTGCCAGTTCTTGCTGTGAGATGTTACCCCACTCTTCCACCAAGGCACCTGCAAGTAGTTCCCGGACATTTCTGGGGGGAATGGCCCTAGCCCTCACCCTCCGATCCAACAGGTCCCAGACGTGCTCAATGTTATTGAGATCCGGGCTCTTCGCTGGCCATGGCAGAACACTGACATTCCTGTCTTGCAGGAAATCACATACAGAACGAGCAGTGTGGCTGGTGGCAATGTCATGCTGGAGGGTCATGTCAGGATGAGCCTGCAGGAAGGGTACCACATGAGGGAGAAGGATGTCTTACCTGTAACACACAGTTTTGAGATTGCCTGCAATGACAACAAGCTCAAGCCGATGATGCTGTGACACCGCCCCACACCATGACGGACCCTCCACCTCCAAATCGATCCCGCTCCAGAGTACAGGCCTCGGTGTAACGCTCATTCCTTCGACGATAAACGCAAATCCGACTATCACCCCTGGTGAGACAAAACCGCGACCTGTCAGTGAAGAGCACTTTTTGACAGTCCTGTCTGGTCCAGCGACGGTGGGTTTGTGCCCATGGGGGACAGGCGTCTCACAGTATGGACATTGCAATTTATTGCCCTGGCCACACCTGCAGTCCTCATGCATTCTTGCAGCATGCCATTCTTTTGATGTTTTTAAAAGTCAGTAGAAAGGCCTCTTTAGTGTCCAAAGTTTTCATAACTGTGACCTTAATTGGCTACCGTCTGTAAGCTGTTAGTGTCTTAATGACAGTTCCACAGGTGCATGTTCATTAATTGTTCATTGAACAAGCATGGGAAAGTGTTTAAACCCTTTACAATGAAGACCTGTGAAGTTATTTGGATTTTTACGAATTATCTTTGAAAGACAGGGTCTTGAAAAAGACACATTTCTTTTTTTGCTGAGTTTATAATAAAGTTACCTTTATATATTTGTCACATATTAATCATCCTAAGTATTAAATATTTGTTGTGGTCCACTTAAAGGATCGCTAGATTTGAGTTATTTTTCCTATTGCCATTTATTTTTATTTTTTAATTTTTTAGAATTGCCAGTGCAAACAGGAAGGGGGTTGAGGGGACATCAGTCTTGTGCCCCTTTGTAAAGCAATTTAATCAGATATTGTTTGTGTATATTTTAGCTTTAGGACATTTTATACAATATTTTTTATAAAATGTATTATTTAATCTGGAAAGTTGAAAGCTTCCAAAGTTTTTAGTAGAAAAGGACATTCAAGATTGTCAAGCCTTTTCGGCATCAACAGCAATTATTGCTAGATCTATATCTAGTTTTTTTTGCATAGTTTATTAAACTGAAACTTGCTCTTGAATGGAATTCTATGGGAAAGCCATCCATTCCTGGTACTTTTCTCTGTGCAAATGTTTTAACAATATCTAATATTTATTCTTGGGTGATCTCAGTTTTTAGTGATTATTTTTTGTCTGCTGATTTTAAAAATCTCATTATGCCAACTCCTATGGTCAACGGGGTGACAAACAGTGACCATTTAGTAGTTTGCAAGATATCATAAAAAAATCTAGCTTTATTTATACAGCACATTTTCGACATGGAATGCAACGCAATGTGCTTTACAGAAAAAATAAAATGAAAAAATAAAAGCTGAACTATTTACGACACAACAAAAATACGATTTTAAATAAATAAGAACTAAAAATCACCCTAAGGATAAGCAAAGCTAAAAATTTGTTTTTAAGATCTGTTTTAAATATGTCTACAGTTTCAGCCTCCCTCAGGTTCTCCGGCAGGCTATTCCAGAGGCTGGGTGCATAATACCTAAAGGCTGCCTCTCCATGCCTCTTGGTTCTAGGCTTTGGGATAGTTAAAAGACCAGTGCCAGAGGACCTGAGGCACCCGCTGGGTACATAACTTAAAAGCATGTCTGACATGTATTGGGGGACACAATCGTGGATTGATTTTAAAAACCAATAGAAGACTCTTAATTAAAAAACTCACAGGCAGCCAGTGCAGAGACCTTAAAACCGGTGTAATGTCAGTACCCGTGCTGCAGCATTCTGTATGTTTTGCAGTTGACCAACGGCTTTCCTGGGTAGACCAGACAGGAGAGCATTACAGTAGTCAAGCCTGTTTGTAATAAAAGCATGGATGAGTCTCTGTGTCGGCCTGAGAGAGAAACGGCCGCACCTTGGCAAAGTTCCTTAGGCGGTTAAAAAGCTCTTTTGGTCACATTCCTGATGTGTGATTCAAAATTTTGTTCAGAATCTAAAACAACACCTAGGTGTTTTTGCCTGCTGTTTTATCTTCTTATCGCTTGTGAATTAAAATTTGCAGATAGATTCTCTCATTGCTTTGGCTCGAACAACACGTACCTCGGTCTTGTCTTGATTTAGCTGGAGGAAGTTGTGAGCCATCCAAGTATTTAAATCCCCAATACAGTCTCATTTATCCGTGGAGATAAAATCCTCTGGTGACACAGAAATGCGAAGTCGTGTATCGTCTGCGTAGCAGTGAAAATCAATGCTGTGTTTTCTGATAACGCTGCCAAGAGGTAACATGTATATAAACTGAACAGTACCGGAGCCAAAATCGAGCCTTGTGGAACGCCACATGTAATATGTAGTTTCTCGAAGTTATGTTCACCAAAGTTTGACAAACTCTCGACCGGTTAAATGGGTCCTAAACTAATTTAGAACTGGACCGGAGAGGCCAACCCACCTCTCCAGTATGTCCAGAAGGACATCATGGCCAACCGTGTCGAAGACAGCCTTAGTTAAAGTTGCGTATGTGGTGTGGACAAAAAGCAGACTTGAAATGTAAAAAATGTTGCCACTTAAACACATTTTTTGTTTGAAAGCCAATTTCTCCAGAATTTTGCTTTATTTCTCCAGAATTTTGCTTAAAAATGGAAGGTTGGAGATTGCCCAAAAAAATCTAGTTTTACTTTTCTTCAGAAGGGGTTTCACCATAGCAGTTTTTGGTGCAGTGGGGAAAGTGCCTGTGAACAATGAGTGATTTTAACAATATCTTGCACTTCAGATATACAATTAAAAAACAGTTTTGATGAAGGTGGTGGGGATAGGATCGAGAAGGCAGCTACAAGGCTTAAGTTGTGATATCACTTTCCTGAGCATGTCTGTGTCGACCAGGGAAAATAAATCCGTCGTGCCTTTGCGTGGTAGTCTAGGGCACATATCATCAAACTTCTCATCAGGTCTTGCTTGAATGATACCCAGCCTAATGTTGGTTCTTATCTAATCTCTGAAATATGCTGCAAGCTCATCCCATTTAGATGAGGGAAGTCCACATAAATTGTACCCCGGCAAACCTATCAGGCCGTCAATGGTCGAGGAGCACTCTCAAATTATTTCCGATTTTTAATAGTGATCAAGTTAGAAAAATGAGCTCGTCTGGCATTTCTTATTGCCTTGTTAAATATGCCAAGTTTCTCTCTTGAAATATCATGAAGTACCTGCAACTTTGAATTTCTCAAGTTCCGCTCTGCCTTTCTGCAATTTCTCTTTTTAATTGATTAGTTTCCTCACTCATCCAAGGGGCTCTCCCATTTGGATGAGGCCCTTTTTCAACTTTACTGGCGCTATGACGTCAATGGTCACCCTTTTAATTTGCTGTTAAAGTTATCAACTAAATCATCACAAGAGGAAGGCACAATAGGTGATGGAGTATTGTTCATACACTCAATAAAATCTGTAGCAACTTCAGGGGTAAGATAGCGTTTCTTAGTGATGCGTTCAGTATTACCCTGTGCTATGTGCAGCAAGGTAGTAAACAAATCCACAGTGGCGATCGGATAAAGCAACCTCAACAGTAGAGGATATGTCATTAGAAAGCCCCTTGGTAATAACCAGGTCCAGAGTATGGGTGGGCCCAGTAACATGTTGGATACAGTTCATAGAGCTCAAAAGTTTAATACATTCAATGGCCTTGGAGTCAATTTAACAATGTTGGGAATTCCCACCATCCAATACTTCACCCAATCCAATGCTTCTAAATCCACGACGGGGACTGTGCAAGTGGTGCCCTAAGATGCTGCCCTCCTCCCTTTTCTTATCTCTTACTATCTCAGGGAGAAGCCAGCCTCCGGCAGCGTCCAGGAGGCCACTAGAGATGAGCGGATCCATCTGGCTGTGGTGGCCTGTGGTCCCAGACTCGAGGAGACTCTCACCATGTTAAAGTCTGCTCTCCTCTTCGGCGCCAAACCGCTACACTTTCACATTTTCGCAGAGGACCATCTGCATGGCAGCTTTGGACAGTCTGTAAGTGTGGAGAACAGGTTTTAGTGGCAGGATGAATATTCGTACTAAGTGATATGGCCCTAGCAGTTAAGAGGATGGAACTAGAATGAAAGAAGCTGTGTGGTTGTCTCTGTCAAAGCGAACCTGTTCACCTGTGTCTGTTCCCTGTGTTTTTTCCCTCAGCTGGACTTGTGGCCTAGTGTCTTCCAGACCAGGTTTAACTACACCACGTACCCCATCACCTTCCCCAGTGAGAACGCCAAGGAGTGGAAGAAACTCTTCAAACCCTGTGCTTCTCAAAGGCTCTTCCTACCGGTGAGTCCTCAGGGTTTGATGAGACTGGCCATAAAATAAAATAACACTGTTCAGTGTCCCCCTTGCTGAGAACAATACACGTTTATTTATGAGATATTGGATCCAGATTAAGCCCATTCCTGGACCTAAACAACTTTCATTGAAGATTCTCCATTTGAAATCTGGGTCGGGGAATCTAGCACATGGCGTGCTGTCAGAGTAATGTGTGTAATGTTTGACTATGTTCTTGGGCATTCTAACCTTTTTGTCTCCTCTCCAGTTGATCCTAAAAGACGTAGACTCTCTGCTGTACGTGGACACCGATATCTTGTTCCTTCAGCCTGTAGAGGAGATCTGGTCCCTGCTCTCCCTCTTCAACTCCACTCATCTGGCAGCCATGGCCCCTGAGCACGAGGAGCCGCGCATCGCCTGGTACAACCGCTTCGCACGGCACCCTTACTATGGAAAGACCGGGGTCAACTCTGGGGTCATGCTCATGAACATGACCCGGATAAGAGAGAAATACTTCAAGGTGATGGTGTCAGTGAGAATGCGCATCTTTGTGTGTTGGTGTATATGCTTGAGAAGAGGTGTCAGGATTTCTTGAACTTTCTCAGCTTATTTTTTTGTATGTTCTGTTAAAAGCATTTTGAGTCTAGAAAGGCCAACCTGTTGAAGGTACAGTAGCAGTCAAAAGTTTGGACACACCTACTCATTTAAGACATTTTCTTTATTTTTACTATTTTCTACATTGTAGAATAATAGTGAAGCTATCAAAACTATTAAATAACACATGGAATCGTGTAGTAACCAAAAAAGTGTTAAACAAATCAGATTCTTCAAAGTAGCCACCCTTTGCCTTGACAGCTTTGCACACTCTTAGCATTCTCTCAACCAGCTTCATGAGGTAGTCACCTGGAATGCATTTCAATTAACAGGTGTGCCTTTTTAAAAGTTTATTTGTGGATATTCCTCCTTAATGCGTTTGAGCCAATCAGTTGTGTTGTGACAAGGTAGGAGTGGTATATAGAACATGGCCCTATTTGGTAAAAAAAACAAGTCCATATTATGGCAAGAACAGCTCAAATAAGCAGAGAGAAACGACAATCCATCATTACTTTAAGTCATGAAGGTCTGTCAATCTGGAAAATTTCAACAACTTAAAACAGTGAAGTCGCAAAAACCATCAAGCGCTATGATTAAACTGGCTCTCATGAGGACCGCCACAGGAAAGGAAGACCCAGAGTTACCTTTGCTGTTGAGGATAAGTTCATTAGAGTTACCAGCCTCAGAAATTGCAGCCCAAATAAATGCTTCACAGAGTTCAGACACATCTCAACATCAACTGTTCAGAGGAGACTGTGTGAATCAGGCCTTCATGGTCGAATTTCTGCAAAGAAACCACTACTAAAGGACACCAATAAGGAAAAGAGACTTGCTTGGGCCAAGAAACACGACCAATGGGCATTTAGACCAGTGGATGGTCTGAGTACAAATTTGAGAGTTTTGGTTCCAACCGCTCTGTCACAGAGTAGGTGAACGGATGATCTCCGTATGTGTGGTTCCCACCGTAA
The DNA here is from genome assembly GCF_029448725.1 of Salvelinus fontinalis. Taxonomy (NCBI): domain Eukaryota; kingdom Metazoa; phylum Chordata; class Actinopteri; order Salmoniformes; family Salmonidae; genus Salvelinus; species Salvelinus fontinalis. The sequence goes on along the minus strand of NC_074676.1, from coordinate 5,068,527 downwards.
AAGAAGGTGTGATGGTGTGGGGGTACTTTGCTGGTGACACTGTCAGTGCTTTTATTTAGAATTCAAGCCACATTTAACCAGCATGGCTACCACAGCGTTCTGCAGTGATACGCCATCCCATCTGGTTTGTGCTTAGTGGGACTATCATTTGTTTTTCAACAGGACAATGACCCAACACACCTCCATACTGTGTAAGGGCTATTTGACCAAGAAGGAGCGTGATGGAGCGTTGCATCAGATGACCTGGCCTCCTCAATCACCCAACCTCAACCTAAATGAGATGGTTTGGGATGAGTTGGACCACAGAAGAAAAGCCTACAAGTGCTCAACATATGTGGGAACTCCGTCAAGACTGATTCCAGGTGAAGCTGGTTGAGAGAATGCCAAGAGTGTGCAAAGCTGTCATCAAGGCAGAGGGTGGCTACTTTGAAGAATCCAAAATGTATTTAACACTTTTTTGGTTACTACCTGATTCCATGTGTTATTTCATAGTTTTGATGTCTTGGCTATTATTCTACAATGTAGAAAATAGTACAAATAAACTCTTGAATGAGTAGGTGTGTCTAAACTTTTGACTGGTACTGTCATTTGTAAATTATCTTAGCCAACATTGCAAATTCAAGAACACAACTAAGGCATTTTCTGTAAGTCTTCTGCAACCCCATTATTGACCAGATGAGGGCACTGTTGCCATTCTTCTGCGTAGCTCACCAGCTGTGGCTCACCAACTGTGTACTGCAGGGTTTCCCAAACTTGGTCTTTGGGACCCCTGTCAGCTAATCATCAAGCTTTGAATGAGCTGTGTAGGGTTAAGGCAAGAACCAAAACCACTTGGGGTCCTGAGGACCAAGTTTGGAAAATGCTGGTGTACTGTAATAAACATATCGCTATGCCTCAGACACAGAAAGGATTAAACTATTTATTAATTGTTTGGTGTCGGTCAGGAGTTTGGCTGTTTCAGTTTTCCATTTATATTGTGTCACATTACCCACGTAAGAATGAATGTGGTTCACACTGTCATTTAACATTTTTGTTTCTTTCTTTACTATGACTTGTCGTAACAGAATGACATGACGTCAGTCCCCCTCAAATGGGTGGAGCTGCTGATGCCACTTCTCCAGAAATATAAACTCAACATCACCTGGGGAGACCAGGACCTGCTCAACATCATATTCCATCATAACCCAGGTGAAACTCACCTTCATTATGTCCCACCGCCTCAAAAACCGTTGTGCAACCAAAACAAAAATGTGCATTTCTTACTGAACGGGTTCAGATAGTACTTCCATGTTTCTGATCTTTTTATTTAGTTTAATTCAAGTGAACATGATCCAGACAGACACGTTGCTTTATTGTTGAAACGATCTATTTTCTTTGTCTAGAGGAATAACTGTTTTCTGTAACAGAAATCCTCAGCTAACTCTCTCCCTCCTGTATTTCCTTGTGCAGAGAGCCTGTATGTGTTCCCGTGCCAATGGAACTACCGTCCAGACCACTGTATCTACGGCAGCAACTGTCTCGAGGCCGAACAGGAGGGCGTCTTCATTCTCCACGGAAACCGAGGCGTTTACCATGACGACAAGCAGCCAGCGTTCCGGGCCGTCTATGAAGCCATCCAGAAGGTAACGACACCCTCAACTATGCCTGTAACCTGGGAATTCAAACGGGGGGGGGGGGGATATTGAAGTAAAGAACATCAGAACTGAGGGAGGATGTGCTTCCTGATGCATTTACCTAAACTCAGCAAAAATGGAAACGTCATCTCCCTGTCATCTGCGTTTATTTTCAGCAAACTTAACATGTGTAAATATTTGTATGCCCATAACAAGATTCAACAACTGAGACAGACGTAAACTGAACAAGTTCCACAGACATGTGACTAACAGAAGTGGAGTAATGTGTCCCTGAACAAAGGGGGGTCAAAATCAAAAGTAACAGTCACTATCTGGTGTGGCCACCAGCTGCATTAAGTACTGCAGTGCATCTCCTCCTCATGGACTGCACCAGATTTGCCAGTTCTTTTGCTGTGAGATGTTACCCCACTCTTCCACCAAGGCACCTGCAAGTAGTTCCCGGACATTTCTGGGGGGAATGGCCCTAGCCCTCACCCTCCGATCCAACAGGTCCCAGACGTGTTCAATGGGGTTGAGATCCGGGCTCTTCGCTGGCCATGGCAGAACACTGACATTCCTGTCTTGCAGGAAATCACGCACAGCACGAGCAGTATGGCTGGTGGCATCGTCATGCTGGAGGGTCATGTCAGGATGAGCCTGCGGGAAGGGTACCACATGAGGGAGGAGGATGTCTTACCTGTAACGCACAGCATTGAGATCAATCAGGCTGTTTGTCAAATACCCTTAGTGTGGGAGTTAACATTTCCTCTCCTGTCTTTCTGTCCTCTAGGCCCAGGGCAGTCAAACATCATTTTCCTATGTCTTATAGACATTTCCACACTGAGGTTGAAATACTACCATGAAATTGGGAAAGTTAATAATGCCTTTTTTGTGTAAGAGCTGTTTGAAATTTCATCCCGATTTGGTGCGATAGTTTTGGCCTGCCTGGTGACATCACCAGGCTGTAGCCAATTGACCAATAAGAAATAGTTCCGAACCTCTCTGCCAATAACAGCTCGTCTTCACTCAAACCACTCCCAGACAGTCCTAGCAAAATTCTGGCTTGAGATATCGCTTCTAATAAGCTATTTTTGTTTGTTCCCATTAAAACGGTCAAAAATACGAAGCACAGCAAGGTACTTTAATTGTTACCCCAAAATGATTTGATATTGAGATAAAAACTGCTGCATTTGGACCTTTTTAATACAACAAGCGATCCTCTAACATTTGCTCAATTCCATCATCAGGGCACTCCGGGCCAAACCCTTTATTCAGTACTCTGGACTTCCATCCATCCAGATGAAAATTCTAAATTGATAGTCCCTTTAACTTCTCTGTAAATCGGCCTCCGCTCTCCCAAAGCCAGGCTAATCCCTACCTACCTACTACCCAGACCTGTGTCCACCCACCGATCACTCCTAGTACTGGAATTTTTAGAGCAGGGCTCCCTAACCGGCGGCCCATGGGAGATTTTTGTATTTAGCCCCAAAGTTTTCTGAGCAAAAACAAATTGACATAGAAGAATGTAAAAACACCAGCAAATCAGCTCCATGTGATTCTAATTGATTATAATAATACATGAACACATACACACACACACACAAAAGAGCATACACACAGCACACACTCCTACAGCGGGGATGCCCAGGTGCATTCTAACCCAGAGTCCACTCACAAGCAACTGAGATGGAAATAGTTTGATAGTGAAACATGCTGCGTGTTAAAACTTAAGCCAGGTTGGTTGAGAGAATTATTTCTCCGTATTCCTTATAGTGAAGCTGTGTTTACCCAGCCTTTCGACGGCTTGTGTTCCGTCTGTTGAGCATTTGGAAGAAGCTCTTACCAGGTCTTCCTTTGCTGCCGCTCTGTCTTTCATTCTCTTCCGTTACACCTCTTCCAGTTTCCTCTCTCCCTGCTCCCCCATTCCCTCCCCTCCCAGTCCTTTGAGGACAGCAGGCCTGAAGCCCATACTGTAGCAGGCATTTCTGGAGAACACTCTCGTTCTCAGCACACAAAGAACTCAGTCAGTGTCTCTCCCTAGACGACCTATCCCAGCTTGCACTGAGGCTGCTTGGCAATAAACCCGGGCTCACCATTACTGATATGAGCCAAGCCCACAGAAGAGTTGTAAAAAGGTTAGTGCTGATGATGCTATGTTGAGACACAATGATGGGATGTTGTGGAGAATGAACAGAAAACACACACACACACACACACACACACACCAAGAAGACCACCATCACCACCCAACAGCATCCACATAAAAATCAATAGGAGACAGTTAATGCTGCTTTATGGCCTGCTGTTGTGTATGATAGATGATAAAGCAAGTGTGTGTGCATCCTTTGAGTGACCTAATGCTTAGCCAAACTGGGTTCCAATGAGCCCTCGTAAAAAGGTAATTTCCTCTTTACCGTGCCTGCTGTAAAAGTGCAGCTCAGCCACGGAATGTAAAAAAGCTTGATTCTTTATTCATGGATATGACTGAGGAGATTGGGTCTGCAGTGACTGAGAGTCTTGGACGTTTGTGTTGGGTTGTGGCACTTGCATGACTAAACCAAACAACCGCCAACTCTTGAGTGCTTTGTCCATAGTTTTCCATAATGCTGCATAGTTTATTAATCCCAGTGTCCTAAGAGCGGCGGGAGAGATGGGGTGGAGGTTCCGTGGTGAGAGTAACCGAAGCGAGGGTCGACGCCTGATCTTTTGGGGCAATTTGTGGTCACCCAGAGTTGACCGCAGCGGTGCTACCGCTAAACCAAACTCCTGCACTGACACGTGATCAAATACATGTCTTTTTTTTCTTCTCCACAGTACACATTTGGGGACAACCTAGTCCAGTTCCTACTCCTCCCCCTGGAGGCAAGTCTTCAGGAGACCAAACACACCTACTGTGGAAGAGCCAGCCACATGTTTACTAAGAGGTTAAAACAGAGCATCGGTGTACTTCAACAGGAAACCATAGAGGGAAGGTGATGTATACCACTAGACTACCACTCTCCTCTACCATCAATGGCTGACTGACACTCTGTGGCACACCTCTAAACGATGTCCCCAGGTGTACAGGGAGGGCATACATTACTGGCATGTGTATATGATCCCGGGCGGGATTTAGCCCACACTCTTTCCTCAACCGACCATGCCCAAGTGAGATGAATCCGTCATCTGTTTACAAATGGGCAACAGCTACCGGTGCGTCAACACTCCTCCAAAGACAATTTCGAGGGTGAAGATGATCAGTGTAATACATTGTCTGTTTTCCTATGGAACCGTTGTTCCTCATAAAGTCGTCCTGTTAACGTGATCATCATCAGGTTAGATAACTGCAGTCAAAATGTGTGGGAAAGCACTGAAATTAAATCTCTTTGCCCTCGACAGAATTGGACATTTCTATCATCTGACTGCTAAAAATGGTACACTTCACAGTCGGCGTTGCTGTGTGATTTTCACCGGTGATGAGAATGTCACGTCTGACAATCGCATTGTAATCCTCAGAAGTATTCAAGGAAGAGAACCCATCACGGTTCTTTGTGTGCTCCGCATGATCAAAAAGTATATATTTTATTTAAAGTATATGTTAATATCATATCAATTAGATTTAAATGTTAGAATTGGATTTAAATATACGTCTGCAGTGTCATGAAGAATGACAACACATTGGTTAAAGCTTGTCATAACTATTCCATGAATGCAGTTTCATTTGTACAAAACTTGATTGTAAACAAATGCTAAAGGGAAGGGTTTTGAGGTTAGAATCTGAGGATATCAATATTGGTGTTATTGATATTGAATGTTTTTTTGTTTTTTTTTCACATTTTGTTACGTTACAGCCTTATTCTAAAGTGGATTAATTTGTTTTTTCCCCCTCATCAATCTACACACAATACCCCATAATGAGAGAGCAGGTTTTTAGATTTTTTTGGCAAATTTATAAAAAATCAAAAACTGAAATATCACATTTACATAAGTATTCAAACCCTTTATTCAGTACTTTCTTGAAGCACCTTTGGCAGCGATTACAGCCTTGACTTCTTGGGTATGACACTAAAAGCTTGGCACACCTGTTTTTGGAGAGTTTCTCCCATTCTTCTCTGTAGATCCTCTCAAGCTCTGTCAGGTTGGAAGGGAGAGCATCACTGCACAGATATTTTCAGGTCTCTCCAGAGATGTTAGATTGGATTGAAGTCCGGACTCTGGCTGGGCCACTCAAGAACATTCAGAAACTTGTCGCAAAAACACACCTACGTTGTCTTGGCTGTGTGCTTAGGGTCGTTGTCCTGTTGGAAGGTGAATCCTTGCCCCAGTCTGAGGACCTGAGCGCTCTGGAGCAGGTTTTCATCAGTGATCTCTCTGTACTTTTCTCTGCTCATCTTTCCTTTGATCCTGACCAGTCTCCCAGTCCCTTCCGCTGAAAAACATCCCCACAGTATAATGCTGCCACCACCATGCTTCACCGTAGGGATGGTGCCAGGTTTCCTCCAGATGTGATGCTTGGGAGTCAGGCTGAAGAGTTTAATCTTGGTTTCATCAGACCAGAGAATCTTGTTTCTCATGCTCAGAGTCCTTTAGGTGCCTTTTGGCTAACTCCAAGTGGGCTGTCGTGCTTTTTACTGAGGAGTGGCTTCCGTCTGGCCACTCTGGCCTGATTGGTGGAGTCCTGCAGAGATGATTATCCTTCTGGAAGTTTCTACCATCTACCATTGACAGAGCTCCAGAGTTCCTCTTCGGAGTGACCATCGGGTTCTTGGTCACCTCCCTGACCAAGGCCTTTCTCCCCCGATTGCTCAGTTTGGCCGGAAGAGTCTCGGTGGTTCCAAACTTCTTCCATTTAAGAATGTGTGAGGCCGTTGTATACTTGGGAACCTTCAATGCTGCAGACATTTTTTGGTACCCTTCCCCAGATGTTTCTCGACACACTCCTGTCTCAGAGCTCTACGGATAATTCCTTCAACCTCATGGCTTGGTTTTTGCTCTGACATGCACTGTCAACTGTGGGACCTTTTTATAGACTGGTGTGTGCCTTTCCAAATCTTGTCCAATCAATTGAATTTATCACAGGTGGACTCCAATCAAGTTGTAGAAACATCAGAGAGGATGATCAACGGAAACACGGTGCACATTTCTAAAAACCTGTTTTTGCTTCGTCATTATGGGGTATTGTTTGTAGATTAAAGATTTTTTTTTTTATTAATTAAATTTTAGAATAAGGCTGTAATGTAACAAAATGAGGAAAAGGGGAAGGGTCTGAAATACTTTACGAATGCACTGTAAATGAGATTACACCTATCAACAGAATGCACTTTTAATGTCTGCCATATTATAACTCAATAATGATTATAACTACTGAGTAAATGATCCGAGAATACGTCCATAGTCTCCATGTAAACATAGATAGAATTCTATAATAACCGTTAATCAATATTTGTGTGGAATTAGGAATGAAGGTTTACTAAAGAGATTTAATCATGACATGTTTGGTTTTAGCTCAAGTTTACATGCGATAGGTTGTTGTGCTCTGTGCATTGAACTTATCCTCCAGGTTTATGCTGTATCTGTAAAGTACGTACTGTACTTCAATATAACTTCATTCATATTTTTGGATTCACATGTGAATTTTATAGATCGTATAGGTACTTAATAGGTACTAAACAAGCAAACATACAATCAACTGAAAATACCTTTTTAATATGTATTGAATACATTTTAAATAACATACATTTTCTCCAATTGTACATTGACTTAACACAACCAAACTGTATTAAGGGATTTTTGTCACTCTTTCCCTCCATTTCTAACTAATGCTAAAAACAGATTTTGCACTATTGATTGTACAAATCATAGATTATGTCTTAAAATGTCAATGTTAAAATCTGCCAGTGTATGAAATGTTTTATTGAGTATATCAAATCTATGGTGAAACAAGTTTGTTCGTTGTGATGTTATAGCCATATATTGTTTATAATAAATATTACACTTAAATAGTACACCTTGTTGTGAACTTGGTTGTGCGGCTTGACCTACAGTCAATGTGCAATGTTTCATATATAAAAGGCTACAATCGATAGAACAGTGTTGGTGGAATTAAGCATGAGTCTTTTTGTAGTAGTCGTCTTGGGGGTTTGCAAACGGACTAAGAGAAATGGAAGGAGATAATTAGTTATGAATATGGTAATCATGGTATAGACATGGTATTTTTGTTAATTAAGTCTACCTCAAAGTTGATATCATGTGTATTGGCTAGAATCATTATATGGCGTATATACAGTGGCAAGAGAAAGTATGTGAACCCGTTGGAATTACCTGGATTTCTGCATAAAATTGGTCATGTAACTTGATCTGATCTTCAAGTCACAACAATAGACAAACACAGTCTGCTTAAACTAATAACACGCTAACAATTATAGGTTTTCATGTCTTTTTATTGAACACACCTTATAAACATTCACAGTGCAGGGTGGAACAAGTATGTGAACCCTTGGATTTAATAACTGGTTGACCCTCCTTTGGCAGCAATAACCTCAACCAAACGTTTTCTGTAGTTGCGGATCAGACCTGCACAACGGTCGTGAGGAATTTTGGACCATTCCTCTTTACAAAACTGTTTCAGTTTCAGCAATATTCTTGGGATGTCTGGTGTGAACCGCTCTCTTGAGGTCATGCAACAGCATCTCAATCGGGTTGAGTTCAGGACTCTGACTGGGCCACTCCAGAAGGTGTATTTTCTTCTGAAGCCATTCTGTTGTTGATTTACTTCTGTGTTTTGAGTCGTTGTCCTGTTGCATCAGCCAACTTCTGTTGAGCTTTAATTGGCGGACAGTTAGCTTAACATTCAAAATGTATTGATAGACTTGGGAATTCATTTTTCCGTCGACAATAGCAAGCTGTCCAGGCCCTGAGGCAGCAGAGCAGTCCCAAACCATGACGCTCCCTCCACCGTACTTTACAGTCGGGATGAGGTTTTGATGTTGGTGTGCTGTGCCTTTTTTTCTCCACACATAGTGTTGTGTGTTACTTCCAAACAACTCAACTTTAGTTTCATCTGTCCACAGAATATTTAGCCAGTAGCGCTGTGGAACATCCAGGTGCTCTTTTGCGAACTTCAGACGTGCAGCAATGTTTTTTGGGGACAGCAATGGGTTCTTCCCATGGTGTCCTCCCATGAACACTATTCTTGTTTAGTGTTTTACGTATTGTAGACTTGTCAACAGAGATGTTAGCATGTTCCAGAGATTTCCTTAAGTCTTTAGCTGACACTCTAGGATTCTTCTTAACCTCATTGAGCATTCTGCGCTGTGCTCTTGCAGTCATCTTCGCAGGATGGCCACTCCTAGGGAGAGTAGCAACAGTGCTGAACTTCCTCCATTTATAAACAATTTGTCTTACCGGGACTGATGATCATCAAGGTTTTTTGATGATCTTTTGTAACCCTCTCCAGCTTTATGCAAGTCAACAATTGGTAATCTTCGGTCTTCTGAGATCTCTTTTGTTCGAGACATGATTCACATCAGGCAATGCTTCTTGTGAATAGCAAACTCTCAAAAAAAAATTTAGGGCAATGCAGCTCTAACCAACATCTCCAATCTTGTCTCATTGATTGGACTCCAGGTTAGCTGACTTCTGACTCCAATTAGCTTTTGGAGAAGTCATTAGCCTAGGGGTTCACATACTTTTTCCAACCTACACTGTGAATGTTTAAATGATGTATTCAATATAGACAAGAAAAATACAATAAGTTGTGTGTTATTAGTTTAAGCACACCGTTTGTCTATTGTTGTGACTTAGATAAAGATCAGATCAAATTTGATGACCAATTTATGCAGAACTCAAGGTAATTCCAAAGGGTTCACATATACTTTTTCTTACCAGGTGAAAGCTATGATCCCTTGTTGATGTCAATCAGTGTAGATGAAGGGGAGGCGAGGGGTTAAACAAGGATTTTTAAGCCTTGAGACAATTGAAACCTGGATTGTTTGTGTGTGTGTGCCATTCAGAAGGTGAATGGGCAAGACAACATTTTTAGTGCCTTTTGAATGGGGTGTGGTAGTAGGTGTCAAGCGCACCAGGTTGTGTCACAAACTGCTACGCTGCTGGGTTTTTCATGCTGAAAAGTTTCCCACGTGCATCAAGAATGGTCCACCAGCCAAAGGACATCCAGCCAACTTGACACAACTGTGGGAAAAATTATGTGAATATGAAAAAGATAATTTATGTTAAAAGACTTACGGGAGTTTGGCTTGCTTGTATGACATCAAAGCGGTATTTACTATAATTACTAACATCCTCAATGTTTCATCTTTCAAAATATAGTGAGTGCAAGAGTTTTCCAATTACCGCCGCTTTGAAACGCAGAGCCAGAGCTCTGACGTCATGTATATCATGTTACTGTAAAGCCACTACGTTCCAATTTTAGGCACTTATCAGTGCACAAATCTGCAATTTTCAACCCGTATACGAGTACCAGTATAAAGGGTTTAAAGGTCAACTGCCCCTTTAGAACCAACTTCTCTGGTTTTAAAAAGACTGTCGCATCGATAGGATTCCCGAAACATGACTTCTAGTGTCATAATTGACTACAATTTTGATCGTAATGTCAGTCTCTTCCAAAACAGAGTTTTGTAAATTAGTTCGTCACAACTTACTGGATTGTTGGGTATGGATAACTTATGCCTGCTTTTGCCAATGAGGCACAATTGCCCAGAGACACCACGTTGTGGTCCGCCCCCAGCTGCTCTGGAAGCCTGCCTGCCTCCCTTCTACTCAATAGCACTTTAAAATCCCAGACATTAAGTCAGTATGAGGTAAATGGCCTAACACAGGAAAGTGAAAGGGGTGGTAGTAGGTATATGTCAGCTGGTATATAATAAGCTATAGCTATCATTCACAGTTGTATGGGAAGGGTTAGATACAGGATCTTCTCTCTCATTTTATTTAACTAGTCAAGTCAGTTAAGAACAAATTCTTATTTACAATGACGGCCTAGGAACGGTTGGTTAACTGCCTTGTTCAGGGGCAGAACGACAGATTTTTACCTTGTCAGCTCCGGGATTCGATCTAGCAACCTTTCGGTTACTGGCACAACGCTCTAACCACTAGGCTACCTGCCGCATGCTATTACTTACCAATTGGGTACACAACAATGACTGTTGTTCATTTACCTTCACAAGAAAAGACTGCACACCAATGTTAGATGTAATTCAGTAATGTCCGGGTTTTTTTTTTTTTTTTTATCTTTGAGAGTCAAATAGAGGAAGACCTCTGTAATGTGAAAAAACCTTCCCCCATCTACCCAACCAACACGTTTCTTTCTAGGAGGAGGATGAGTCTTGTTAGCTGAGAGAGAGAGAGAGAGAGAGAGAGCTCCCTGCCAGCCATGTGTCTTGTTGAGGTGTCAACAAGCTGAAGTGACAAACTGGAGATGAGGAAACACAGAAACTTTGTCACAGCCAGGCCTGGGAAGAGGACATTTGTTTTCTCCGCAGCACATCCATCTCCCTCTTTCCCTTCTTTCCTTCTCGCTCCAGGCGAAGTAGGATATTTTTTTTGGAAGAGAGAGACGTTTGATCAATAATACATTACTATAGCGCTGCTGAGACAGGTATAATTGTGCTGATATGTCAGGGCTTAGAACAATTAATATAATTTACCATTGTACATTAGCTATGCATGGGTTGTGTCCCAAACGGCTGCCTATTTCCTATGTAGAGCACTACTTTTGACAATAGCCCTGGGCCCGGTTTCCCGATCGCGATGGAACCTAATGAGCTTAGTGCGTTTCCCAAAACACCATGCATAGATAACGTTCACTAAGTGTGTCGTCGGAGCATACTGATAGGATCGAAAGAATGATATAGCTGCTGTCACCATTCAAATCTTACCTTTTTCACATTATAATTATTACACAATACTGACGATGGATCAGCTCCTAGAGAGATATTACCACCTGTATTGAGGCGGCTTATTCCAATGCTAACCCAATAATAATGTACTAAACCACAGATTTGGCACAGCAATGCACACGTTAAACATAATGAAATGTGATGAGGCAAATTACAGTACGCTAGCCTACAATTCGCTAAATAGATCTCAATTGATTCAACAATACATTTTTTTCAATATTATTCAAATACACCAAACATTAGGAACCGAGTATACCAAACATTAGGAACCGAGTATACCAAACATTAGGAACAGCTTCCTTGTATTGAGTTGTTACAGCCTGAATTCAAAATGGATAACTTATGTATTTTTTCCCCCCCATCCTCACAAAATACCTCAATGTTAATTTTTGCAAATGTATTAAAAATTAAATACAGAAATGTCTCATTTACATAAGTATTCACACCCCTGAGTCCAATACTTTATAAAAGCACCTTTGGCGGCGAATACAGCTTTGAGTTGTCTTGGGTATGTCTGTATCAGCTTTGAGTTGTCTTGGGTATGTCTGCATTGGCTTTGAGGTGTCTTGGGTATGTCTGGTTTGGCTTTTCACATCTGGATTCAGGGATTTTCTTCCTTGCAGGTTTTCTCAAGCTCTGAGTCTAAGCCAGGAGGGGGGATTCTACTAAACTAACCTATGGAATTGTTATTAAGATGGTCATACCAAGGATCATTTAGCTATTTGAGTTAACATTTTAGGACCCCTTTAGGTCTAAAAAAATGTATATATACAAAAATGATTTGAAACATTGAATTTGGCCTTACTGCTTATTAGCCCATAGAAACAGTCAAAAAATACACCAAAGAAATGTTTTAAAGTGTCTGTCCTATATCTGAGAGATATAAGAAAGATCAGGGTTATTATAATTTGTTTGACCCATTTTTAACCAATTTTGTTTTGTCACTAAACTACTTATATACACCCATTTTATTTTTTTAAACTGGTACTGGGCTACCTTCAGACTAGTCTTGTGGGCATCCTAGAGCAAAGCCGACGTGTTCGTGAGTCTCACCTTTCCATAGAGTGGTCCTATTACTTTGTAGGACGCCACAGACCTTTTCGTTAGAAGACCACTTTTCGTGATGTCTCATGGTCTGACAAACACTGCTGTAGCTCTGCCCCCTTCCACGGCAGATGCGGAAGGCCGCCTAGTTTAACATCTCTACTGGATCAGTGTCCCAAAATCCGGACAGTTGCTGGTAATATGCGATATTTGACTAGAATGGCATTGTAAACAATTTATCTCTGGGTCCCAGAGATACCACCCTGCATACCACTACTGGCTTGCTTCTGAAGCTAAGCAGGGTTGGTCCTGGTCAGTCCCTGGATGGGAGACCAAATGCTGCTGGAAGTGGTGTTGGAGGGCCAGTAGGAGGCACTCTTTCCTCTGGTCTAAAAATATCCCAATGCCCCAGGGCAGTGATTGGGGACACTGCCCTGTGTAGGGTGCCGTCTTTCGGATGGGACGTTAAACGGGTGTCCTGACTCTCTGAGGTCATTAAAGATCCCACGGCACTTATCGTAAGAGTAGGGGTGTTAACCCCAGTGTCCTGGCTAAATTCCCAATCTGGCCCTCTTACCATCATGGTCACCTAATAACCCCCAGTTTACAATTGGCTCATTCATCCCCCTCTCCCCTGTAACTATTCCCCAGGTCGTTGCTGCAAATGAGAATGTGTTCTCAGTCAACTTACCTGGTAAAATAACGGTAAAATAAATAAAAATTAATGTATTGGAGTATGTTATGTTGGCTATGCCATGCTGTGGTTTCTGAGTGTCGTATTACCTATTGGTGTACATATTTCATTATGGTTGAGTTCCCCATACTCTATCATATACAGTACCAGTCAAAAATTTGGACACACCTACTCATTCCAATGTTTTTCTTTATTTGAACCATTTTCTACATTGTAGAATAATAGTGAAGACATCGAAACTATGAAATAACACATGAAATCGTGTATTAACCAAAAATGTGTTTCTTCAAAGTAGCCACCCTTTGCCTTGATGGCAGCTCTGCACACTCTTGGCATTCTCTCAACCAGCTTCATGAGGTAGTCACCTGGAATTCATTTTAATTAACATGTGTGTCTTGTTAATTTGTGGAATTTCATTCCTTAATGCGTTTGAGCCAAGGTAGGGTTAGTATACAGAAGATAGCACTATTTGGTAAAAGACGTAGTCGATATTTGGCAAGAACAGCTCAAATAAGCAAAGACAGATGATAGTCCATCAGTACTTTAAGACATGAAGGTTAGTCAATCTGGAAAATTTCAAGAACTTTGAAAGTTTCTTCATGTGCAGTCACAAAAAACATCAAGCGCTATGATGAAACTGGTTCTCATGAGGACCGCCACAGGAAAGGAAGACCCAGAGTTAGCTCTGCTGCAGAGGATTAAGTAACACAGAGTTTAAGTAACAGACACATCTCAACATCAACTGTTCAGAGAAGACGTGAATCAGGCCTTCATTTTCAAATTGCTGCAAAGAAACCACTACTAAAGGAAACCAGTAAGATGAAGAAACTTGCTTGGGCCAAGAAACACGAGAAATGGACATTAGAGCGGTTGAAATCTGTCCTTTGGCTTAATGAATCTGAATTTTAGATTTTTGGTTCCAACTGCTGTGTCTTTGAGTTGCAGAGTAGGTGAACGGATGATCTCAGCATGTGTGGTTCCCACTGTGAAGCATGGAGGAGGTGGTGTGATGGTGTGGCGATGCTTTGCTGATGACACTCAGTGATTTATTTAGAATTCAAGGCACACTTAACCAGCATGACTACCACAGCATTCTTCAGCGATACGCCATTCCATCTGGTTTGTGCTTAGTGGGACATCATTTGTTTTTCAACAGGACAATGACTCAACACCTGGAATAGCATGGAGGTGTGTTAAGGGCTATTTGACCAAGAAGGAGAGTGATGGAGGGCTGCATCAGATGACCTGGCCTCCACAATCACCCGACCTCAACCCAAATGAGATGGTTTGGGGTAAGTTGGACTGCAGAGTGAAGGAAAAGCAGCCAACAAGTGCTCAGCATATGTGGGAACTCCTTCAAGACTGTTGGAAAGGCATTCCAGGTGAAGCTGGTTGAGAGAATGACAAAGTGTGCAAAGCTGTCATCAAGGCAAAGGGTGGCTACTTTGAAGAATCTGATTTGTTTAAAACATTTTTGTTTACTACATGATTCCTTATGTGTTATTTTATAGTTTTGATGTCTTCACTTTTATTGTACAAACAAACTGTTTTGCCATTATGTTTGGAGGAAAATGGGGGAGACTTGGAAGCTGAAGAACACCATCCCAACCGTGAAGCACGGGGGGTGGCAGCATCATGTTGTGGGGGTGCTTTGCTGCAGGAGAGACTGGTGCACTTCACAAAATAGATGGAATCATGAGGAAGGAAAATTATGTGGATATATTGAAGCAAAATCTCAAGACATCAGTCATGAAGTTAAAGCTTGGACGCAAATGGGTCTTCCAAATGGACAATGACCCCAAGCATACTTCCAAAGTTGTGGCAAAATGGCTTAAGGACAACAAAGTCAAGGTTTTGGAGTGGTCATCACAAAGCCTTGACCTCAATCCTATAGAAAAATTGTGGGCAGATGTGAAAAAGCGTATGCGAGCAAGGAGGCCTACAAACCTGACTCAGTTACACCAGCTCTGTCAGGAGGAATGGGCCAAAATTCACCCAACTTATTGTGGGAAGCTTGTGGAAGGCTACCTGAAACGTCTGACCCAAGTTAAACAATTTAAAGGCAATGCAACCAAATACTAATTGAGTGTTTGTAAACTTCTGACCCACTGGGAATGTGATGAAATAAATAAAAGCTGAAACAAATAATTTTCTACTATTATTCTTAAAATAAAGTGGTGATCCTAACTGACCTAAGACGGGGGATTTTTACTAGGATTAAATGTCAGGAATTGTGAAAAACTGAGTTTAAATGTATTTGTCTAAGGTGTATGTAAACCGCCGACTTCAACTGCATGCCTCATCCCGATCTACGGACAGTTCCTTGGACTTTATGGTATAGAGCAGAAGAAGGCACAGTGATGCCAAAATGGTGGTGGTTTACCCAATAAATACTGGGAGTTTATACATAGTGTGCGATTCTTTTTTTAAAAGTTTTTTTAATAGCTTATAGTTTCTGCTCTGATATGCACTGTCAACTGCGGGACCTTATCTAGACAGGTGTGTCTTTCTAAATCATGTCCAAACAATTGAATTGGTCACAGGTGGACTCAGTTGAAGTTGTAGCGACATCTCAAAGATGATCAAAAGGAAATTAGATGCACCTGAGCTCAAATTGGAGTGTCACAGCAATGGGGTGCGAATACTCATGTAAATGAGATATTTCTGTATTTAATTTTCAAAACATGTGCTAACATTTCTAAAAACATGTTTTCACATTTTGAATTCGGGCTGTAACGCAACAAAAATGTGTAAGTCAAGGGGTGTGAGTACTTTCTGAAGGCACTGTAGGTAGCTGTTCTAGCGGTCTGAGGCATTCGGTAAACAACGAGCGTTTACAAGTGCGACTTTAGTGAGGATGGTTTTTGGAAACGGCTCTGAGATTTAACGATGCTCCTACGACGGTTCTGACGATGATCTTAGCCATAAGATGCTTTTGGGAAACCGGACCCTGGTCAAATGTAGTGCATTACTGGTCAAATGCAGTGCATTACATAGGAAATGGGAGCCATTTAGGACATACAGGTTATTTACCATTAAGCATTAGCTATGCATGGCTTATTCTTCTGTAATGTTGATCTGGGAATCTGCTACAGTAAGCAAGGACACGTGTGAAATATGCATAATGCAAATGAGATGAAATGGCCGGTTCAGTGACAAGCATGGAGGCCATGCACATCTCATCTCACCATGAGCACCGGGTTGTGAATCAAACAGGGATCCCCTGCCCATTCACATCCCCTATCCATCTGTGTATGTTATTTTAAAATGAAGTGGATGTTGTATCTGTATTGAGGTTAGCTTTACCTCACCTCTTGTCCTGGCGTGTTCAATTGTTCTTCATAAGGGTTAATGGACAGTCTTTTTCACTTAAACACAAGTTGTCACCTATCGACTGGAGTCCTTGCATTCAATGTTTTCATCAATTTGCAAGTTCTATTCATGTATTCCTGAAAGAACATTGGTGGGATAGATTTAATGACAAATTGTTCAACAGCAACAAATAATCTATCCATAGGCTACTTGGGGGCACCAGTCTCTCTCTCCCTTGCTTTGGTTGGCCACTGGTGTCATTTAAACACACAAGACATGGGAAATGTTGTGGAATTGCAGGTGATTTAGCTTTAAAACAGCAAAACAAGAGGGTGTGAACAGTTTGGGGTTGCAAGGTGGGCGTTTTGTTACCACGACGATAAATGACAATATCAATCCGGACCTGTGCCACCTAGGAATTTTGTGTTACCGGACCTTCTCAAATAGTACTCGAGCACCCCTGCTCTATACCCTATATAGTGCACTACTTTTGACCGCGGCCCAATGGGCCCCGGTCAAAAGTAGCACACTATATAGGGAATAGGGTGCCATTGGGGACGTAACTGCACTCTCACACTTTGGGTTTTATGATCCAATTGTACCACATGTCAGCCTGATTCATCATACAGAATGCACCAAGTAATGCACTGTCTATTACCAGACATAAGAGGTTATCAATCACTTCAATTGACTTTTTTTTTTTTTTACTGACGAAGTGGCTTGTCAATAAGCCACCCCCAGTCCCAGAGCCTGTGGGGTAGAGACTATTGACTGGAATCAATGGCTTGTCAAGTGCTGTTAGAGAACAGTATGCTCCACGATTCAATACTTGCTACTGTCTTGATTGCATTGTCATTGTGGACTTGTACTGAAATACAACACGCATATATGAATAACTTGAGATAACTGTGTGTGATGTATGCCTCTCACATGTTACAGATAACCTGGTGTGTTTTATACCCCAGTGTCTGGCAGAGTTGGCAGCAGAAGGAGATACAATTGCATTGACTTGTCAAAATGCCAACTGAGTTTATAAGGTGATAACACTGTGATTTTACAGAATGTGTGTACTGCATCCATACATGTGTGTCTGTGTTTTGAGCTGTAGAAGTTTTGGCCCACATGCCTGTTTAGTTTGCTCGCCATTTTAGCCAAACGTGGCGGCTGTTGGCTTTGGATGATGGGTGCTGTGGTTGGGCTGGCCAGGAGTGAAGAATCTTATAGGTCTGCACCATCAATGTGAACACTCTCCCTCGAGCCAGAATGACCCTCTCCCTATGTCTGACCATGGGCAAGCCAGACTGGACTATGACTGGATCATGGGCTAGCCAGTGCAGACATGGACTACCTAGAGTGGAGACTTTCCCTATTATCTAAGCACACAGGTTCCTTACCGCGTAATGATTTCATCACTTCTGAGAGACTCTTCTGTGTCGATCTGTGGAGATAGGAAAATAAACCCAGCAGACCACCTTCACCGTGTGTTTTTGCCAATCCAAATTGGAAACATATTAGATACAGCTCAATATCCTCCTGCTCTTCCAACATAGTCCCGCGAGTCCTCAACCTTCTAACATAGGTCATTTTAATTGTGTCTAGTCTACCACACATCCATCCCCTCTCCTTCGTCCCTGGCAACTTTTAATGAATCCATTGTTCACAGCACCGCACACACACTGCTTTCCAACTGGCACCCTATTGCCGATATAGGGCACTACTTTTGACCGGTGCCCATAGGGCTCTGGTCAAAAGAAGTGTACTATGTAGGCGATAGGGTGCCATTTAGGACGCACTCAACCAACTGTTGCTTCATTGACTACCCGTGGAGCTCGACCTGTATGTGGAACCTTTAATTGTTTTTCCTGTGAGCCTGACAGCTGCCTGAACATGATGGATTGGCCTCAATACTCATCTCAGATGCTCCGAAAGGACAATCTCCTGGATACCTAGAACAATATTTACATTAAAATGAGACATTTCAGGATGCTTGAGTGGTGGTAGCTGTGAGTGAGTATGTACACTGCAAAGGGTGAAATCTAAGCAAGTGTAAATATCTGAGTGAGGATTCACTTAACTAGTTTATTTCTTGTTTTTCCGTACCAAGCTAAATTATCTAACGTCACTGGCAGATCATTTAGCTTATTTTAACCTAAAAAAGGCTTAATACCTGTAGTTTATCTTATTTCAAGATATTTTTCTAGATATTTTCCTTAATCATCGTATATAAAGCCATTGTCTTCCCGTACCGTTGAAAACCGTTTTGCTACTGTGTGACCTAATGAATGCCATCTGCATGTTCTATTATGGCTGGAGGAACAGAGAGTCCGAGACCATTTAAGTGATTTCAGTGAAAACCCTGCAGTGCTCTGTGGCTGACCTCCTGAACTGGTAGCATAATCACCCCACGGTCATTATGGCAGTCTACCGGGTGGCATGGCATCCTCTACAATAGACACACACACACAGAGAGAGAGAGCTGTTCTCGGGCTCTGTACAGGAAACAGGCAAGGCGATGGATGAACTCTTTACAGTCTCCCGGGGTCCTGTGGTCTACGCAATGACTGCATATATGAATGGACATTGATCACGTGACACCATTCATTCCTTTGTAAAGACTCAATAGCACATTGAAGCCAAATGAAGTTGGTTAAGATGGCCTCTCATGGAGACATAACATGCGCAGTTTGAGCTACTCCAGGAAGTGACGTTGCAGGCTAGCTGCCCTCTCATTGAGTAACTCCATTTGAAAGACGACCAGGGTACTGCATGCTGCCATTAGCAACTAACTTATGCTAAACTTTTTTTGTGTGCGATTTTGAAATAATTGTCTCAAGTACATGCATCTGGTGGAACACTGGTCACTAGAATAATGTTTACGTAGTTCCCCCCCCCCCCCCCCCCCATTTCATATGTTTAAACTGTGTTCTAGTCAAGGCCATCATATTGAACTATTGCTGTACATACTGTATACGCTTCTATCCTACAGTATGTATTCTTCAGATATATTACATATTCTATCCACATACTGTCCATAATGTCTATACATCCCATCATATGTATATGTGTGTGTGTGTATATATATATGTGTGTGTGTGTGTGTATAATGAGAGAGATATACTCATTAAAAAAACGTCCCTTTTTCAGGACCCTGTCTTTCTAAGATAATTCGTAAAAATCCAAATAACTTCACAGATCTTCATTGTAAAGGGTTTAAACACTGTTTCCCATGCTTGTTCAATGAGCCATAAGCAATTAATGAACATGCACCTGTAAAACGGTCGTTAAGACACTAACAGCTTAGACAGTAGACAATTAAGGTCACAGTTATGAAAAATCAGGACACTAAAGAGGCCTTTCTACTGACTCTGGAAAAACACCAAAAGAAATGCTAAGGGTCTGTGCTCATTTGCGGGAACGTGCCTTAGGCATGCTGCAAGGAGGCATGAGGACTGCAGATGTGGCCAGGGCAATAAATTGCAATGTCCATACTGTGAGACGCCTAAGACAGCGCTACAGGGAGACAGGGCGGACAGCTGATCGTCCTCGCAGTGGCAGACCACGTGTAACAACACCTGCATAGGATCGGTATATCCGAACACACCTGTGGTGGTACAGGATGGCAACAACAACTGCCCGAGTTCCAAAAGGAACGCACAATCCCTCCATCAGTGCTCAGACTGTCCGAAATAGGCTGAGAGAGGCTGGACTGAGGGCTTGTAGGCCTGTTGTAAGGCAGGTCCTCACCAGACATCACCGGCAACGTCGTCGCCTATGAGCACAAACCCACCTGCGCTGGACCAGACAGGACTGGCAAAAAGTGCTCTTCACTGACGAGTCGCGGTTTTGTCTCACCAGGGGTGATGGTCGGATTTGCGTTTATCGTCGAAGGAATGAGCGTTACACTGAGGCCTGTACTCTGGAGCGGGATTGATTTGGAGGTGGAAGGTCCGTCATGGTCTGGGGCGATGTATCACAGCATCATTGGACTGAGCTTGTTGTCATTGCCTGCAATCTCAACGCTGTGCGTTACAGGGAAGACATCCTCCTCCCTCACGTGGTACCCTTCCTGCAGGCTCATTCTGACATGACCCTCCTGCATGACAATGCCACCAGCCACACTGCTCGTTCTGTATGTGATTTCCTGCAAGACAGGAATGTCAGTGTTCTGCCATGGCCAGCGAAGAGCCCGGATCTCAATCCCATTGAACATGTCTGGGACCTGTTGGATCGGGGGGTGAGAGCTAGGGTCATTCCCCCCCCAGAAATGTCCTGGAACTTGCAGGTGCCTTGGTGGAAGAGTGGGGTAACATCTCACAGCAAGAACTGGCAAATCTGGTGCGTTTTTCAACCACTCCACAAATTTCTTGTTAACAATCTATAGTTTTGGCAAGTCGGTTAGGACATCTACTTTATGCATGACACAAGTCATTTTCCCAACAATTGTTTACAGACAGATTATTTCACTTATAATACACTGTATCACAATTCCAATGGGTCAGAAGTTTAAATACAATAAGTTGACTGTGCCTTTAAACAGCTTGGAAAATTCCAGAAAATGATGTCATGGCTTTAGAAGCTTCTGATAGGCTAATTGACATCATTTGAGTCAATTGGAGGTGTACCTGTGGATGTATTTCGAGGCATACCTTCAAACGCAGTGCCTATTTGCTTGACATCATGGGAAACTCAAAAGAAATCAGCCAAGACCCCAGAAAAAAAATTGTAGACCTCCACAAGTCTGGTTCATCCTTGAGAGCAATTTCCAAACGCCTGAAGGTACAACGTTCATCTGTACAAACAATAGAACTTAAGTATGAACACCATGGGACCACGCAGCCGTCATACCGCTCAGGAGGGAGACGCGTTCTGTCTCCTAGAGATGAATGTACTTTGGTGCGAAAACTGTAAATCAATCCCAGAACAACAGCAAAGGACCTTGTGAAGATGCTGGAGGAAGCAGGTACAAAAGTATCTATATCCACAGTAAAACGAGTCCTATATCGACATAACCTGAAAGGCCGCTCAGAAAGGAAGAAGCCACTGCTCTAAAACCGCCATAAAAAGCCAGACTACGGTTTGCAACTGCACATGGGTACAAAGATCAAACTTTTTTGAGAAATGTCCTCTGGTCTGATAAAACAAAAATAGAAACTGTTTGGCCATTATGACCATCGTTATGTTTGGAGGATAAAGGGTGAGGCTTGCATGCCGAAGAACATCATCCCAACCGTGAAGCACAGAGGTGGCAGAATCATGTTGTGGGGGTGCTTTGCTGCAGGAGGGACTGGTGCACTTCACAAAATAGATGGCATCATGAGGTAGGAAAATGATGTGGATATATTGAAGAAACATCTCAAGACATCAGTCAGGATGTTAATGTTTGGCCGCAAATGGGTTGTCCAGATGGACAATGACCCCAAGCATACTTCCAAAGTTGTGGCAAAATGGCATAAGGATAACAAAGTCAAAGTATTGGAGTGGCCATCATAATGTCCTGACCTCAATCCTATAGAAAATGTGTGGGCAGAACTGAAAAAGCGTGTGTGAGCAAGGAGGTCTACAAACCTGACTCAGTTCCACCAGCTCTGTCAGGAGGAATGGGCCAAAATTCACCCAACTTATTGTGGGAAGCTTGTGGAAGGCTACCTGAAATGTTTGACCCAAGTTAAACAACTTAAAGGCAATGCTACCAAATACTAATTGAGTGTATGTAAACTTCTGACCCACTGGGAATGTGATGAAAGAAATAAAAGCTGAAAAAAATAATTCGCTCTACTATTATTCTGACATTTCATATTCTAAAAATTAAGTGGTGAACCTAACTGACCTAAGACAGAGCATTTTTACTAGAATTAAATGTCAGAAATTGTGAAAAACTGAGTTGACAATTATTTGGCTAAGGTGTATGTAAACTTCTGTATTCAACTGTATGTATATATACACACACACACACACACACACACACACACACACACACACACACACACACACACACACACACACACACACACACACACACAGTACCAGTCAAAAGTTTGGACATACCTATCATCATACCTGCCCTACTCCAGGGTTTGTCTTTATTTTTGACTATTTTTTACATTGTAGAATGAAGACATCAAAACTATGAAATAACACATATGGAATCCTATAGTAACAAAGACTTAAACAAATATTTGAGATTCTTCAAAGTAGCCACCCTTTGCCTTGATGACAGCTTTGCAGGCTCGCTCAGGTGATTTCTCTGGTTAGATTCAGCCACTTGCGAATTGCCGCAAAATCATGAAAACACATTTAAAAACATTTATTGGTCAAATATTTGGGAAGCCTGGCTTCCCTTGGCGTCCTTGAATACACGCCACCGCGCTGGCACAAATCACTGTCGGCCGGAATTAGCCAATCCAAAGCCTTCCAGGTTGGACAAACCATGTAGCCCACTGTTTGGCCTGAAAACCATTTTACCCAGGATCATAAACAAGGAATACAACAAATACCTGACTCCTTTTCTAAATGTTGACCTAATTCTGCTCCAGTCTCATCCATCCAGTTCTCATCAATCCATAAACTGGATGAAAACATGGAGCTTCTGACTTTCCAAAATTGTCATTCATAGATTCTCTATAGAGATGCTGATGCACCTCTTTTCACTTAATATCTCAACTCCTTTCAAGGACATTTCTGAAGCTTTTTTTAAACTTGTTTTCCTCATTTTTATTCATGGATTGTGCGTTAGGGTAAGGCGCTAAGTGATGCATGACTTCGCCAGACAATTCCGTGTTCATAACGCCCGGGTATTTAATCAACCTTTGAAGGATCCATCCATGCTCCTGGTCTGAAGTCAAATGATCTTTGAGCTACTTTGCACTATCTCAAGCAGTATTTCTTTAAAGCTCAGGTATAATACATTATATATATACAAAAGTATGTGGACACCCCTTCAAATTAGTGGATTTTGTCTATTTCAGCCAGTCCCATTTTCAACGTGGCACCATCATAGGATGCCGCCTTTCCAACACGAAGTTGGAAGTGTGCGCTTAGTATTTTTCTGCTTTTGTTTTGTGTAGCACTGTGTTTTTCGTGACGTCCTTACATTATATACGTATGCACGTCTGCTTTGACATTGGTTTTGCGCATCGCTGTTAAACTAGACATGATTCCGGCATTTTTAGCTGATATCGGCCGATTTCGATATGCTCACCGATATATCGCGCATCCCTAATAAACACCACGAAAAATGTCTGTTACCAAGTTCTCATAATTGAATTATCCAGAGTTTAAACACAGTCGTAAAAATCCTCTCAGCTCCTCTCTAATTTCACCAAACTGGTGACAACGGTGAAAATGGAATAAGTGGAAATAAACAGTTGACCTTTTTAGATGTTATGACCTATATGTCCTCAAACGGTTATTAAAGGACTTGTGAAGCTACACATTTCGTATGAGAGAAGACCCACATCCCACTTGGCACACACTGGTTGAATCAACGTTGTTTACACGTAATTTCACCGAAGTTGAACTTTGATCTGTAAGTAAACCAAATCCCCAGTCCTGACATCTTATGTAGATGTTGCTCAAATAACACAGTCCTAAGGAATGGAGTTCGGCATAGACAAATATATTCATATCTAAATATAAGGCTCTGTAGTCTGGGAGAACCGTGTTTTAAAGTAAAAAGACGTGGTCTTTTGAAGAGTTGAAGGATCGATAAGACGGAGTGAGATGTGATACCTGTTGACAGATAGCACCGCCATGGGGACACTGATGGCTGCCAAAGGAAAACCAATTATAATGTTGGGGCCACTCATCTCATTATTCTCACCGAGAAGGGTATTCACAAGAGTTTAAATTGCTGCCTGACCTCTATGTGCTGTTTCAGCACAAAACTGTTTTTCATTTTGTGGCAAATTGAAGAAAAAAGGTGCCAACTTCCGTGCGTTTGTTTTGAAGATTGGTTTTGACAGAAGTGTTGCACTAATTCCAGCAATGGTGTGCATGTTTGTAAAGTTAATACACATCCCCTAATTACGCGTTACAATGCAGCAACAGTTGATCGTCCTTTAGTGTCCAGTCCTACTCACGTTGTCTGGTCAAAGACCCTAATGAACAGGGGAGCATTTCAAGCATCACAGTGGAAAGTCATAAAAGCATCATTTGGAATTTGTTTCCAGTTTTCAATAGACCGTCGTCGACGGTGTTCGTCCTCTTCATTTCATTTAGTGATGATGGGGATGGTCAAAGGAAATAGAGTAGCTCAACAGAGCCATCTATTTAATGTTCTTCACATTCAAATCAAGTACACCCATGTCCTCCCTCCTCATAGTCATACACCAAACCACCACACCCATTTTGGCATAGAGTTTATCATGACTCCAGACACATTTTCGAATTCAATTAACATTTAAGGGAAAGTAGCTTCCTCCCTCACCATGATTATGGAACGTGGCAGTTACAAGGGTATCATCGCATAGCTGTAAAGTTCAATGCCCAGTTTAATCGGCAGCTGTACAGCAGGCTTCTGAAAGTGCTTCGGGAACAGTTTAAAGAGGATATGTCTGATTGGGTGTGAAGTTAAAGGGGATGGAGTGTGATTCTTCTCTATCAGCAGGATTAAAGGTGCAACTCCAGCGGTCAGGTTGAGTGGTACAGAGCTGATAGAAGGAGAGCGTTAGATAATGACTGTCACTTATCAGCGGTTTAGTTCCGTGTGAAATCCTAGCTCTCTCTAATGTCGCGACTACAGCACAGTAACAAATAAATAGGCTCAGAACTATACATGCGAAGACAAACTGATGGCAATAATTAGCGGTCATTTCAGCGTACCAGTTAAATTGTCAGTTGAGGGACACATTGAGCTACATGTGATGTAACATACCAAAAGGTCTGGTGACCTCCGCTTGTAAATTGTATTCCTCAACATTTCGAGTATTTAGTCATGAGATGCATGCAACCATTTTGTGGTTCTTCACTATAAAGTGTGTTAAATCAGATGACTATATCTGTGGTCAAAACAGTGTCTTTACTGAATCTAAATTCTTTCCTTTCTTCAAGTACTTCAGTTTACTTGGAGTACCACAATGGACGCCTTGGTTGTAGCCTGTAACCACAATGGACGCCTTGGTTGTAGCCTGTAACCACAATGGACGCCTTGGTTGTAGCCTGTAACCACAATGGACGCCTTGGTTGTAGCCTGTAACCACAATGGACACCTTTTGTTGTGTGTACCCTGCTTAGCTATGGAAACAAGCTGTGTTTAATTTTTCAGCTGAGCTATCACGTCAACACATTTAGACATTTATCAGCTTCCATACTCATTTGCGTTGACTACATAAATAACATTGAATAGTTGAAAGGACCACCTAACTTTTCTTACAGAAGCGTCATGTTAATTTGAAGTGAGGTTGGGTGTATGTAGGCTACATTGACATCTGATTTGCCCAAAGGACACCATCATTTCAACGTGAAGCTAGGTATGCTATCATTCGACCATGGTTGATGTGATCTTTGGAAGTTTAGAAGTAATTACTGTACCTTTCAGCCCTATAAATATGAAGCCAAATTCATAATAACACACTTTTACCTTTTGGATATTGTCTTGTATATGAAAGATGGTTGGTTGATTTCAAATTTAATCTACAAGATATGTCAAATTCACATCTCCATTTTAACCAAAAATCCAAGTTGAAGAATAAGACTAAATCAAATCAAACTTTATTTAGTAAAGTCCATTTCTTGCAATTCTATAACCTAGATTTTGGGTTGAGATGGAGATGTGAATCCAACATATCAATCATTCATTTGTAGACAAACTAGATATTGAACTGTGAATGCAAACAAATGACAACATCTGAAGGAGATGTATGTTCTGCTTGGATAGAATATATACTGTACTACATATTATGAATAATATTAGTAACATTAAAAAGACTATCCAAAGGCAAAAGTTTATTATTAATATCATGAATTTCGTATCCTATTTCTAGGGCTAAAGGTAACTACTTCTAAACTTCCAAAGATCCAATCAAGCATTTGATAATTGATAGTATACCTAGCTACACATTGAAATTATGGTTTCCTTTGTTGGGAAAACCAGATGGCAATGTAGCCCTATATAATCCCAATCTCATGCCGAATTTACTTTCATATACAGCTTGCGTAAGAAATGTTAGTTAGGTCCTTTCAGCCACACTATATATACAAAAGTATGTGGACACCCCTTCAAATTAGTATATTCAGCTATTTCAGCCACACCGTTACTGACGGGTGTATAAAATCGAGCACTCAACCATGCAATCTCCATAGATAAACATTGGCAGTAGAATGGCCTTACTGAAGAGCTCAGTGACTTTCAACTTGGCACCGTCATCTGGGTTTGGCGGATGCCAGGAGAACGCTACCTGCCCCAATGCATAGTGCCAACTGTAAAGTTTGGTGGAGGAGGAATAATGGTCTGGGCTGTTTTTCATTGTTTCGAGCTAGGCCCCTTAGTTCCAGTGAAGGGAAATCTTAATGCTACAGCATACAATGACGTTCTAGATGATTCTGTGCTTCCAACTTTGTGGGAACAGTTTGGGGAAGACCCTTTCCTGTTTCAGCATGACAATGCCACCGTGCACAAAGTGAGGTCCATACAGAAATCGTTTGTCAAGAGTGGTGTGGAAGAACTTGACTGGGCCTGCACAGAGCCCTGACCTCAACCCCACCGCACACCTTTGGGATGAATTGGAACGCCGACTGCGAGCCAGGCCTAATCACTCAACGTCAGTGCTCGACCTCACTAATGCTCTTTTGGCTGAATGGATGCAAGACCCCGCGGCAATGTTGCAACATCTAGCGGAAAGGGGAAAGCCTTCCCAGAGGAGTGGAGGCTGTTATAGGAGCAAAGGGAGGACCGACTCCATATTGATGCCCATGAATTTGGAATGAAATGTTCGACGAGCAGGTGTCCACATACTTTTTGTCATGCAGTGTATTTAATGTTATTTACATAGTCTATGGAAATTAGTATGGACGCTGGTCAGTGTCTAAATGTGTTGACATGCTACACAGAATGTTTCCACAGCTAGGCAGGGTACAGCAGAGGTAGGCATCTGGATGGTGGACTCTTCTCACTGAAGTGCATTACCCCTCATATACCAATAGGAGTCACTATTCAGGCAGAAAACACTGGACTGTGGCTTCATATTTTATTTGAATAGACCTATTTTATTTAGGTTGACGTTGAACAGCATGACGTTGAAACGATGTACTTGGAAAACATACCGTTTTACTATCAACATTGAAACAAAGTCAAATAAATATGGCTAATCAAATCTAAAATTCAACGTCGTTTTCGCCACCCAATTGAACGCAGGATTAAAAAATGTAAAATGATATGTCAACGTATACATAGTTGTGGGGATTGTTCAAATTTGATGTAACAACCTGTTAGTCAGGTTAAATCCATGCGTTTCAGTTGTCATTTTTACACATGCTAACGTTTACAGCGTTTGTTGAAATCAGATGAAAACGGTACTGATTGATACCTGTACTTTCCATGTTGATTCTACGTCACAATATGTCGACAAATCTCTCGCAGTTCTTTGCTAACACTGATTTTCCCCCAATTGTATTTTCAATAACAAAGAATACCAAGCGCTGCCTGCTCTAATGCTCTCGCTCTGTGTCGTTGCATGTGCTGATGTCTCAGACTGTGTAGTTGAGTAAAAATGAAAGGTGTTTCTCAGCTTTACAGTCTTGTTGCCACTGGGGACTTTACTGAGAGACGAGAACAGTGGATGTATTACAGTCCTCCGTTGGGAGAAGAGTGGTAAGCGATTAGCTAAACTCCCAAACCTACCCGAAGCTACTCTATAGTACATTGTTTTGCCTGCTGTCAAGGCTGCGGCTCATGAATTCTAGCTCAATGTTTTGGTTTGCTTCTGCTCTATATCATGTTTATGACTCATATCTAGTGGAGGAGGCACATAAAATAAGCGAAGCCAAAACAACTCTTAAATGATGGATCGTTTCAAAACTGTAGAGCAACGGCAATGGGACATGAGTTTCTTTGTGCTCAGACAAGGTCCCACGAGGAACCAATACTGATCTGCATCTTTGGCAGCAGATGTTTTGTTTCCGAGAGAATCCTTTCTCCCCTCCCTGGCCAGTCAGTTTGGTGATCATCAATGACTAACACCTTGCAGCGTAAAGTACAACACTTACACTTCTGACTCCCTCCTCAAAAGCCCCTCTGCAATAGTCTAACCAGAAAGTGTTACAAGCAATTGAAGTATTGAAATGAAATGGTTATTCCTGTAAAGATGCCTGCAAGCCATGAGGTCTTTAGTGTTTCGTCTCTCAGACGTTGATGCTCCATTGGGGATAGGAGTGTGGAGGATACATTTGGGGAAATCCCTAACAAAAGACAACTGATATTTTAGACAAACAGACTTCTGGAATGTACTGTAGGTTATCCGGGGAGAGTGTGTATTAAACATGAAATGCACAAAGAGAGAACTCCACTCTGCGCTAGGTTGCTAGACTAGACTGCAATACTCAAGGTAGATCCTGTTTCATCAATGTGTTCTTTACTGACATAGTTATCCTCAGCTTTTCAGCCCACAGGCTATTTTAGTTGAAAACACGGGAAGGCAATGAAATGCTACATTCTCAGCATCAATAGCACACAACAGACCAGATACTGAACTGTTAGGTTATTTCTGTAATGAAAAATGCTATTTAAATTGAATAAATTATTATTAGACTACATAGCATATTTCCTCTGCCACTAAAGTTGATTCCTTCCTCGCCAAAGAAATGCAAACCGATACAGTGCCTCTTTTGTTTGTGTGCCCAGATGATTTTTCTTCAAAATGTACTTGCAAATGTGTGTTAATTAGATCCCCTTCAGAATAAATTTTAATGATATAACCATAAAGTTTTCGGAGCTATGAAAAATGGACTACCCGCATCGTCATATTTAAAGAGCACAGCAGAGGCTAGTTAATTGTAAAGAGCCGCATAAACTAGACAGCCACATCGCAATAGCATGGATTATTTAATCCATCGCTGGATCGCTCCATCATTGCCTCAGCCATTCAGTGGAGTTAAGAGCACTCCCAGTCTGTACACCTGGCTACATTTAAACAAACAACATTAGCAAAAAAAACAAGTTCTATTTTGACAACCTCTTGAGTTAGACAGAGCGACTGTCATGCCGAAAGACGACCGTTGGCCAAAAAAAGTGTCTGGGCTACGTAACAATGGCGTTTGAATGGCTGTTGGCGTGTAAACAAACACCAACTGTTATGTTGACAACCATTCATTTAGATTTAAACGGAGCCAATACCAGTACCACACACGCAGTGACTTTACCACGATGCCTCGTTTAGTCGTTAAACCCCTGTACTGGGGAAATCTCCAGGCAGAGTACAACAGAACCTACAGGCCTAGCATAGGCTAGCACAAATCTTCCAAATCCAATATTTTGGAGCCTGGAGATCATGGCGGTTTGGTTTTGGGCGACAGCACACATCATCAGGTTTGTATTTCCCCCTGCTTGTGCAGGTCACACTTTGGCTGATTTTGTTTACAATGAAGTCATGCTATGCACATGACCTTGACTCGCCACCGAGTTGCCATGTACAGAGTTTCTATGCTTGAGTGAGCTGCCTGGACGATACATTTGGAGTGGAATGAGTGACACCGGAAAATAAGCATGTAAGTCAAATCAGTAACCCAACTAATTATATAGTATGCCTACATGGAACTTATACTTTATAGTCTTGCCTTTCTCCTATTGGCTATTTAAATTGACTCAACGGAGGTGCATTTTGTGGAAATGATGTATACCTATGCTTGGTTTATTTTATATCAAAAAGGTGTTTTGAATAGCAAAACTTGACCTAACAAGTAAAACATCCTCTTCGGCGTTTGACATGTTGATGTTTTCTGATTTGTTTTGCTAACTGCCAAGACCTTAAATGATTAACTATAAACTCACTTGCAAGTGCGTCCAAAATAATTATGACTAAAGAGAGTTGGTAGGGAGAGTAGCAGCAGAAAAGAGCCGTGGCAAAGAGACCTTTTCTGGGTCATGTTGACCAAAAGTCTGGGCTCATATTCATAAAGCATCTCAGAGTACGACTGCTGATCTAGATTCATGTTTTTGCCATTTAGATCATAATGAACAGGATTATGTGGACAGTGGGGACCTGTTCCTAGATCAGTACTCCTACTACTCTCTGAGAATCTCTATGAATATGGGCCCTGATGCTGCATGGTGCCTCTTCTTCAAAATCACATGAATTTGTTCTGCAGCTCCAACTGATTAATTAGGATGAATAATAATTGCCCCTTGAGCTTTTCCATTCCAGCATGAAGAGTAATTGACAATCTAATATCACAAGACTTGGCATTAAACAATCCGAATAATTTATTATCAAGCCACCTTCTAATCTTTGTTCTGTGATGAAAACATTTAATCCTCCTTTGTCAGAATTTAGTACCATACCATACGATGCCTTCATTTTTGGGGTACTGTAGTCCCCCTGTTTATGCATTCATAATGCCTTTATAACAGCAACTTAAGACACAACATCTGTCATAGGACGTTTTTCTGTGATGCAGTTGTGGTCTTCTCAACAAATTCAATTCTATGTTTGTTTGAGTGGGTGTAGAAAGGTCAGAGATACAGGAAGTAAGCCAACTCAATACATCAGTCAAGTAATGACTGTCGATGTAGTCTTGAAAAACACATTGAAATGTCCTGCTATAAGTAATTTTTTTACATTAGTTCCATTTAAGGGTGACTTAAGAAATCAATTTTCTCCTCATTAAGAAAATAATTACTCTTCCTCTTATGAGTAGGTTTTATTCCCTGGAGTTGGTCTTAAATGGAATCAACAGCTTGGAGGTCACAAAAGGTTAAAGTCTCTTATTGATTTGAAAGTAATTAACTTGTATAAATCTTTAGGAACACTTTTATAAGCATGAATCCACCGCCTATAGGTAGTGAGGACTGTTCAACGTTGATCTGACCAATTGGAATTCATGCTTCAGGATTGTTTTGATCACGCGGACTGGGAAATGTTCCCGGGTTGTCTTTTGGAATAGTATCGAATAGTATACATTGAGTCAGTGACTGGGTTCATCCGGAAATGCACAGAGGATGTTGTTCCTACTGTGATGATTACAACTTACCCAAACCAAAAACCAAAAAAGCACAAGCCACCACATTTAACCACGGCAAGGTGACTGGGAACATGGACGTGTACAAACAGACCAGCTTTGACTTCTGCAAGGCAATCAGAGGCAAAAACAACAGTACAGGAACAAAGTGGAGTGGCAGGGACTCCAGACAATCACTGATAATATAGGGAAAGATGGCCATGTCGCGGAGACCAACGCCTCACTCCCGCACATGCTAAATTCCTTTGCCTGCTTCGAGGAAAACAATACTGAGCTGCCAAATTGGGCCCCGCCGTTTACGTGTCCTCCACATCCTCCGTGGCCAACGTAAGACATTCAAGCGTGTTAACACTCTCAAGGCTGCTGGCCCAGACAACATCCCAAGCTGTGTCCTCAGAGCATATGCAGGCCATCTGACTGGAATGTTTACAGACATATTCAATCTCTCCCTATTCCAGTCTGTTATCCCCACTTGCTTCAAGATGTTCACCATTGTTCCTGTACCCAAGAAAGCGAAGGTAACTGAACTAAATTACTATCATCATGAAGTGCTTTGAGAGGCTGGTTAAGGACCATATCACTTCCACCTTACCCAACATCCTAGATCCACTACAATTTGCATACCGCCCCAACAGATCTACAGATGACGCAATCACCATTGCGCTCTCCCCTATCCCACCTGGACAAGAGGAATACCTATGTGAGAATGCTGGTCATCGACTACAGCGCAGCCTTCAACAACGTAGTGCCCTCCGAGCTCACCACTCTAAGCTCAGGACCTTGGCTCTGAACCCCTCCCTGTGAAACTGGGTCCTCGACTTCCTGGCAGGCCGACCCCAGATGGTGAAGGAAGGCAACATAGGGCCCCACGGGTGCGTGCTCAGCCCCCTCCTGTACTCCCTATTCACCCATGACTGCGTGGCTACGCACGTCTCCAACTCAACGGCCTACAGGGAGGAGATGAGAGCCTTGGCAGATTGGTGCCAGGAAAATAACCTCTCCCTCAACAAAATGATAGAGCTGTTCGTGGACGACATGACAATGCAGAGAGAGAAAGCCCCCATCCACATAGACGGGGCTGCAGTGGAGAGGATTAAAAGCTCCTCGGCGTGCACATCACTGAGGACCTGTGAAGAAGGTGCAACAGCGCCTCTTCAACCTCAGGAGGCAAAAGAATTTTGGCGTCACCCCTCATATCCTCACAAACCTCTACAAATGCACGATCGAGAGCATTCTGCCGGGCTGTTCACTGCCTGCTACGGCAACTGCACCGCCCGCAACCACAGGGCTCCAGTGGGTGGCGCGGTCAGCCCAACGCATCACTTAGGGCACAATGTCTCCCGTCCCAGGACATCTACAGAATCCGGTGTCACAGGAAGGCCGTGAAGATCATCAAGGACATCAGCCACCTGAGCCACGGCCTAATCATCCTGCTACCATCTAGCAGGTGGAGAAAATACAGGTGCATCAAAGCTGGTACCCTGCCCTGCACCTTAGACACTGTCACTAGCCGGCTACCACCCAGTACTCTACCCTGCACCTTAGACACTGTCACTAGCTGGCTACCACCCAGTACTCTACCCTGCAGCTTAGACCGCTGCCCTATATACATAGTCATTGAACACTGGTCACTTTAATAATGTTTATTGTTCTGAAGTCATTTCTGTTGTTGGGAACAGGTAAGATTACCATTCCTGCAACATTGTTATTTTTAAATGTAGGTTGATCTTTGAAGGATTAAACTTTGATTACTCACTTTATCTATACGTTTTTCTCGAAATAGCTCATGCTATATAACTACTGCTTTACATAGCTTTTTCCTACTTACAGTATATATTGTCCATACTGTCTATGCACACCACATATTTACAGTGCTTTCGGAAAGTATTCAGACCCCTTGACTTATTCCACATTTTGTTAAGTTTCAGCCTTATTCTGAAATTGTTTCCCCCCTCATTAATCTACACACCATAATGACAAAGCAAAAATAGGTTTTTAGGAGGAAAAAAACGGAAATATCACATTTACATAAGTATTCAGACCCTTTATTCAGTACTTTGTTGAAGCACCTTTGGCAGCGATTACAGCCTCGGATCTTCTTGGGTATGACGCTACAAGCTTGGCACACCTGTATTTGAGGAGTTTCTCATATTCTTCTATGCAGATCCTCAGGTTGGATAGGGAGCGTTGCTGCACAGCTATTTTCAGGTCTCTCCGGAGATGTTAGGTCTCTCCGGGCTCTGGCTAGGCCACTCAAGGACATTCAAAGACTTGTCCCAAAGCCACTCATGCATTGTCTTGGCTGTGTACTTAGGGTCGTTGTTCTGTTGGAAGGTGAACCTTCGCCCCAGTCTGAGGTCCTGAGTGCTCTGGAGCAGGTTTTCATCAAGGATCTTTCTGTACTTTGCTCCGTTCATCTTTGCCTCGATCATGACTAGTCTCCCAGTCCCTTCCACTGAAACACGTCCCCACAGCATGATACTGCCACCACCATGCTTCACCGTAGGGATGGGGCCAGGTTTCCTCAAATCAAATTGTATTTGTCACATGCGCCGATTACAACCGGTGTAGACCTTACAATTTTTAGGGCCTTCCTCTGACACCGCCTGGTATAGAGGTCCTGGATGGTAGGAAGCTTGGCCCCGGTGATATACTGGGCTGTACGCACTACCCTCTGTAGTGCCTTGCGGTCGGAGGCCGAGCAGTTGCCGTACCAGGCAGTGATGAAATCCGTCAGGGTGCTTTCAATGGTGCAGCTGTAGAACCTTTTGAGTATCTGAGGACCCATGCCAAATCTTTTCAGTCTCCTGAGGGGGAATAGGTTTGTCGTGCTCTCTTCACGACTGTCTTGGTGTGCTTGGAGCATGTTAGTTTGTTGGTGATGTGGACACCAAGGACCTTGAAACTCTCAACCTGCTCCACTACAGTCCCATCAATAGGGGTGTGCTCAGTCCTCCATTTCCTGTAGTCCACAATCATCTCCTTTGTCTTGATCATGTTGAGGGAGAGGTTGTTGTCCTTGCACCACATGGTCAGGTCTCTGACCTCCTACCTATAGGCTGTCTCATCATTGTTTGGTGATCAGGCCTACCACTGTTGTGTCATCAGCAAACTTAATGATGGTGTTTGAGTCATGCTTGGACAAGCAATCTTGGGTGAACAGGGAGTACAGGAGGGGACTGAGCACGCACCCCGGAGGGGCCACCGTGTTGAGGATCAGCGTGGCGGATGTGTTGTTATCTACCCTTACCACCAAGGGGCTGGCCCGTCAAGGAAGACTAGGAACCAGTTGCAGAGGGAGGTGTTTAGTCCCA
The DNA here is from genome assembly GCF_029448725.1 of Salvelinus fontinalis. Classification (NCBI taxonomy): domain Eukaryota; kingdom Metazoa; phylum Chordata; class Actinopteri; order Salmoniformes; family Salmonidae; genus Salvelinus; species Salvelinus fontinalis. The sequence continues at coordinate 5,033,486 of NC_074676.1, read as the reverse complement.
GGGTCCTTAGCTTAGTGATGAGCTTTGAGGGCACTATGGTGTTGAACGCTGAGCTGTAGTCAATGAATAGCATTCTCACATAGGTGTTCCTTTTGTCCAGGTGTGAAAGGGCAGTGTGGAGTGCAATAGAGATTGCATCATCTGTGGATCTGTTGGGGCTGTATGCAAATTGGAGTGGGTCTAGGGTTTCTGGGATAATGCTGTTGTGAGCCATGACCAGCCTTTCAAAGCACTTTATGCCTACAGATGTGAGTGCTGCAGGTTGGTAGTCATTTAGGCAGGTTACCTTAATGTTCTTGGGCACAGGGACTATGGGGGTCTATGGGGGCGAGCGTAGAAGTTATTTAGCTCGTCTGGAAGGCTCGTGTCACTGGGCACCTCTCGGCTGTGCTTCCCTTTGTAGTCTGTAATAGTTTGCAAGCCCTGCCACATCCGACGAGCATTGGAGCCGATGTAGTACGATTCAATCTTAGTCCTTTATTGATGCTTTGCCTGTTTGATGGTTCGTTGGCGGGCATAGCGGGATTTCTTATATGCTTCCGGGTTAGAGTCCTGCCCCCTTGAAAGCAGCAGCTTTCTGAGCTTTAGCTCAGTGCAGATGTTGCCTGTAATCCATTGCTTTTGGTTGGGGTATGTACGTACTGTCACTGTGGGGATGACGACCTCGATGCACTTATTGATAAAGCCAGTGACTGATGTGGTGTACTCCTCAATGCCATCGGAAGAATCCCGGGAACATATTCCAGTCTGTGCTAGCAAAACAGTTCTGTAGTTTAGCATCTGCTTCATCTGACCACTTTTTAGACCGAGTCACTGGTGCTTCCTGTTTTAATTTTTGCTTGTCAGAAGGAATCATGAGGATAGCATTTTGTTCAGATTTGTCAAATGGAGGGCGAGGGAGAGCTTTGTATGCAGCTCTGTGTGTGCAGTAAAAGTGGTCTAGAATTGTTTTCCCTCTGGTTGCACATTTAACATGCTGATAGAAATTAGGTAAAACTGATGTAAGTTTCCCTGCAGTAAAGTCCCCGGCCACTAGGAGCGCCGCCTCCAGACGTGACACTTGGCATTCAGGCCAAAGAGTTCAGTTTTGGTTTCATTAGTCCAGAGAATCTTGTGTCTCATGGTCTGAGAGTCCTTTAGGTGCCTTTTGGCAAAATCCAAGCGGGCTGTCATGTTCTTTTTACTGAGGAGTGGCTTCCGTCTGGCCACTCTACAATAAAGACCTGATTGATGGAGGGCTGCAGAGATGTTTGTCCTTCTGGAAGGTCCTCCCTTCTCCACAGAGGAACTAGAGCTCTGTCAGAGTGACCATCGGGTTCTTGGTCACCTCCCTGACCAAGGCCCTTCTCCCCTGATTGCTCAGTTTGGCCGGGCGACCAGCTCTAGGAAGAGTCATGGTTGTTCCAAACTTCTTCCATTTAAGAATAATAGAGGCCACTGTGTTCTTGGGGACCTTCAATGCTGCAGAAATGTTTTGGTACCCTTCCCCAGATCTATGCCTCGACACAATCCTGTCTCGGGGCTCTACGGACAATTACTTCAACCTCATGGCTTGGTTTTTGCTCTGACATGCACTGTCAACTGTGGGACCTTATATAGAAAGACGTGTGCCTTTTCAAATCAGGACCAATCAGTTGAATAAGGTATCTTTTTTATTTTTAAGACGTGCAAAAATGTCTAAAAACCTGTTCTCACTTTGTCATTATGGGGTATTGTGTGTAGATTTGCTGAGGATTTCTTGTTATTTAATCAGTTTTAGAATAAGCCTATAACGTATCAAAATGTGGAAAACGTCAAGGGGTGTGAGTTACAACTTTTATTTTTGCAAGATATATTTAAAAGTCTTTATTTTCAGATTGGATTCAATTCAACATTGAACCCCATCAACCACCACTCTACGATTTCCCTCCTCTTTCCTATTCCCTCCCCGACCCGGGGCAGACATATTAATATTTAAAGTTCTAGATAATTTAAAGGAAGGATGTATACCACCAGGCAGGTGCTTAAGTACTAATAAAATGCATATATTATGCAGATAAGGGAACAAGGTTCTGGGCATTTTTGCATACATTAAAATAAAGTAAAAACCTGATGAAACCATATTCAAAAGTATTACCGATTATGCTCCCAATTAACACATTTTCATCAAAAACATAATCTCTCATTGTACAGTATTGGTGTTTTTGATAAAAACCTAACAAAAAAACTCCCTTAAACATCTTAAAATTGTATAATTGAGAGTTAAGGGTTACTGGTTGTCCCAATATCTGCCAAACACACCAATTCACAATGTCATCTCTTTCACTAGGTGGTCTGTACCTCTGGACCTCCCAATCACACCACTTATCCCATGTCTCCTCTCCTCAGCATCTTAACCAAAGCGGCTTTCCCCGCCCAATTCCCATTCCCAAATCCCCTAACCCAATTCTCCACTGGACACCCAAAAATGTGCAGAAAAAGCATTTCCAGTAGGAAGCCAACTCTTTCATCTTACCAGGAAGTCTTATATACAATGTCATAGACACACTGCACACCCAACATCTTATCCATGATGTTTTGGTTGAGCGCAACAGTATGTGATCGTTAAAGTTATCTTTTTGTCCACAGACCAGCAGCTTACCAAAGGGTTAAATGCTAGTTCTAAGCTTAGCTAACATAGTTCTGAGTCGGTAGATTTAAAATAAGGTTCCAGACATAGCTGACATCAGACATTCGTGCCTTTTTAAAGTTGTCCACCAGATAGACAAGATGCAAGTTGATCACTGCGCTGGCAAATCCATGGTGTACATTTAACTCGGGAAGTGTAAAATGTACACTATTTTCAGTGAACATATGAGTCCCACTGTACTGGTGGTAACGTAACACATAAAAGTGTTTAACTATGTTGCGGTGTTCCCCATTCAACTCTTAAAGTGTTCAAATTAACTTGATTGTGGTGTTTGCATTGCTCTACTGTGGAGTAATACGCAACACCTGCAGTGTAAAACATAACACTTGACTTAAAGTAAACTGAACTCACTTTGCTTAGTGTTGGTGCTGTAGTGTTACAGTACTGTAAATAACACCTGTAGTGTTACTGTAAATCATTTTGGGGTCTTGTTTTAACAATGTATGATGTAAAGCCTAATTAGCATATTTCCCAGGGTGCCCTTTCTTTTCGAGTTAATTGTAGACTTACCACCCACGACTGTATTTGTTAGTGACAGAGACCTGCTTATTGAATTCATTCCTGTAAAAGGTCTGTGGATTTAACCAAGTGAGTACCTAGGCTAATCCTATCATTGAAATTGACTCTGAAAATACCATACATTTATCATGAGGTTTTACTTCGATGGTCTAGTTTTACCTTAACACAGTCGTGTCAGGAAACTCCTGGTTTATAGGCTGCGTCAGGCCTGCAAGTCACGTCATGCGGGCTTGCAAAGTGATATGTAATTCCTATTGGTAGTGATGGGAAACCGAGGCTTTCTGAAGGCTTTGGCGCTTTCACCAAATTGTGCGTAAAACCGGTTCATGGTTCATTACTCGGCGCTTAATTATCAGCTCACAATGCACATTAGTGACATTTTCTGGTCAGCAATAAATAGCAGCGTGTGATTATCCAATGTTTTTTTTCTCTCCACTGTTTCATCAAAACTCTGTGGCGCGACGGTAAGTCGTTGACTTTTTTTTGCCTATAATCAGTTGGAATACCATGTTTGCATCATCCTTCCCTTTCTTGTCTTCAAGGTTAACTATTTTTTCAAAAACGGAAACTATGGCATTATTTAGGATGCTTAAGACGGACGCTTATACAATACAAAATAAAACAAATGATTTGAACAGGAGTGCAAAGTGTGGTTTCACAAAACTATTTTCAAATGATTGCGTCTTCAATGGGATTCAAACTCATACCCGCACGTCCTTGAATGTTCCGTAGTTCAACACTTGCTAAACTACCAGAAAGGATTTCGAACATGTAGGTTCACCTAACTATATTTGTAAGTACAGTGTCCAGTAGAGGTCAGAGTTTGAAAGGAGCTTGGCATCAAAGAAAGCACCGGAACGATGCCGAAATCAGTGGGATCTCTCATTTTGCAACACACGGTGTGAAAAAGCACATGATCAAACAAGACTTCGGATATCATTGATGACACACTTTTGACAAAGTGATACACACATCAGCAAACCGCTTCGAAAGTTAGCTGCTTAGCGATTTCGACTCCTGCCTCGGAGTTCCGGTATCTAATGTAACATCATTACCTATACCTATTGGAATCCAGCCAGATTTAGGATATCCAACATTTGGAATTTGTATTCACCCACAACCTGCATTCAGAATGATAGTCTTCCTATCCAATTTCCTAACCTTCACCATCTAAACTGGAACAACCATTTCAGTAATGGTGCAATAAATCTAACTAACTGGTTGGATCAGTTTAGAAAAATATATGTTAGTTATCAATGTACAGTGGCAAGAAAAAGTATGTGAACCCTTTGGAAATACCTGGATTTCTGCATGAATTGGTAATAAAATTTGATCTGATCTTCATCTAGGTCACAACAATAGACAAACACAGTCTGCTTAAACTAATAACACACAAACAAGTATACATTTTCATGTCTTTATTGAACACACTGTGTAAACATTCACAGTGCAGGGTGGAAAAAGTATGTGAACCCTTGGATTTAATAACTGGTTGACCATCCTTTTGGAAGAAATAACCTCATCCAAACTTTTTCTGTAGTTGCCGATCAGACCTGCACAACGGTCAGGAGGAATTTTGGACCATTCCTCTTTACAAAACTGTTTCAGTTCAGTAATATTCTTGGGATGTCTGGTGTGAACTGCTCTCTTGAGGTCATGCCACAGCATCTCAATCAGGTTGAGGTCAGGATCAGACTGGGCCAGAAGGCATACAGTGCCTTCCAAAAGTATTCATTCCCCTTGGGAGTTTTTCCTATTTTGTTGATTACAACCTATAATGTATTAAATGGATTTTTATTTGGATTTCATGTAATGGACATGCACATAATAGTCCAAATTTGGTGAAGTGAAATTAAAAAAATTACTTATTTCGAAGAAAGAAAATATATATACAGTATAATTGGAAAGTGGTGCATGCATATATATTCACCCCTTTTGCTATGAAGCCCCTAAATAAGATCTGGCGCAACCAATTACCTTCAGAAGTCACATAATTAGTTAGATTGCACACAGGTGGACTTTATTTAAGTGTCCCATGAGCTGTCACATGATCTCAGTATATATACACCTGTTCTGAAAGGCCCCAGAGTCTGCAACACCACTAAGCAAGGGGCACCACCAAGCAAGCGGCACCATGAAGACCAAGGAGCTCTCCAAACAGCTCAGGGACAAAGTTGTGGAGAAGTACAGATCAGGGTTGGGTTATAAAAAAATATCAGAAACTTTAAACATCACACGGGGCACCATTAAATCCATTATTAAATAATGGAAAGAATATGGCACCACAACAAGCCTGCCAAGAGAGGGCCGCCCACCAAAACCCACGGACCAGACAAGGAGGGCATTAATCAGAGAGGCAACAAAGAGACCAAAGTTAACCCTGAAGGAGCTACAAAGCTCCACATCAGCGATTGGATTATCTGTCCATAGGACCACTTTAAGCTGTACACTCCACAGAGCTGGGCTTTACTGAAGAGTGGCCAGAAAAAAAAACTTTCCTTGATGGCCAAAAAGCTCAATTTTAGTCTGATCTGACTAGAGTACCTTCTTCCATATGTTTGGTGGAGTCTCCCACATGTCTTCTGGTGAACACCAAATGTGTTTGCTTATTTTTTTTCTTTAAGCAAACGCTATGTCTGAGGCAAACCCAACATCTCTCATTACCCCGAGAACACCATCCACACAGTGAAGCACGGTGGTGGCAGCATAATGCTGTGGGGATGTTTTTCATCGGCAGGGACTGAGAAATTTGAGACTGGGACAGAGGTTCACCTTCCAGCAGGACAATGACCCCAAGTATACTGCTAAAGCAATACTCAAGTGGTTTAAGGGGAGATATTTAAATGGTTTGGAATGGTCTAGTCAAAGCCCAGACCTCAATCCAACTGAGAATCTGTGATATGACTTAAAGATTGCTGTATACCAACGGAACCCATCCAACTTGAAGGAGCTGGAGTAGTTTTGCCTTGAAGAATGGGCAAGAATCCCAGTGGCTAGATGTGCCAAGCTTATAGAGACATACCCCAAGAGACTTTCAGCTGTAATTTCTGCAAAAGGTGGCTCTACAATGTATTGACTTTGGGGGGATGAATAGTTATGCACACTCAAGTTTTCAGTTTTTTTTGGTCTTATTTCTTGTTTGTTTTGCAATAGAACATATTTTGCATCTTCAAAGTGGGAGGCATGTTGTGTAAATCAAATGATACAACCCCCCCCCCAAAATCCATTTTAATTCCAGGTTGTAAGGCAACAAAATAGGAAAATTGCATTGGGGGGTAATTACCTTCGCAAGCCACTGTATTTTCTTCTGTTGAAGCCATTCTGTTGTTGATTTACTTCTGTGTTTTGGGTCTTTGTCCTGTTGCATCAGCCAACTTCTGTTGAGCTTTAATTGGTGGACAGATAGCCTAAACATTCTCCTGCTATTTTATTTTAATAAACTTGGGAATTCATTTTTCCGTCGATGATAGCAAGTTGCCCAGGCCCTGAGGCAGCAAAGCAGCCCCAAACCATGATGCTCCCTCCACCATACTTTACAGTTGGGATCAATCAAATTTAATCAATCAAATGTATTTATAAAGCCCTTTTTACATCAGCCAATGTCACAAAGTTTTGGGATGAGGTTTTGATGTTGATGTGGTGTGCCTTTTTTTCTCCACACATAGTGTTGTGTGTTCCTTCCAAACAACTCAACTGTAGTTTCATCTGTCCAAGGTATATTTTGCCAGTAGCGCTGTGGAACATCCAGGTGCACTTTTGCAAACTTCAGACATGCAGCAATGTTTTTTTTGGACAGCAGCGGCTTCTACCGTGGTGTCCTCCCATGAACACCATTCTTGTTTAGTGTTTTACGTATCGTAGACTCGTCAACAGAGATGTTAGCATGTTGCAGAGATTTCTGTAAGTCTTTAGCTGACACTCTAGGATTCTTCTTAACCTCATTGAGCATTGCGCGCTGTGCTCTTGCAGTCATATTTGCAGGACGGCCACTCCTAGGGAGAGTAGCAACAGTGCGGAACTTTCTAAATTTTTAGGCAATTTGTCTTACCTTGGACTGATGAACATCAAGGCTTTTAGAGATACTTTTGTAACCCTCTCCAGCTTTATACAAGTCAACCATTCTTAATCGTACGTCTTCTGAGATCTCTTTTGTTTGAGGCATGCACATCAGGCAATGCTTCTTGTGAATAGCTAACTCAAATTTTGCGATCGTTTTTTTATAGGGCAAGGCAGCTCTAACCAACATCTCCAGGTTAGCTGACTCCTGACTCCAATTATCTTTTGGAGAAGTCATTAGCCTAGGGGTTCACATTCTTTTCCCAACCTACACTGTGAATGTTTAAATGATGTATTCAATATAGACGAGAAAAATACTATAATTTGTGTGTTATTAGTTTAAGTGCACTGTTTCTCTATTGTTGTGATTGAGATGGTCAGATCAAATTTGATGACCAAGTTATGCAGAAATCCAGGTAATTTTCTTGCCACTGTACATGCAAAAACACAGATATAGAAAAATTCAAAAAAATCTATTTGCAGTAGAGCATGCTGGAAAATTTGAAAATGATGGGCATGGTCTTGATGGCACAGCAAAGTGACCCGTGTTGCTTAGTGTAGATTTTTCAATGTAACACTTCTAGTGTTGATTCAGGTGTTACATTAACACTCATTGGTGTAAAAGACCCCTGGTGTTGGTGTTAATAACCAGTGTTAAACCAAAACCACGCCCATCATTATCATATTTCCCAGCATGCTCTATTGCAGATTGATTTTTAGTTTTAATATCTATGTTTTTGCATGTACATTGATTTATTACTTAATCTTATGCTGCTCAAATATAAATAACATACATTTTTCTAAACTAATCCATATGTTACTTATTGCACCCGTTACTGGCATTGTTGTTCCAGTTTAGATGGTTTAGTTAGTCTCATATTTTTAGGTTGTTTCACACACAGTTCTGAGCTATAGTTCAAATCAGAGTTTGATGTTGTTACATTGTATTTTTTTCATTTTGTCCGGTTGGTTGCACATTGCCAAATGTCAAACGAAATAAATTCCTGAACAAAACCATGTGTCCATGCAAGTCATTTGTTTATTGGACCAGAATTTGCACATTAAATCCCTTTACTATTATCATGAAGCGTCACTTTTGTGTCCCAATCTTCATATTAATTTTGCTTTGGTATTCCAACAACGTGGGCTACTAAATGCGCTGCTAGTCACAGAATGTTTCAGAGATCTCAAATTATATGATGCTTTGTGCATTTCATCAAATGCTCACAGTCAAACAACCAGTAATAATGTGTGACGGGTTCTTTTCCTGTGCTTGGACCGGACTGCGTTCTCACCTGCAGCAAACCACACCATGGTACGAATTGAATCGGACCGAGACCACCCTTTTTGAGCGAACCACGGTGCATTGTTTAGTGTGCTCCTGAGAGCGGATAGTGTTCACACCAGTCTCCTCAACCCGGCAGTCATTCTGAATGCAGAATACAAATTTAAAATGTTTGTTATCCCCACTCTGGAAAGTGGGATTGGAATTGGAATTACACATACTTTTTCAAGCTAGCTTAATATGACTTGCAGGCCATATGTGGCCTGTAAACCATGAGTTTAAGGCCACTGTATTAGGGTAAAGCTAGACACTCAGCATAAGGCCTTATGAAATTATAACATATTTAATAGAAAATGTATTTGCTTAGGATCTCACTTGATGAAATCCACCCATGTCTCTGTCACTAACAAACAGTCATGGGTGGTAACTCTACAATTCACTCAAAAGGCAAGGCACTCTGGGAAATATGCAAAAAAGCCTTTACACTAAGCAGTTTGTTAATTCCTGTATAGACACTGGACGAGTGTTAAATGTAACACTCAGTGTTGAGTTAACACTGGATGATTTTCTGTTTATAAAACAATAACTCTGGTTATTAACACCAACAGTGGAGGTTGTTTTACACCATTGAGTGTTATTTTCACTCTTACAGAGTGAATTGAACTCCTGAATCAACAGTCCAAATGGGACACTGAAAAATCAACATTGGCGAATTTGCTGTCTGAGTGCTAGGTGCTGTAAAGAGCAAGCCTGATCCAACCAAGAGCAATCCTGAGACCGGAGCCTGTATTCATAAAGCTATATCCTACATCAGCACTCCAACGCTGAGAAAAAATGCCCAGAATCAGCACCCTAAGGGTTGAGGTGCTACTGTACAGTATATACAGTATGTTGGTGTGGACCAGTCCTATCCTATACTGGTACACCTTTTTTCCCCAATCACACATACATTATCTTAGGCACAAACACGTTCCCAGCTTGCTGCCTCACTAAGGTAATTCTGAGAATGATACTCAGAAAAGGAAATGTTCAATTCAAATTCTATATTATCTTAGAGGAACTGTATTCATCCAATGTCCTAATAGCTCTACAAAATATAGTGTGTTTTGGATCCACTCAAGGCATTGTTACGCAGGATGTTATATTGGTTAAATTCTTATGTGGGGCAAAATACTGGTTGAGAGAAGAACGTGGTATATATATTCCCTTTGGGGAAGATGTAGCACTTATTGAAAATAAGCACAAGCCCCATAACAATGTCAGAAATCCATTTCTCTCACCGGTATTTCTACTATGTGATAGGACCAACTAATGGATGTTGGAACCCTTAAAACAACTGATAGTTATCATTTTTCTTACCTCTCAACTTGAAAAAAAATATCTACTCTTCAAGGACTCTTTTTTTTTAGAGCACTTTGATCATTATGAAAGGCACTCTGACTTTGGTAAATGCCTTACATTTTAGCACAGGGGTATTGTCATTAAAACCCTACCGGCTCTGAGCAGAGATCTTGAGTTTAAATTATTTATTTTTTAAACGGATTAAAAGTGAACCTGACTGGTCTACTGTGGCTAAGGATCTCTGATGGTATGTAAATTATGACGTGAAGGGAAATTTTGTCTCTAACTAATTGTGTACTCCCGTGACCAGTCTGTACTGGACGGGAATTCATGTTCCTGTCAAGAAAAAGTTCAATCAGAACAGTAGTGAAGTTTTCAGGCACTTTGATAACTGGGCCAGCCGCTAGTTCTGAACTTTTACATCACCAATGGGATTATGGGAACTGTGGTACATGATCATCCTCCCACATGGGTTCTGCTCTGCTGCTTGGTGGATATCAACTACATACAGATGCCCAAAGGGGCAAAGTAGCTTTAAAATGTACATCTTGAAACAGCTGAAATACAATATTTTTGGTTGTAAAGATATTTCACAACGGTTTAGACGGTACAATGATTCTCTACACTCGGAGTGCTTGTTTTGTCTCGCAAACTTAAATTAGGCAAACTATTGGACTTTTAGCAGCCAGGAAATGGCGGAGCATGTTCTCCATATTAAACATTTAAGTAACTGGTTCCACAGCCTTTTTTAATTTACTGAACTTTTCGATCAAAGTGTTAACTGAATTTAACATGTTTAGTTGGCCCAAACTTAGCTTCAATTTGAGAAAAGTTCAGTCAACTTAAAATTATGTGTTTGCTCAACTTGTCTTGTACGGTGTCCTCCTTAAGGACATTTAAAATAAACAATGGCATTGACGTTCAAGTGCAGACTATCAGATAATCCTGAATGAATTGTGAATTATAATGAGTGGGAACAGATACAGCTACAGATAAACAAATATCATACCCCCAAGACATGCTAACCTCTCCATTACAATGGTGGCAGGTAGCCTAGGGGTTAGAGCGTTGGGCCAGTAACCGAAAGATTGCTGGTTTCGAAATCCCTGAGCTGACAAGGTAACACTCTGTCGTTCTGCCCCTGAACAAGGCAGTTAACCCACCGTTCCTACGGTAGGCCGTCATTGTAAATATGAAATGTTTTTAACTGACTTGCCTAGTTAAACAAAGGTTAGATAAAAACAATGAAAAGATAAACAATAGCGGGAGGTTAGAATTTTTGAGGGAGATATGATATTTGTGCGTCTAACGTTCTCACTCATTATTCACGATTCATTCAGGATGATCTGTAACCATGGTAGCATCCACATTCACGTAGAAGTGTTTAGAAACATATTCTATCCTTATTTACAGTAAAAGTTACTCCAAAATGACACAATACCCTATTTACCATTCATTTCTATTGGACACAAAAGAATCTGGTTCGGGGCATAGCGATCTTTCTACTACGCCACCATGTCTGTGCCAATGACTTATTTGACCTCTTTTGCTTCCCTTTGCACTTCAAAGTAAATCTCAGCTCTGTTAAAATAGTGAGTGTACTTTTATTTATCGTTGTGATTAAGGAGTCAAATCAAAAAGAGTATTACGCCCCACCAACATTAGATAACTCTACAGAAAAACCTAGAACAATGTAATCATCTATGTCAACATGTGTCAAATATGTAAGTTGAAAACAAAAGCACCGTGTGTGTGTGTGTGTGTGTGTGTGTGTGTGTGTGTGTGTGTGTGTGTGTGTGTGTGTGTGTGTGTGTGTGTGTGTGTGTGTGTGTGTGTGTGTGTGTGTGTGTGTGTGTGTGTGTGTGTGTGTGTGTGTTCCAACACCTTTTTTTTGTGTGTAAAACAATGCCCAAATAATAATTTCTAGTTGAATGAACACGTGAGACAATTTGAGCCAACACATCATTTTAAGTTGACAGAATTTTTGCCTAAGCTTTCAAGCTAAATTTGGGCCAACTTAAAATGTTAAGTTCAAGTAACAATTTGACAGAAATGGTGAGTAAGCTAAAAAAAAAAAAAAAAAAGACTGTAGAACCAGTTACTCCATAATAATTTGTTGAAACAACTAGAATTTGTTTTTCAGTGAAGGACTTTAATAAAATCACAGTCCAATCAAACAAGAACACAGTCACAGTGTCGAAAGGGGCCCCATCCCAAATGACACCCTATTCCCTATATGGTGCACTACTTTTGACCAGAGCCCATAGTGCACTACTTTTGACCAGAGCCCTATGTAATGGAATTGAGTGCCATTTGGGGCGTAAAGCAGAGTCAACGGCTTCATTCATTCCCCAGACTTCACCTACGTTCAAGCCAGACATGACAGGATGATCCTACCTCCCAGTCCCACCAACCCCAGAGGCACTAAGTGACAATAATAACAGGCTTGGTGGATGTAATGCAATTTATACTATTTGATCATGGCTCATCATTATCTCATTCCCAATGCCTAATAACAACATGCAAGCTATTATGCTGAAAGGAATAGTGCCAAAGGACAGCACTAGCAACCCACATGGCACACTATTCCCTATGCATTCTACGAAACACAGTACCATTTGGGACTCAGCCTAAGACGAGGACGGATGATAATTCACCATTTGCATTTAGATTATACCTCTTTACACTGACACATGAATGGACTTCTTTGGTGTTTTTCTGTTCGGTTCACGTCAAAGTGGATGATTGTATTCATGGTAATACCTACATTTATACGGGCTTTTAGACTATCTCGCGAGGAAAGAGAGACAATAGTGAGGAATGCTGCAGGCATGGAATGTATGGAGTATTCTCCAAAGACTCAACCTACATAGCTGGATGTTCTGTACTTAATTGCACACTTTTAGCTTCGAAAGGCTTCAGGAAATGTATATTCTAGTGTTCTCGCATGGATCAAATGTGTTTCAGTGCTAGGTATCTCATTGCAATAGAAGTGTTACTGTACGTTAGTGCAGATGTATCTTTTGGTTACTCCACACAATCAAAAGGAGTGTTGGTGAGAATAGAAATGTAAAATCTTTCCCAAAAAATCAAAGGTCTGCTCTGAGTCATATCATCTGTCTGATGTTGATGAGTTTATTCCAGTGGGGTTGCAACTGCCATCCTATTTTGACTGTGTGGTGCAGCTCCTTGACTTTCATTGTGTCTTCAGAACATGTTAGAGAGAAAATCATTTTGGTGAATTCTGGGATTTTACATTGGTGTGTTCCCAGGTGGTTTTTACCTTCCAATCACATTGCTTTTTCAATTGCATCACTTAGGGAAATGACCTTTTCTTAATTCCACCCCTGTATTCAATATTTTATTGTAGTTTAGCTCTGCCTGCTGTATTCTGCTGGCACCATGGGGCCTTCATTTCATTCTGGCCTTCTTCCTGGAGGTTTTGCTCCTTGATTATAACTATTGATGAGAAACGGTTGGTCAATCAGGGTGAGTGGGCTCAGCCATTCATTTTCATTAGCCACTCACGTCTTATGGCTTCATGCTGATTGAGTGGAGCAACAGACCATCTGTGAGGCTCTGTGAGATCATCAGTAAACCCCTCTCTCCAGAGCTTAGGGCTTGGCTTATGTATGAGCAAACCCAACTGAATCCAAGACCAATTCATTAAATGCATCAACATAATTTTTTTTTTTTTTAAATGTGCTTAACATTTTGCAATGTAAACACCAACACACACACACGAATCACATGGAATAGCTTGTATCTTAATTAAAACATAGTCAACCATTTCAGTCACAGGTAATACAGTGCCTTCAGAAAGGATTCATACCCCTTCACTTAATCCACACAATCCTTCTCTCACCCATCTACACACAATACCCTGTAAATAAAAAAGTGAAAACATGTTTTAGAAATTTTAGCAATTGTATTGAAAATGAAATACAGAAATCTAATTTACATAAGTATTCACACCCCTGAGTCATTACATGTTAGGATCACCATTGGCAGCGATGACAGCTGTGTCTTTCTGGGTCTCTAAGAGCTTTGCACACCTGAATTGTACAATATTTGCACATGACTATTTTTACAATTCTTCAAGCTCTGTCAAGTTGATTGTTAATCATTGCTAGACTGCCATTTTCAAGTCTTGCCATAGATTTTCAAGCTGATTTAAGTCAAAACTGTAACTAGGCCACTCAGGAACATTCCATGTATTTGTAAGAAACTCCAGTGTATATTTGGCCTTTTGTTTTATGTTATTGTCCTGCTGAAAGGTGAATTTGTCTCCCAGTGTCTTTTGGAAAGCAGACTGAACCAGGTTTTCCTCTAGGATTCTGCCTGTGCTGAGCTCTATTCCTGTAACGGATTCCGTCGGTGGAACGAGAGGACCAAAGCGCAGCGTGGTACGTATCCATATTTATTAGAATTCTTTTTTCAAGAAAGAACAAAAACAATAAACTGACGAAAACCAACAAAGCTACAGTCCCGAACTAGTGAACACAGACAAAACAGGAACACACGAACAGGAACAATCACCCACAAAACACACTACAAAACAGGCTACCTAAATATGGTTCCCAATCAGAGACAATGACTAACACCTGCCTCTGATTGAGAACCATATCAGGCCAAACAAGAAACCCCACATAGAAACAGACAACATAGATAATACCCACCCAGCTCACGTCCTGACCAACAAAATAAAGACTAAACAAAGGAAATAAGGTTAGAAACGTGACAATTCCATTTACTTTTATCCTAAAAAAAAACTCCATAGTCCTTGCCGATTACAAGCATACCCATAACATGATGCCGCCACCACCATGCTTGAAAATATGAAGAGTGGTACTCAGTGATGTGTTGTGTTGGATTTGCCCCAAAGTATTCAGGACATAAAGATCATTTCTTTGCCAGATTTTTTTGCAGTTTTACTTTAGTGCCTTTTTGCAAACAGGATGCATGTTTTGGAATATTTTTTATTCTGTACAGGTTTCCTTCTTTTCACTCTGTCAATTAGATTAGTATTATGGAGTAACTACAATGTTGTTGATCCATCCTCAGTTTTTTCCTATAACAGTCATTAAACTCTGTAACAGTTTAAAAGATACTATTGGCTTCATCCCCTCTGGCAGCTGAGTTAGGAAGGCCGTCTGAATATTTGTAGTGACTGGGTGTATTGATACACCATCCAAAGTGTAATTCATAACTTCACCATGCTCAAAGGGATATTCATTGTCTGTTTTATTTTTGTCCATCTATCAATAGGTGCTCTTTGCGAAGCATTGGAAAACCTCCCTGGTCTTTGTGGTTGAATCTGTGCGTCCACTGCTCGACTGAGGGACCTTTACAGATAATTGTATGTGTGGAGTACAGACATGAGTTAGACGTTCAAAAATCATGAATAAACTATGTTATTGCACACAGAGTGAGTCCATGCAACTTATTATGTGTCTTGTTAAGCACATTTTTACTCTTATTTAGGTTTGCCATACAAAGGGTTTGCCTACTTATTGACTCAAGACAGTTCAGATTTTCATTTTTAGTTCATTAGTAAAAAAAAATTTTTTTTAAGTAAAAACAATATATACTTTGACATGGGGTGTTGTGTGTAGGGCAGTGACACAAAATCTAAATTTAATACATTTTTTAAATTCAGGCTGTAACACAACAAAATCGCGAAAAAGTCAAGGAGTGTGTATACTTTCTGAAGGCACTGTATCTATCTTATTGTGGTATAAATGTAATTTGACAGAAAATACCAATATGGTTTGTTCTTGTCACTTTCTCTGGACGAAGCTTCTGTAATTTCCCTCCTCCAACACATGTACGTATCCTTTCTTCCACTCCTGAGGTTTTCTGAATAAGAATAGACCGGTTGAATTAAATGATGATATCTCTGAATCCTGCCTCATTCTCCTTCACTGGGCCTCAGCCGACAACAAATGAAAGCTCCTGTCTCGTCGGAATTTCAATAGGCTCACAATGGGCTCATTATTTGCCACATGCTTTACTTTTCTTCATCTCTCCCTGCTTATTCCTTATACAGAATGTATATTTTGGCCGTCTAACAGTCACTTAAATTAGTGGAACATGTAGGCCTATTCATGTGAGTTTTAATATTTCTCTTTCCTTTTTCCAGTTGGTAAATCCAGTTCAGAGAGGTTGTTAATGGGATAATGAGGTTGTAATGGGCCTTACGCACTGTACTAACACTGGCTGCGGATCACTCAGACAGACCGCCGAACAGAAGATCTATTGAGGAACTTGTTATAAATGGTACATAAAGGCACTTTTGTGGGTAAAAACACACATGGTGCACAATGTGCTTTAATGTACCAACGCAGAGGTTGATGCGGTGGAAAAGGTGGCAGAAATACCTATTGTAAAACTGTAATGAAAGTGAATTATTTATCCCTGATATAAATAAATGTTTACTTGTTTGTCAGTGGATGTGGCGTTGAGTGATGGGTGTTTTCCAGTTTTCACCAGCAGAGGAATATATTAAGTCTAAAGTAATATCTACACCAGGGCTGTCAAACTCATTCCACGGAGGGCCTAGTGTCTGCAGGTTTTTGTTTTTTGTTTTCAATTAAGAACTATACAGAGTTCTTTACTTATTAGTGACCTTAACTCATCTATTAAGTCCATGGGAGGAGCGAA
Source organism: Salvelinus fontinalis (assembly GCF_029448725.1). Classification (NCBI taxonomy): domain Eukaryota; kingdom Metazoa; phylum Chordata; class Actinopteri; order Salmoniformes; family Salmonidae; genus Salvelinus; species Salvelinus fontinalis. Next base: position 5,016,954 of record NC_074676.1, on the reverse strand, counting down.
GGACCTCACCCCTCCGTGGAATGAGTTTGACAAAATGATCTACACTGTCAATTATGAGAGAGAACTAAGTTTACACTTCCGTCCTCATGTTTTCAATCATTTATCTTCTGAAGAGGCCCATTTACCCGAGGCTGACTTTCACACATTCATGCCCTCATATGTATAAAAAAAAAAAAAAAAAAAAAATGCATTTAATGTACTATTAATATGGGCGTCATGGTAACTCTTACCCAAAGTATTTTGCCACAAGGTCATGTAGAAAGCAACAAAGGGCAAAATGCTACCCAGTGTAGCAGTGAAAGAACCCAATTCATGTATTCCAGCAGGCTCCATCTGTCTCCGGGTTGTTTGCAGAGCTGTGTAGCCACATGTATTATTCTGACTGGTGCCGTTCCCTGTCCCTGTGCCCCAGCTGCAGAGGGCCCTGTCAGTAAACAGAGTAAACACGGGAGCAGCGTACAGCACAGCTGGCATGTGCCGAACTACAGGCCCACAGAACAGCCCACCCAGATCCCCGATGGAACCCGCTACAACCTCTGTGAAGTAGAGTGCAAGGGTGAATTGAGTTATTGCACACGCGCACTTCACAGTGTAGGTGTTCCCTAACGGAAATATGCAAATACATACTAGAACGCGCCAACAGGATCTCACCAGCTCGTGCTTGGCTCTGCCCACCTCCTTGTTTGTTCTGCCCACTGATTAATTTGCTTCCGTTGTAAATGACAGGCTCGGGCCTATCTTGGGTTAGTTATAAAAAAAATTACCCAGTAAAATACTACTTGAGTAAAAGTCTAAAAGTCTTTGGTTTCAAATATACTTTAGTATCAAAAGTAAATGTACATGTAGTTGCCAAAACATACGGGAGTATCAAAGTAAAAGTATAAATCATTTAAAATTCCTTATATTAAGCAAACCAGACAGAAAAATTTTGTTATTTGTTTTTACGAATAGCCAGGGGCACTCTCCAACACTATCATTTATAAACAAAGCATTTGTGTTTAGTGAGTCTGCCAGATCGGAGGCAGTAGGGATGATCAGGGATGTTCACTTGAGAAGTGTGTGAATCGGACCATTTTCCTGTCCTGCTAAGCAGTCAGAGTGTAATGAGTACTTTTGGGTGTCAGGGAAAATGTATGGAGTAAAAAGCACATTATATTTTTTAGGAATGTGGTGAAGTAAAAGCAAAAGGTGTAAAAAATATGAATAGTAAAGTAAAGTACAGATAGCCCAAAAAACGACTTAGGTAGTACTTTACACCACTGCCAGCATGTCACCGGTGCAACTGGAGGCGAAAAAACTCTAGATCATCTTTACTCCACACACAGAGATGCATACAAAGTTCTCCCTTGTCCTCCATTTGGCAAATCTGACCATAACTCTATCCTCCTGATTCCTGCTTACAAGCAAAAACTCAAACATGAAGTACCAGTGACAAACTCATTACAAAAGTTATCCAATGAAGCGGATGCTAAGCTGCAGGACTATTTCGCTAACACAGACTGGAATATGTTCTGGGATTCATCAGATGACATTGAGGAGTTTACCACATCTCTCACCTGCTTCATTTATAAGTGCATTGACGTCATCGTCCCTACGGTGACAATACGTACATATCCCAACCAGAAGCCATGGATTACAGGCAACATCTGCACTGAGGTTAAGGCTACAGTTGCCGCTTTCATCCGGACGCTTAAAAGAAATCCTGCTACACCCTCTGACAAACCATCAAACAGGCAAAGCGTCAATACAGGATCAAGATGGAATCCTACTACACCGGCTCTGACGCTGGTCGGATGTGGTAGGGATGCAAACTACCACAGATTACAAAGGGAAACCCAGCTGTGCGCTGTATAATGACGCGAGCCTACCAGACGAGCTAAATACCTTCTAGGCTCGTTTCGAGGCTACCAACACTGAACCATGCATGAGAGCACCAGCTGTTCCAGACGACTGTGATCACACTCTCCATGGCCGATGTGAGTAAGACCTTTAAACAGATTAACAATCACAAGGCCCGCAGGGCCAGAAGTATTACCAGGAAGCATGCACAGAGCATGCACTTGCCAGCTGGCAAGTGTCTTCAATTACATTTTCAACCTCTCCCTGACTCAGTCGTTAATACCTAGATGTTTCAAGCAGACCACCATAGTCCCTATGCCCAAGAACACCAAGGTAACCTGTCTAAATGACTTTATCCCCGTAGCACTCACATCTGTAGCCATTAAATGATTGGAAAAAACAACCCCAGGTGGTGAGGGTAGGCAACAACATATCTGCCATGCTGACCCTCAACATAGGGGCCCCCCATGCTTAGTCCCCTCCTGTACTACTTGTTCACCCACGATTGTGAGGCTGTGCACGATTCCAACAACATCGTTAACTTTGCCGACTACACAACGGCGATAGGCCTGATCATCAATGACAATGAGAACAGCTATAAGGAGGAGGACAGATACCTGGCAGTGTGGTGCCAGGACAACAACCTCTCCCTCATTGTCAGCAAGACGAAAGAGCTGATCGTAGACTACAGGAAATGGAGGGCCGAGCCTGCCCCCATTCACATTGACGGGGCTGTAGTGCAGCAGGTCGAGAGCTTCAAGTTCCTCTGTGTCCACATCACTAAGAATGTATCATGGTCCACACACACAAACACAGTCGTGAAGAGGGCACAACAATGCCTCTTCCCCCGCAGGAGGTTGAAAAGATTTGTCATGGGCCCTCAGATCCTCAGAAAGTTTTACAGCTGCACCGTTGAGAGCATCTTGACTGAGAACATCTTGACTGGCTGCATCACCGCTTGATATGGCAACTGCTTGGCATCCGATCGCATGGCGGCTACAGATGGTAGTGCGTACGGACCAGTACATCACTGGGGCCGAGCTCCCTGTAATCCAGGACCTCTATACCAGGCTGTGACAAACCTGTCAGACTCCAGCCACCCAAATCATAGACTGTTATCTCTGCTATCACACGGCAAGCGGTACCGATGCACCAAGTCTGGAACCAACAGGACCTTGAACAGCTTCTACCCCCAAGCCATGAGACTGCTAAATAGTTAGTTAAATAGTTAACCAAATAGCAATCCGGAATACAATGCATTTGGAAAGTATTCAGACCCATTTTGTTACATTACAGCCTTATTCTAAAATGGATTGCATTATTATTTTTCCTCAGCAATCTACACATAATACCGCATATTGACGACTCAAAATCAGTTTTTAGACTTTTGACTTTTTTTAGATTTTTGAAAATGTATTAAAAATAATAAAAAACAGATACTTATTTACATATGTATTCAGACCCTTTGCTATGAGACTTGAAATTGAGCTCAGGTGCATCCTGTTTCAATTGATCATCCTTGAGATGTTTCTACAACTTGATTGGAGCCGGCTGTGGTAAATTCAATTGATTGGATATGATTTGGAAAGGCACACACCTGTTCATATAAGGCCCCACAGTTGACAGTGCATGTCAGAGCAGAAATCAAGCCATGAGGTCGAAGGAATTGTACGCAGACAGGATTATGTCGAGGCACAGATCTGGGGAAAGTTACCAAAAAATGTCTGCAGCGTTGAAGGTCCCCAAGAACACAGTGACCTCCATCATTCTTAAATGGGAGAAGTTTGGAACCACCAAGACTCTTCCTATAGCTGGCCGCCCGTCCAAACTGAGCAATCGGGGGAGAAGGACCTTGGTCAGGGAGGTGACCAAGAACCCGATGATCACTCTAACAGAGCTCCAGAGTTCCTCTGTGGAGATTTGTGAAACCTTCCAGAAGGACAATCATCACTGTGGCACTCCACCAATCAGACCTTTATGGTAGCGTAGCCAGACGGATGCCACTCCTCAGTAAAAGGCACGACAGCCCCCTTGGAGTTGCAAAAAGATAACGACTCTCAGACCGTGAGCGACAAGATTCTCTGGTCTGATGAAACCAAGATTAAACTCTTTGGTCTGAATGCCAAGTGTCACGTCTGGAGGAAACCTGACACCATCCCTACGGTGAAGCATGGTGGTAGCAGCATCATGCTGTGGGGATGTTTTTCAGTGGCAGGGACTGGGAGACTAGTCAGGATCGAGGGAAAGATGAATGGAGTAAAGTGCAGAGAGATCCTTGATGAAAACCTGCTCCAGAGTTCTCAGGACATCAGACTGGGGCGAAGGTTCACCTTCCAACAGGACAACGACCCTAAGCACACAGCTAATACAATGCAGGAGTGGTTTTGGGATAAGTCTCTGAATGTCCTTGAGGGGCCAGCCAGAGCCCGGACTTGAACCGGATCGAACATCTCTGGAAAGACCTAAAACAAATTGTTGTGCAGTGACGCTCCCCATCCAACCTGACAGAGCTTCAGAGGATCTTCAGAGATGAATGGGAGAAACTCCCAAAATACAGGTGTGACAAGCTTGTAGCGTCCTACCCAAGAAGACTCGAGGCTGTAATCGCTGCCAAAGGTGCTTCAACACAATACTGAGTAAAGGGTCTGAATACTTATGTAAATGTGATATTTCCATTTTTTTTAATTATACATTTGCTAACATTTCTAAAAGCGTGTTTTGGATTTGTCATCACGGTACATTATTGTGTGTAGTTTTATGAGGGGGGGGGGACACTTTCATCCATTTTAGAATAAGGCTGTAACGTATCTTTTTTTTAAGTCAAGGGGTCTGAATAATTTACAAATGCACTGTATCTGCATTGACCTTTTTTTGCACTACCTCTTTTGACTCATCACACACGCTGCTGTTACTGTTTATTATCTATCCTGTTGCCTAGTCACTTTATCCCTACCTATATGTACATACATATCTAACTCAATTTCCTCGTACCCCTGCACATCGACTCTCTACTGGTTCCCTGTTTACTGTATATAGCCAAGTTATCGTTCCTCATTGTGTATTTATGCCTTGTGCTATTATTTTTCTATTATTTCTATTTTTTTCTCTCTGCATTGTTGTGAAGGGCCCCGTAAGTAAACATTTCACTGTTGCGAACCAAATGACATTACATTTTTATTTGAAATCCCTGTGATATCACATTAAAGGGCCTGATTGACAGGACAAAACACAGATACAGAGGGTCAGTAGGGAAGTAGGGCAAGAGAGAAAAATCAGCTTGGTGGATTTTCTCAAGGGCTGCTTCTGTACTGTAGGTGTCTCCTCACAATCAGTTGACACCTCCAACACACGCGCGCACGCACGCATGCACGCACGCACACACACACACACACACACACACACACACACACACACACACACACACACACACACAAAGGCTGTTGTGAGCCATTAGGGGAACGATGAGAGGAATGTCTGGTAGAGGGAAGCCTGTAGATCTCAATGCAAATTTTCCTCTATCTCCTGACAGAATGAAAATACTATTCTTTAGGGGAAAGCGTGTGCTGTGCGGCAGCTTAACCAGGCCAAAAGAGGAAGATGGTAAACAAGAATTAAATGATGCCGCTGAGGAGGCTGCCATTGCCGTGGAGGAGGCTGCCGGAGCCGAGACGACAACATGACATTTCCGCTGTGCGACATTAATAATGAAGGAGATTACACAGACACCTCGACAGGGATGTGTGTGAGTGTGCGTGTGCGCGTGCGTCACAAATGAGACCGACCCAGGAAGATTATTAGAAGACCGACAGACAGACAGACAGGGAAGCAACCCACGCCAAATACCAAAGGGCCAATGCAGGCAGCTGTTGTGAAATTCATATTTGATGTCCTTCCATCAAAGAGCCACGAGAAGGAATCTTTTCTTTTCATGGCGTGCTTGACTTGATAAAGTATAGACAAAACTGTGTTGTGTATGGTAGGCATGTGCCAGGATCTATTTCACCAGATAATGAGCGAGAAAAGCCCCTATGGAGAGAGGGGAAACATATAACTATTGATGTGGAGATACAATGACCTATATTACATTCTGCATTTGACGTTCTTCCCCATCCGAACCTATTTTTTCTATATTTTGAATCAAAACGCTGAAACGTGTTTGTCACCGAAACGCTGTTCCTTTCATTTTCCAGACACGGCAAGATGATAGCCTATCACGCGAGAAGCCAAGAAGCCAAGAAGCCGAGAAGCCGAGAAGCCAGGGGAAGACCGTATAGTAATTGAAGGTTGAGAATGACTCTTCGTGGTATTCTGTGTGTAAAGGACAGTCGACGAGGAGACTTTTTGCTTTCAATGACCTAACTTCAGTGCGCTTGATTGACTTCCCATGTGCAAGTGGGCCAAATGAGAATACTGAGCCGTGGATTTGGCTTTTAACCCGAAATAATAGTTCACCATCATCCCTCCTGGAAAGCTCATTATTGTAAGAGATAATGTGTTCTCAGTAACTTACCTGGTTAATAAAGGCAATAAATAAATACATCACTAGTATAGGTAAAAAAGCTAAGGGCACAACTTAAACACAGTAACCAGACTCCCGAGACACACCAAAAACAACAGGACCCTAATTATTATGACAAGCACTGTCATTCAGGTTGACAGTGACATAGGATCAAACACAACCGGATCGACAGGTGAACATCATTTGCAAGCTTCGTTCGTTTAGCTCCAAATGTGTTTTGATTTTCGGAGCGATATGACAGCGCTCGCTGTCTCCCCTGCTTCCCCAAAACAGACGGGGAGCTCCAGCTGAGAGTGTCTGACCCTGTTTAGTCCTTAAAAATGTCTCTCGCAGACAAACTGAGCATGCCAGTGTTTAAGAGGAACCCCAAAAGGTGTCACAGAGGACAGGAGGAGCAGTGTTAACACGTGTGTTTTCTCTTCCCTTGGGGGATGAGCTGTGTTTGACAACCCCATCCCTATCCTAACCGGCGGAAATAGACACCACGGCTGATAATAAATAAATAAACGCTCCATTCTCTGAGGCTGTGGTGGCAATGTTAATAGCGTGTGACAGCCAGCTGAAATGTGTACGCCATTTTTTGAGTCAGCGGTTGCAGTTAACACATCACCATACCCTGCAGCCCAAATGGCACCCTATCCTCTATGTAGTGCACTACTTTTGACCAGGGGATGCAACTTGGGACGCATCCCATGTGTTGGAGTAGCGGCGAGGCCACATGCAAATAGCTCCTGACTGCTTCGTGATGTATAGCTGTGTCAAACACAACCTCGGTGTAGCAGAAGGTCACCGTGCAGCGAGGGCTGTGTTCCAAATGGCACGTACTCTCCATTTTAGCGCACCTCTTTTGTCCACGGACCATAGGGTGCCACTCGAAAGTAGTGCACTTCATAGGGATTAAGGTGCCATTTGGGATGCAGATATGGAGATAAGCCAGGGCTGTCCTATATCACCCCTCATGTTCAGATTGTCACACTGGGAAATAGGATTCATTACTTTTATTTTGCTGGATGCATTTCATTAGCCTAGACTAGCACCGACACGGTGTTGTGGCATCCAGGGCAGCAATACAACATACCGCAGATGGGAATGGTGTAGGAGGTTTAGAAGTATTAGAACACCGCACAGGGAGCATCAATGTTTAATAGGAACAGTCCAATATAATATGAGTTCTTCATTAGATCTCAACTAAGATTATACAGCTGTTGTCCCTAATGTATACAAGCACTGGATGAATATTTGTATGAATATATATTTGAATGCATGTCTATGTTTGTCCCCGCTGACTCTGAAAATAGGGAAGACCTGGATGGACTTCCTGGTCTTAGATGAGGATGATCGTGATGCTTTTTGATTCCGTGAATTAATATCTAACACAATGAGAGAAAGTACAGATTTCGAATTGTAACATCTTAAAATATTATAGTATGTATGGTAATCTGGAGTGCACGCATCAAGGCAGATTCATGTCATCCATGAGTGGACTTTCGCTTCATGGATGGAGCCCCAATTGCCAACATTTATGTTAGAAAACACTGTTTGAGAGGTGGGAGTCAACTGCTTGTATACGCTTGGGTTCCCCCAGAGAGCCTCAATAACATCATGTCTCCTTCCTTCTCCATAGATCTTATCACACCTTTTTATTGTCCACCTTATTATATCCGTTTCACTCCGATAGTTCTTGAAGTGTTATTACCTATTTACATACATTTACATTCATATTCAGTATTTTTCCATAACCTGGTCTGGATGATTCCAACCGATGTGTTATCAATCTGTCATGCCTTGTCCACAAAATGTTTTTGACAGTTTACATATTTGGATTATTCAAATTTGAAATCCAATTGCCATCGAGGCATGGGGAATTGGTTCTGTATGGGAGTCTATGGAATGGATACTGACACTTGTGACTTAATGTGAACAAACCTTTATCAAAGAGGGCACAGAAATCTCCACTATAATGACATCAAACTGCAACGAGAGGTTTGTTTACACGTTACTAAGATAAAGCAATGCAATCAAGAACAAAAATAACAGTTTTCCTGCTAAATTACCCTCATCTAAACTGGTCGAGGAATACTTCTCTTGGAAGAATTCCAGGAAGTTCACCGCTGGCACCGATTTCCGTTTATTCTTATCAACATGTCGGGAAAGGTTTCCTTCTCTCTACCTGTGTGTGAAGATCAGAGGCAGCTTGCCGAAAAAGAACCCCTCCTTTTATCTCGTCAGAAAGCTGAGGATCAAGAGGAGCCGTCATATTTAATGAGGAAACTAAATGGCTGGAGATTTGATCAAGGTCTCGCGGACAAAACGAGTTAGCAGTGAGCCCAGAGGAGCCCAGAGGAGGGAGTTTAAGAGAGTACAGATTGACTGGCATCAAATGGGTCAGAGAGACAGAGCGAGAGAGGGCAAAGAGGTAAAGAGAGGGAGCAGAGAGAAAGAGAGAGGGCAGTTTCAGGCAGAGCGGCGGCTCAGGAAAAACGTTTACATTGACAGGACGAGAATGATTCAAATATCCCTGGAAAGATAATGATAACACAAGCTGTATTCAAGATATGAAAGGTATAACAGAGGTTATATTAGTATATTGGTATATTTGATACTTTGATATTTGAAACAAATGTATTTACACTTGAGAGAGAGATTTGATTTGACCATTGCAAGCCAGTGGTCAAATCAAATCAAATTGTATTTGTCACATACACATGGTTAGCAGATGTTAATGCGAGTGTAGCGAAATGCTTGTGCTTCTAGTTCCGACAATGCAGTAATAACCAACGAGTAATCTAACCTAACAATTCCACAACTACTACCTTATACACACAAGTGTAAAGGGATAAAGAATATGTACATAAAGATATATGAATGAGTATAGGCAAGATGCAGTAGATGGTATAGAGTACAGTATATACATATGAGATGAGTAATGTAGGGTATATAAACATAAAGTGGCATAGTTTAAAGTGGCTAGTGATACATGTATTACATAAAGATGGCAAGATGCAGTAGATGATATAGAGTACAGTATATACATATGAGATGAGTAATGTAGGGTATGTAAACATTATATTAAGTGGCATTGTTTAAAGTGGCTAGTGATACATTTTTACATACATTTCCATCAATTCCCATTATTAAAGTGGCTGGAGTTGAGTCAGTATGTTGGCAGCAGCCAATAAATGTTAGTGGTGGCTGTTTAACAGTCTGATGGCCTTGAGATAGAAGCTGTTTTTCAGTCTCTCGGTCCCTGCTTTGATGCACCTGTACTGACCTCGCCTTCTGGATGATAGCGGGGTGAACAGGCAGTGGCTCGGGTGGTTGTTGTCCTTGATGATCTTTATGGCCTTCCTGTGACATCGGGTGGTGTAGGTGTCCTGGAGGGCAGGTAGTTTGCCCCCGGTGATGCGTTGTGCAGACCTCACTACCCTCTGGAGAGCTTTACGGTTGTGGGCGGAGCAGTTGCCGTACCAGGCGGTGATACAGCCCGACAGGATGCTCTCGATTGTGGATCTGTAGATGTTTGTGAGTGCTTTTGGTGACAAGCCGAATTTCTTCAGCCTCCTGAGGTTGAAGAGGCGCTGCTGCGCCTTCTTCACAACGCTGTCTGTGTGGGTGGACCAATTCAGTTTGTCCGTGATGTGTACGCCGAGGAACTTAAAACTTACTACCCTCTCCACTACTGTCCCGTCGATGTGGATAGGGGGGTGCTCCCTCTGCTGTTTCCTGAAGTCCACAATCACCTCCTTTGTTTTGTTGACGTTGAGTGTGAGGTTATTTTCCTGACACCACACTCCGAGGGCCCTCACCTCCTCCCTGTAGGCCGTCTCCTCCCTGTTGGCCGTCACCAACCTTTTCTGAGTGATGATCACTTCGCAGTCAAAAAGCATGCCTAGATCTACAGCTCATATTTTCTTTTAAACATTAACCTAATAAAAACAGTTACGTAGGAATGAGGGTTGTGCAGTAGGACTAATACATTATCACAGCATATTGGCTATATGCCTGGCCTGCCAATATCGTTCTTCTCAGACCATATTACACTGAACAAAAAATATAAATGCAACATGTAAAGTGTTGGTCCCATGTTTCATGAGCTGAAATGAAAGATCCCAGAAATGTTCCGTACGTACAAAAAGCTTATTTCCTTCAAATGTTGTGCACAAATTTGTTTACATCCCTGTTAGTGAGCATTTCTCCTTTGCCAAGATAATCCATCCACCTGACAGGTGTGGCATATCAAGAAACTGATTAAACAGCTTGATCATTACACAGGTGCACCTTGTGCGGGGGACAATAAAAGGTCATTTTAAAATGTGCAGTTTTGTCACGGAACACAATGCCACAGATGTCTCAAGTTTTGAGGAAGCATGCTATCTGCAGGAGCTGTTGCCAGATCATTTAATGTTAATTTCTCTACCATAAGCTGCCTCCAATGTCGTTTTAGAGAATTAGGCAGTTCGTCCATCTGGCCTCACAACCATAGACCACTTGTAACCACACCAGCCCAGGACCACCACATCCGGCTTCTTCACCTGCGGGATCGTCTGAGACAAGCCACCTGGCCAGCTAATGAAACTGTGGGTTTGCACAGCCAAAGAATTTCTGCACAAACTGTCAGAAGCCATCTCAGGGAAGCTCATCTGCTTGCTCGTCGTCCTAACCAGGGTCTTGACCTGACTGCAGTTTGGCGTCGTAACCATCTTCAGTGGGCAAATGCTTACCTTCGATGGCCACTGGAACGCTGGAGAAGTGTGCAATTAACTGATGATTCCTGGTTTCAACGGTAGCGTGCAGATAGCAGACAGCGTGTATGGCGTTGTCTGGCGTTGGGTTTGCTGATGTCAACGCTGTGAACAGAGTGCACCATGATGGCGATGGGGTTATCTTATGGGCAGGCATAAGCTACGGACAACGAACGCAATTGCATTTCATCAATGGCCATTTGAAAGCACAGAGATACCGTGACGAGATCCTGAGGCCCATTGTCGCGCCATTCATCTGCCGCCATCACCTCATGTTTCAGCATGATAATGCACGGCCCCATGTCACAAGTATCTGTACACAATTCCCGGAGCTGAACATGTCCCAGTTGTTTCATGGCCTGCATACTCACTCACCAGACATGTTACAGATTGAGCATGTTTGGAATGCTCTGGATCGACATGTATGACAGTGTGTTCCAGTTACCACCAATATCTAGCAACTTTGTACAGCCATTGAAGAGGAGTGGGACAACATTCCACAGGCCACAATTAACAGCCTGATGAACTCTATGTGAAGGAGATGTGTTGCGCTGCATGAGGCAAATGGGGGTCACACCAGATACTGACTGGTTTTCTGATCCAAGCCCCTACCTTTTTGTAAAATATCTGTGACCAACAGATGCATATCTGTTTTCCCAGTCATGTGAAATCCATAGATTAGGGAGTAATGCATTTATTTAAATGTATTGATTTTCTTATATGAACCGTGACTCTGTAAAATCTTTGAATTTGTTGCATGTTGTGTTTAAAAAATAGCTTGGTGTAGCACTTACAATTCACAGCTGAGCATCATTTTAAATAATATGCACTAATTAGCTTTATTATTTTACTGGACTGATTTGTAGGCTACCTGCATCTGATGGTCATGGTGCTTTCAAGACAACTGAGAACTCTGGGGAAAAAACTAGGTCAAATCATAACGTCGGTGATCTTCAGGTCGGAAGGTCGGAGGTCTAGAAAGATACCAGAGTTTCCAACTTGGAATTCCCGAGTTGGATAACCGTTCAAAACTATTATTCCCAGTCGGATCTAGTTTTTTTCAGAGTCCCGGTTGTCTTCAACGCACTGAAGTCAGAAGTCGGAGATTTCCGAGTTCCCAGTTGTTTTGAACATGGCATTTGTCTAAGCGGAAAGAGGGAGAGCAGCAGACGGTCTGCCTCTCATGGTCCCTACTCTTTCCTTCCTTTCCTCAGTTGAGACTGACCAGAGAGAGTGGACACCGTCTTCCACCTGATGGCGAAACTGGAGTCGCACCGTATCCGCCTCAGTCATGCTCAAATTCATGTTGTTCCTGTGACCAGAGAAAGTGAAATAATCCTCTAAATTAAAATATACACAACGAGCTGCTAACAATAATAAAAACGCAGACTTATCGATACACTTGACTACTTATTCATTGCAGCGGCAACGCGATTAGAATGTCACGCCCTGGCCTTAGTATTCTTTGTTTTCTTTATTATTTTAGTTAGGTCAGGGTGTGACATGGGGAATGTTTGTGTTTTGTTGGTTTTGGGTGATTCTGTGGTAAAGGGGTTGTTGGGTGTAGTATATGGGTTTGTGTGGAGTACATGTGTCTAGCGTTGTCTATGTATGTTTAGTTGTCTAGGAGAGTCTATGGTTGCCTGAATGAGTTCCCAATTAGAGACAGCTGATTTCGGTTGTCTCTGATTGGGAGCCATATTTAGGGTAGCCATAGGCTTTCATTTGTTGAGTAGATGTCTATGTGATACGTTTGTAGCCTGTGTGTGCACATCGTTATTTAGCTTCACGATCGTTTATTGTTTAGGTTAGTTCGTAAGTGTTTTTGTTTCGTTTTTGCCTTCATCAATAAAAGGAGATGGCTTATTTTCCTACTGCTGCGTTTTGGTCCGTCAATCCTCCACACGGTCGTGACATAGAAGTAGGGAGAAATGCGTTTGATGTCTTCTAATAGTGTTGAATAAAAACTGTGGACTGTGCTAAATAAAAGCATTGAACTCACTCATAAAAACGGCAGCTCTGTGCTGTATTCTTTGACAGTCTCGTACTGGTCATGGTTTTAAAAGTGATGAAATCTCACGTAGGCTAGTATCAAACTTTGCTGTGGCCTAGGTCTTGGAAGCTGTAGGCACGGTGATTTGTGGTATCTGATTGACCAGCTCAGTAGCCGCACTAGATTTAGCCACAGATTTCCCGGTCCGGTCAGCAGGGCTTCTGAATGAAGTGCACCTACCGCAACTGCGTAACACGAATCAAAAAAAGGAGCGCAAGCCTTTATCGTTGGCTTTTCTGCTGAAATGTTTTGTGATCGATTTGGAAAACCTTGAAGATCGACCAGTCGATCGGGATCAATTGGTTGGTGACCACTGCTGTAAACTGTATGAAGGTCATTACATAACATCCAGGTTATGTGTTGAGGCTCTTTAAATAAACATTGGCATTGCATTGCATGGTTAGCACCATTTAATATAAACAATCCTGATTTAAAAAAAATGTCCCACCCTTGCAGAAAAGTTAACGATGGTGGCTAGTTCTGCTTTTTGACTAAATTGATGCCATTTACGAGTGATGCCCTCATTAAAGAGTACCATACAATCTCATGAGCAGCGGCATAAACAGCCGAACGTCATATATGCACCTCTCAGTTGGTGAAGCATGGCGCTTGCAACGGCAATATTGGATGAAAGCATCTGCTAAATGGCATATATTATTATATATTATCAAGGTCTGAAAGGGAACAAGGCAGCTCATGTCTAATATAATGGGTGATATATTGCTCCCAATATACGTTTTAGGACCCTGAAGTTGACCTGTGGGAAAAGGATGTGGTATTGTCTGCTTTGACGAAGCAGCTATTTGCATCTTTCGCCTAGCAGCCCAGCATGGGATGAATGGCTATCAGTTGATGCAGGTCCCGCTCCGTTTCTTATTAAAAGAAGAAATATTAACCCACCCATTCTGCTTCCTCCCATTGTTGAATGGAATCTAATTTACATCATGCCTGCCCTTTCCTTTCACAGGACCCCTTTGTATGTGGGTAAGCGGAGTGTATGTACGCATGAGAGAGGTAGAGAGAAGGGGGATGAGAGAGAGGGAATATTGGAGAGGTGTGCCATTCATACGCATGGTTCTGTGCAGAGTGCATAATTCCTTCTATAATAATAGGATGCTGCTCTAAGAGATGACAGTGACAGACAAAGACAATCTGCGTCATGAAGTCTGTGACGATGGCACCTCTCGTTTGGGTTTTGTCTGCAGGCCATCTACACCAACATTAAGGTCTTCCATCTCTCTTGGAATATAAGTGTTTCTTAGAGGTTCTGTGCTAAATAATCTCTGTAAAGCTGAGACAGACCAGAGGATGGAAACAATACAACTTCATTAAGGATAATGCATGGACATGCATTTTTGCGCTAAGGATGTGAACGTCTCCCCCGCTGTCTCTCTCTGTCTCTCGCTCATATAGCCAAGTCAATAGTTTGATGTCAAACAATGTCAAACGTGACACGGGATAAGATAACCGTTGGTGGCAAACAAGCTGTATATATTTGACAAACAAGGTGAAACAAGGTCTAAGAGGAACCACTAACACGTGTAAGGGGTTGTCGCTAATGTTATGGGTGGCGTCTTTCATATTGCCTAACTTCTTGACGTTGAACCTGAGCATCCGCTTTTTAGGAGTTCTTGAAAAAGACAACGTCACATTTTAAATGCTGCCCGGTAGCCACCGCTGATTTGTTAGACGCTGTGTCTCTCCAGCGCTGTCTCTTATGTGACAGCCATTGAAAGATGTGTAAAAAGCTCCGCTTGATGCCAGAGCAAGTCTTTCTTCTTGACATTTGTTCTCGGTGGTGTGTTGTCATGAAGTGGTAACTATAGAAGGACAATGGATGTATTGTAGCTGGCTTGCACTTTGACATAATGTCTAAACATATGTGTTGTCCATAGTGTTGGTCTACATGTTAAACTAAGAGTGATCACTAGCCTTATAAAAGCCGGACGTTCTCAGAGCCTTCATTGTTTTGTTTTTGTTATCTGTCACTTCCTTCTTTCACTGATATGACTACCTTTTGTTTTGACAGAATTATACATTTGACACACTGTCCCTACATTCTGGAAACACATACTCTCCATGTGGCTGATTGACATTGGCTACCTTATCAATATGGCTAGCCCACACAAAGCTCATATCAAGCCCACGCCGGCCAAACATGGGCTCACGCTGCACGGGCTAGCACACAACATTGCCTACATCAGGTAAACAAGGGCTAGCCTACACAACTCCAACACAGGCTAGCCCACACTAGCCCAACATGGGCTAGCCCACACCATGCCCAGCACAGGCTAGCCCACACCAAGCCCAGCACAGGCTAGCCCACACCAAGACCAGTTATGTCATAATGTATAGGCACGGGCTCTTTCGAATATTTGCGGGCGTGGTTTGCAAATACCCCAATTCATGTTGTTAAGTTAAAATAATACAAGATAAAAATTGCTGACACCATTCAAACCAATGAGGGTTCGAAACTTTAAAGCCAATTATGTTGGAATCATATTTTATTTTTACAATATAACCTTATAGCTCTAAGTTCACAAGTTGTTTTTGTGCAACCGTTACTGAGAGTGTCGTTCCAGTTTAATGTGAACATGTTTGCTGGGTAACTACACTGGGTGCTGGAGGCAAGCCTTCACTCACCTTCCTATAATGCCACCATACCATAGCGAAGCAGCCCACCCACAGCTAATCCTCGAATGCCAGTAAACAGATAAACATCTGCCCTTTCCAGATGTTTCCTGTCTCTTCTCCCATCCCTCCATCTCTCTAGCTTTCCATCCTCCCATCCCTCTCAATATCAGATTGCTGTCCTGATAATGCTCACCCAAATGAAATCACTTGCACTTAGGCTAATGACAATAATCCTATTCTGTCCTTTTGTCATCGTAGGACAAATCCACTGCCTGCTTAGTGCTTGGATTGTAAAAAAACGCTATGTTGCTTCCATAAGCAGATTTCAATACTAACCCTTCATTCTAGAATGGAGTGTTCATAACTTGACATACTTTATGAGATTCCTTTGTTCTTTCTGTGTCTGTGTTCATGTCCTTAGGTAGATTGGGAGTAGAGGGCACACCTGAGGAATACAGTGCTCAAGGGTATATCATAGACAAGCTAATTATCTTTCTGCTGCATAAAACATACAGCACCAAAAGCTGCAAAGCAACGCCGCAGATTATAGATTAGATTTTTGCATCTATGATATCCATTTCATTTGCATGTTTTATCGAGACGCATGCCTTCCAGATTTAAATTACGATGAGCACGTTATTTTGTCCCCCCCCCCAAAAAACGTAAACACAACTTCTCATAACAGAAATGGAAATGTATCTACGGTGGCATTGGTGAGCAACAGATAACAAGAGTCTTGAGTTATCAAAGTTAGCGCTATAACTTGTCTCCTTCACCTAGTTTACTAACAAATGAATACAATTACCTGGAAAGTCACATTTACACGTCTATGTTGATGAATGTCTTCTGGCAGTTATTGCAATCTGCAGGAGACAAACATTATACCACGTGTGACCCGGTGGCGCGTGGCTGCACGGTATGAAAATACAGAAATGAGGATGATTGTTATGACAGTGATGTATAGCCTGTGTGCAGATGTAGGCCTTAGTGTGGTTAACTTTGTGGTGCATGCTACTCTCTGAGAGGGAGAAGGAGATTCTTAGCTGCTCTACTTTTATAGATTCTAGAATATAGATTCTACGCCATTAGCGAGATACGAAGGAAGGATACAAAGTTATAGCGCGTGTTTGTTTGTAACAGGATCATTCCACAAAATGAGTCCCTTTTATGTCCCTGATATTTTAAGTAGTGATTGTGATTAGTGATTCATTTT
This sequence comes from Salvelinus fontinalis, assembly GCF_029448725.1. Taxonomy (NCBI): domain Eukaryota; kingdom Metazoa; phylum Chordata; class Actinopteri; order Salmoniformes; family Salmonidae; genus Salvelinus; species Salvelinus fontinalis. The sequence continues at coordinate 4,999,954 of NC_074676.1, read as the reverse complement.
AAGGAAGAAAAAAACACTTGCCCTAATGTTGAGGTCAACCCTGTTCTGTGGACTGAACTCTCATTTTAATATGGTGAAACTATTCCTTTTTTAAATAATTGGGGTCAACTCAAGTTTATTTGTGGTACACAATACAATTAAATTCTTACTTGCAGGTTCCCTGTCAACAATGCAACATAATACGAATAATAAAAATAAAAATAAAATTAGCTCAATGGAATAAAATAAAAAACTGCCTTATTCTATAAACAAATACTACAGTACCTGTATAGCTATTCTGTGTTGGGCCTTATATCCCTAGCCTGGTCGAACCAGACTGAACGCTGTGATCAACATTGTTTCATGGTGAGCACAGTATTCAGTCTGGTTTAACCAGGCAATTTTTTCACTGGCTTGATCGACCCTAATGGTCTGTAGGACCCTGTGAAACCAGTGGCTATGAATCATAAAAATGAACAGAGTCAGACTTCTGTCACCTAATAAAGAATAATGGCCATAAAATCTTCAAGGTCATCAGAGAACGAGTCCAGGGCTGGGTCTCAAATGGCACCCGTTTCCCTATGTATTGCACTGCTTTCTCCTCCGCTTCCTTTGGTCCTGGTCTGAAGTAGTGCACAACATAAGGAAAAGGGTGCCATTTGGAGCGCAGGCAGCCCATGTTCTGTAGTCACTGTGTTCAGTGGACTGGGTCGTCCTACTTTCCAGCTCTGCTTTTTGTTCATCCTTCTGTTGTTCAGCCATCATCCTCGCACGTACAGGCTGTACGGTACAGCTCACCTTGGTCTATTCACTTTCAGAAAACTAAGAGAGGGAGAGAGAGAGAGAAAAAAAATGACAAAGAGGGATTTGAAAGATAATAGTCAAAGAGCTCATCAGAGGAATTCGGTTCTCTTTTTGGTCTAATACGAGACTTGAAAGGACATGAAAGCGAATGATTTGTGTGCATGACATAATAGAAATATGATTGCGGGCATGAGTATTTATTGACTGAAAGACAGAAACTGATAGTACATTAGTGCAGAGATATGAGTACCTACCTAGACCTAAACGGTGCTATTAAGGTGTCAAGATACCACGGGATTGTGAGAATCCTTGAAGCAACGTTTAGTTTGGCTGTTATTGTGAGGAAATTCATTCTTTCCACTTGAGAGGTTATTGAAGTGACACTAACCACCTACGGGCTACATGTTGACATAACAATTATTTGAACCAAGTTCTCATTTTCACGGCTTTCGTTTCGTCGGTAATTGCAAATTACTATAACTTTGGTCTTTCACAGTTCATTTTTCTCTCAGGCAGAGAAATGGCAACTTTTACATGGACAAATGCACTATTGTTTTGGTCCTACCCTTCTTAGTAGTGCCATGGGTGTTGTCACGATCGTCATAATAAGCGGACCAAGGCGCAGGGGGATATGATTACATCTTCTTTTAATAGAGATGACGAAACACGAAAACTAACACTTTTACAAAACAAAACAACCGTGAAGCTACAAACGTTAGTGCATACACACGCTACAAACGTTAAACATAGATAATTACCCACAATCACCTAAAGCCTATGGCTGCCTTAAATATGGCTCCCAATCAGAGACAACAATAAACAGCTGTCTCTGATTGAGAACCAAACCAGGCAACCATAGACTTTCCTAAACCTCTCTACTTAACCCAACCCCATACACTCTACAAAACCACCTAAACAACACACAGACCCTAAACTCGACAAAACACACAAACATCCCATGTCACACCCTGACCTAACTAAACTAATAAAGAAAATCAATATAACAAAAGCCAGAGTGTGACAGGTGTAAAATAAACAAAATGAACAGCCTGAGTGGTCTCAGCACAGGATATGTACCAAGGTGACCAAGAGCACTTTTTAGTGAACTATAGTACCCTAGAAATGTCAGAACTATCAGCCCTTAGTGGTTTTTGGTCTCTCAGCCCTGTGATGTGAGCTGCCGAGCTTTCAGAACCCAGGACACCTGGCTAGATTCTCCTTACATAGCACAGGTGTTTTTTGTGTCATCAGCTCAAAATCAAAGCACCTGAAAAAGCAACAGCTTTAGTACACAGACGCACACACAAACAGACACACTGCTCTTGCTAGATTTCATTAGGAAGCATGAAAGAGGGTATTATGATCCGCGCAAGTCTAGATCCAGTGTGATTGATATTTTCCCACGTTAGCGGAGACTGCATTCACGGTAAACACTGCGTATGCCGGTTCAATCGGAAATTACCTTTCAATTTCTACTGTGCAATCTGTAACGCTTCGGCGATACAGATCGGATAGACCCCTAAGTCTTCGTCCCAATTGGCACCCTATTCCCCATAGGGCTCTGGTCAAAAAGTAGTTCACTACACTCTTAGAAGAAAGGGTTCCAAGAACCCTTTAAGGTTTTAGATAGCACCTTTGTGTATGCAGGGAATAGAGTGCCATCTGGGACGCAGCCTAAAACAATTATAGACTAACCCGCGATGACTAATGAAATGGAACTCACTCAGTTCACTCAGCACTGACTATGATACTGCCAACGATATAATGAGGAAGAGTAGACAGTGTTTACACTGTGCAATAAATGTAAAACCAACCCTATGTGCACACAGGGTATCAGTGTCAGTGACAGACATCATTTATTAATTCCAGTGTTCAGTGAGGCAGATGCAGGCGGAATGAGATGGCTTGTTCTTATTGGACATGGCCTGAGTCCCAAATGGCACCCTATTCTTAGGGCCCACCGGGCTCTGATCAAGAGTAGTGCACTATGTAAGGGATAGAGTGCCATTGGGGATGCATTCGTGGACTCTGACCTAGATCTCATGAATAAGGAAATAAGCGAACTTTACAAGAATGTCAGTGAAATGAACATAGGAGACAAATACAGAGAGAGCAAAGAAGTATGTATGTATGTATGTATGTGCACAACTTGGCTACCAAGCATGTTGATGATTTGATTTCCGCCGTGAGATAGCAGCGGTTTATATTGTACAGATTCTCCGCATTAAATGGCATCAGTATGCAGACACTATATTTGCTGTCTTCATTGAGGCATGTCATGAGTCGGGTTCACTATGTCCAGCAACTTAATGCACCGAGCTTTGACTAGTATTCTATAATAATGTAAACGGAGACGAAAAACGTGGACTTTTTACCGGTACTTATTGGTCTCACGTCCTTTGAACACTCATTAAATACAATTGACATTTGGAGCTACCTTTAAACTTTTCACAAAATGCACGCATTCAAGGTAACTAAGTGTTCTAATTAAAATCCAAATAAATAATACACGGGCGATATTTTCACCACTGCACTTTGGAATGGAGGTTCAGTGCATTTTTATAAATAATTCATTGTAATTACGACCTTAATTACATTCTAAAATACTGACATGTTTCTACCTAATTGGAGTCTTAACGCTTTCATTCAAAACAAATGCCACATGAAGCATCGGGAGCAAAAAAAAAAACCCACAAAAAATAAGAAGCTGAATGGATAACAAAAAAGGATAACAGCATCCTACCAATAATGACAACCAGTAACAGAACAAGTATTTCTGAAACAGTTTGTGTATTTAAAAAGTTGCGATAGTCTTCTTGGCGGGATCCCAGACCATCACATCGGAAATAGACAAAACCAATGCCCAGAGAACTGTAGATGAACTTCTTGAAGGACCTTAATGCAACACACTGGCTAGTAGTTGTTCAATACTCAGTATTGGCAACTGTTAGAGTCAGTGGAGGCTGCTGAGGGGGAAATGGCTCACAATAAGGACTGGAACGGAGTAAATGGAATGTCCCCAAACACACGAAAACCGCGTGTTTCTTGTATTTGATACCATTCCATTGATTCCGCTCCAGCCATTACCACGAGCCCATCCTCCTCCAAATAAGGTGCCATCAACCTCCTGTGGTTACAGTGTGTGGAACAGCTGGATAGTGTGTGTACATGAGCTAAGCAAAAGAGGTAATATAGGACATGGGGATACATTTCTATACAGGCGTTAACATGATCATCTTAAGTAAGGTTGGTGAGATGGGTGTCGCTGTTTGTTGTCCAACAACTGAAACAGTCTAGTTCTTGACCGTTGGATGTACCCCATATCTCTGCTTACACTGAGAGACTTTCCGGACGCCATAAAAGACCACCCGTATTCTACCGCATAATATGATTCATGTTTCTGCTGCGATTAATAAAACCATCCTACTGCGGAGATTTAAATACAGTAGAATTAGACCTCTTTATTATACAAGACTTCACATACTCCAAATCCTCTATCGAGCAATTGGCACACAATGGTGTGCCCGGTTGCTTGATTAAGACTGCTATTTAGAGCAGCTGGCTCAGCAAAACGGCTCTATAGGTGTCTCCAACTCTGTTCCTGGAGAGCTACCACCCTGTAGGTTTTCACTCCAACCGTAATCTACCACACCTGATTCTAATAATTAGCTGGTTGATAAAATGAACCAGATTAATCACAACTGTGGTTGGAGCGAAAACCTCCGAAGGGTAGCGCTTCAGGAACGTTGTTGGAGACCGCTGCTCTATAGGCGCCACTACCACGGTACACCTGGCACGGTAGAATTCCCATTTACCATGATACTACAGCTGTGATATCACAGATCAAACTGGCCATACATTTTCCAAAGTGACATCAATAGGCGCATCATCTGCGACAAATTACCAGTTGGTTACATGCCTCATTCATCCCAGTATGGTTTTACCCGGAGTGAGGCCGTGAAGCAGACCTGGCAGACCTGGAAATCTTTCGAACACTTTGAGCGTTTGCTAAAGCCCGCCTAGCGTGCCAGATGGGTGGGGTTTGCAGTTTGACACTTTCTATTGGTCAATCAAGCACAGATAAAGTATTTGAAATGATTACAACCATTTAACAAGAAGACATTACAGACAATTAAAATACCTGACTGTTCCAGTCACGTGTTATCTTTTATTTATTTTTTATATTTTATTTTAAGGTGAATTTAATTTTTGCCTGAGAAATGTGAATTGGTAAAGAATTCTATTCAGTGATGGTTCTGTATGAAACTGTATATTTGAGGAGATTTGTCCTTAGCCTGGGGATTATCAGCTGCCCTGAACTTGCTTGTCTGTTTTTTTAAACCCAGGTATGCCTGGGAAACACTACAGAGCAAATGATGTATCCCCCTCAAACTCAACTCTGGACCTCAAAAAAATTTTTTTTTCATTGATCTTATCTAATCAGGGACTGATTTAGACCTTCTACCTGATTAATTATCAGGTAGAACAGAAAACCAGGAGGCTCCGGACCTTGTAGGGAAAGAGTTGAATAAGCCTGTCATAGGGTAAGAGTTGAATACCTCTGGTCTATCCTATTGTCTCACATGTCAGGATCAGCATCAACATCTACAAATCCAAGTCTTTCTCCATAGGATAATGAGGGGGAATGTGTAGTTTTTTTCTCTTCGGGTAATCCTAAAGGTTATCAGCAATCATTCATAATAGATCCAGGAGGCTGTGTGCCAAGTAGGGACGGATTGGCCGTCTGGCAAATCTGGCAGATTCCAGATGGGCTGGACATATTTTCAGGTGAGTGGGCTGGTCGAAATTGAAAAAATTATATTGTTTATTTGGCCTGTTTTTTTTTAAATATGTTTTTGTAGCCTAGGCTATAGCTTTTTCTCCGTTGACATAATCGATCAGCTTTCTCTACTGGGCCTTTGCAGTGGGAACAGCCCCCCTACTTCGATGGGCTGGCCCGGTGAAGTTCAAAGTCAGTCTATATTCCGACTGAAGTTGCCAAAATGACCAGTAAAAAAAATTGTGGAAAAAATACATATCAGGCACTTATTTGCAATACTGTATGGTGTCTATTTAGGCTACAAAATCCATGAGCTACATGTAGGCCTATTGAACTCACTAGAATTCATTACTTTGCACAAGTTCCAAATACAACATGAAAATATTAACATGAACTCAGGACATTATTATCTATAAAGCAGTGTGGCTGGGGCCGGTGTGGTACAGCAGTAGTGGGCCGGTCTGGCTGAAATACCAGAGCCTAATTTCATTCCCAGTCCGTGTGTGTGTATGTATTATAGCTGAGGAGATGGCAGTGAGGCCGTGTCGATGGCGCTGCTATCTGTTTGACATTTCTGGTATTTGAACCGCTGGATGGGCTCTGACAAATGCCAGTGCTGTCACTAGACTCAAGTTTTAATTACACCTGAATGTTTGTACGTCCCAAAGGGCACCCTAATCCATTTATAGTGCACTACTTTTGACCAGAGCTTTGGTCAATACTAGTGCACTTTATAGGGAATAGGGTGCCATTTAGAACTCAACCTGGGTCTTTCAGGGGGCTTCTTCGCCCATGAAGTTAATTAGCAGGTTTCCAAAGGGCTAGCCTAGCGCTGTGTGTGTGTGTGTGTGTCTCGAGCTCGATTTCGGCGGCCCTCGCCAGTCCGTGCAACCCACACGGCTTTTCAGTGGCGTTTCGATGGCATTTATAATGGTCTCTGTCTGTGTAGACAGCGTGAATTAACACATGAGAGATGGGGAATGGGAAATGGGCTTTAGGGTTGGTGCGAGGGAGTGTAAATTTCAATCCAAGGTCTGGAGCTTAACGTTCAGTCATTGTGCAAATGGTTTTTGTGTGTGTGCCCGGACGGACCGGTGTGGGTTGGAATGGCCGGTATTCATTATGAGGGAGGACAGACTTCATCTCAAAGTCACCCTGGATGTGATGATGTGATGTGCTCTCAGCTCAGCATCATACTGTGGCTAGTGTACTACTTAAAATGAAGCAATGCACTGGCCTTATAATGGTTGTCCTATGTCCACCGTCACTTTATCTGAAGCCTTGCCTATTACTATAGTAAACGTGCAATGTTTACAAAACTGTTTAAGAGAAGAACACGTATTGAATATTTATGTACGGATAGCGTTGTCCTTTTGATTGTCAATCACCTGGAAAGACATACATCTAGCCTATTAGAGTTGTGGGCGCATGCCGACAATTGGTTTGCCCATGCAAAACCTGTTGTTGTACTTGGCCCAGTACATAGCTCTGTGTGTTAATAATGTTTCTATCGATCAGAGGTTACAACTACAATGTGATCAAATTTGTTCGTTCAAATGTGTAAGCTAATCAAAATCAATGTGCATGCTTACCTTGTAATTTCCTCGTTGATCGAAGAGGGTTTCGTTCATTTCCTGATTTGGGTTTTATGGTCAAGACAGAGGGTGCGTTCCAAAGCGCCTGGGTTAATCCGTAGTAATTGGTACAGCTGAAGTTGACCATTTCCGGGGGGGGGGGGGGGGGGGGGGGAGTTCATGTTGGAAGCCTTATGTCTATTTATGCTTAAAGCGTGGTAAGCACATTTATTGATATGTGCGCGCATTGTAATGGAGGTATGTTGACGAGCTGAAGATCTGTAGACTGGAATTCCAGCCGGTTTAATGTTAATTGTAGACAAGTCTTCTTCCTATTGGTTAATTGCATTCTGGGTAATGAAAAGCCTGTAAATTCTTTGTTTCAGGTTGCTTGTTATTGTGTTCTACCTGTGTAGGCCTACTTCAACTTCACTCTGGTCAGGTAAAATGCCAGCAAGGTGCTGTGTTGATTAAAGTAACTTCAGGCAGGTTATACTGATGCAAAACCTCTGTGTTTGTGTTTAAATACTTTTGATAGCCTGCGCTTCAAGGAAGGTGGTAAAACCTAGAACTGTGTAGTGCTTTTCCTCCGCACTTCCGTACACATAATTGGCTTCCAAGCACTGTGATGTGTTGTGAATAGAAAACCAGACTGAAGGACACAGTCAAAACATTACTGCAAGCGTTCCAAAAAGAAGAAAAAAACTACTTTTATTCTCTTGTCATCGTTCAATGATCACAATTATACCACACGTTTACCTGGCTACAAGTGTGCCGACTACATATTACTCCTCCACGTGCGTCAAGGAGAAGGTCGAGGAAATGTGATGGTTGTCCTATGTCCTGCGTCACTTTATCAAAAGCCTTGCGTATCACCATAAATGACCAGACAATGTTTTGCAAAACGGTTTACGAGAAGCACATTTATTTGTTGAATATTTACGTGTGGATAGTGTTGTCCTTTTGTTTCTTGATCACCCGGAAAGAGAAACGTGTCGCCGTGTTAGAGTTGATAGGCACTATTGCGGTCTTTTTTTCTTTTTTTTGTACGAACGCAACGTTTATTAATTGGTCACCTTCTTGGTTCAAGTCTTCGATATTAGCGACAAAGTGTTGAGAAAGTGTCAACAGGAAGACATGTATATAAAAGGACAAGTGCCACTAATGAAGAAAGTAATGGAAGGAGGGAAGAAAAACGAGTGTCAGGGTAAATGTCCGTAGAGAAATAAGGGGAGAGTTTAGACTTATATGCTTGCGAGTAAATGAAACTCCTTTCCTCCAGACAGTCATTTAACTTCAGGGGAGACTTATGTCTTTATTGTAACCAATGTGGATAGCTCAGTCTCTAAAAAACGAGAGAGGGTTTCAATTAACTGCAAAACCCATGAGTATAAAGTAAGTCTTGAGGCGAGTACGCGTGACACTTCAATTTCAACCGTAGACGACAAACGGTTCATATCGAAAGATCATTTGAGGAATGTTGGGAGTACCCCAATGCGTCCCCCTCATACTTTGTGACAGGCCATTGAAATGATTTAGTGGTTGATATATTTTAATGAACTCAGAGCCATCCGAGTGGAAGGTGATTTTTTAAAATTGTTAATATTAAACAAAAGGAGAGATCTATTTCAGTGGAGAAATTTGAGGTGTAAATGAGTCCAAATGAACAAGCCTGTTCTTTTCCAAAAACAATTTGTCAGACTGTTCTCATGTGAAATAATCTCTTGACAATGACTTCGCAAGAAACGCAAGATGCGTGAAGATACTCTATTTTCATTATAAACTGTGAATATGTGAAAACGGCAAGAGATAATGACGCGGGAAGATCCTCAACTTCCCTTATGAATGTGACATAACGTTTCTATTTGAGTTAACCAAGAAAACTAAAAGCAATTTTAAAGTCTTAAGTCTGGATTTTCTGCTTGTTAGAGCTCAATCACATATACTGTTGCTGTTTGAAACCCTATACTTTAACAGTCATTTCACACATAATTGGCTTCCAAGCACTGTGACGTGTTGTGAATAGAAAACCAGACTGAAGGACACAGTCAAAACATTACTGCAAGCGTTCCAAAAAGAAAGAAAAAAACTATAATTTATTCTCATGTCATTTTTCAATGATCACAATTAATACCACACGTTTACCTGGCTACAAGTGTGCCAACTACATATTACTTGAAATAAGACCATCGACATTGACTTGAAACAAATACAGGAGTTGGTTCCAAAGTTCACATTTTACAATATTTAAACTGAAAACGAGGCGTTTGAAACAAGTATGTGTTCTACTGTACACAGAACCAGACTGAAAAGTATGCAGTTATACATATGTAAAACCTGATTTCCACAATTGGAAAATGTACTGCCAAGTTATGAGTCCTGCTCACTGGCAATCATCCAATCCATAACTAGTAAGTACAAGCATACAGAGTGTGTTGTGTGTGGGCTCTGAAATGAGCCGGCATTGTTGAAACATGAAATGAAGCCTGAGCTCAAGTTTGAACAGTTCTGAGCTGCAACAGAGCACTATAGACAGCTCATAACTCATTTCTTGCCACAACAAAGTTACATGAATCTAATTGGAAACTGTTTAAGGCTTTGTTGAGAAACATTAACATTGTACAATACCTCATGTGTGGAAAATAAAGGATTATGTAAACATAAATATGCAAAATCTTATGAAAGAGGGGTTTTACCAGTATTACATTGGAAGAACTCCTGATGCATTGCAGAGTAATTGTTGGCTGCAACATATCACAGCTTGTCTTCATAGCCTCTTGGAATAAGATAATCCTTTGCAATTCAAATGATTGCAAAGGAAATTGCAAATGGTCCTTTGTTTTGGAATGGTGATACATTCTTGGCTTTAAAAGCTTAGATGATCCATACTGTAAACAGTACAGGTCAGGTAGTCCAGTCCATAGCTACTGTATCTATCTATCTCAACATTGGTTCCCTTAGAATATGCAGGTAGAAGCTGTATGCATTCATTCCAAGTTATCTTTATCAAATGCCACTTAACCATCTTCTTTTGAAGGAACGTGTCATTATATTTGGTAAATCAGTGGTTGTAGTTGAAGTCGTAATTGCGTGTGTGGAATTTGCCGAAAGTTCTGAATGTATCTGTGACATTTGTAGAAAGTCCTGAACGATAAATCTAATGGCTGGTTTATCAAATCTAGACCGGCAACAAGTAGGATTACAATACATTTCTGTACTGTACATTCAATTCAACAATTCAACATTCAACACTCCCTGAGGGAGTCCAAGTATTCTGATCTGCGTGGGTTGGAATCACTGCATAACAGAACAGAAATATGAAAATAATTGAACATTTTCACAGGATGAACTAAGAAAACGATGAACTAAGAAAGATAATTGCACAGTAATCTCATACAAAAGTGCTTCTGGATCTGGAAGAGGGTGACATCATGAAAAACAGATGAAAAAAATGTAAACAAAATTGACATTGGTTAAAATTCTTTACAAAATGCTATTTTTTCGGGTAACAAAGCTGTGAAAAATATTCCTATCGTCCTCATAAAAATGCCACATTGAACGAGGCAAGTATATTATACCACATGGGGTACTGTAGCTAGATCAGTATTTCTCAACCTCTGGTCTAAGGGCCATGAACAGTCCTTGGGATGTTGCTGACCGGTCCCTAAGATGTTTAATAACTGAAACTCATTTTAGTCACTTTTAATGTAAGCTGCCTTCCAAGAAAGTAAGAACCATAGCTTGCTGGCCCCTGGTATGAATAAGGTTGAGAAACACTGCTGTAGATTGTGTTAGTTGTATATTATACAGTGGTGACCGATAGGAAGGCATTATGTACTTTGGCCCTGGGGTCATCAGGGGCTTTGGCCCCGTGAGTCATCAGTTCCTGAATGGTCATCCAGTTGTCCAGGATCTTCTTGTTGCGCTTCTTCATCATCTTCCTGTGGCTCAGTTCGATGATGCTGACCTCCTTGCGTCCTTCGCTGCTGCTCTGAGGACTCTCCCTCAGGCTCTCCAGCCTGCTCTGCTGCATGAACTCCCGCCTCCTCCGCTGTTCTTTAGCCCTGACCAGATGCTGCTTCCTCTCCTCTTTACTCCAGTACCGCCCCATCTTCATCTCAGACATAGCGTCGTCGTCCGTGGTCATCCCGCCGCTGCGCTCCTCCTTGATCTTGAGGGCGCGTTCCCGCAGGATCTTGTCCCTGATGGGTCTCTTTGTGATGTAGCGCGTGCCGTCCGAACGGATCTTCACCTTCCACTCCATCTTGGGCTCGTTGGCGGGGATCAACTGGGGCTCCTTGACCACGCTGAGCAGGCTGAGCTGGCTCTGAGCGTACTCCACGGCCGAGCGCTGCTGGATCAGCTGCATGTAGCTCTGGTAGTGGCGAGCGTGGGCCGGGATGTTGGTGTTGGGCTGGCGGTGCTGGGAGCTACGGGACGGGGAGAGGTAAGGGATCTGGGAAGCCCTGGGAGGATGCTGAGGCGTCACTTTCCCGTTCCCGCTCCTTTCATCGTCTGCCGGGGCAGTCTGGTCCGACTCGTAGCGGTTGGGGCTGTGGTCGGGGCTACTGGCCTTGCCTGGGATGGGGGCTCGGTGGAGCGACCGTTGTGTTGGGCTGGGGCTAGGACTGGGGCTGGCTGTGGCATGAAGGCTTGCCAGGCTACTGCGGAGGTTCCTCTGGTTGGTGATGGTGACCATCCTCCTCTGGAGGGAGTGCTCGGGGGAGCGGTCCATGGCCAGCGGCGTGCTGCGCGAGCTCTCTGCCGTGTTGTAGGCGCTCGAGCTGTCCTTGTCTGACTTCTCCGGTTTCTCTTGGCGCTTGTTGATGTCAGCCAGCTTGCCCCTGCTGGGCGAGTCCCTGCTGCCTCGGAGGAAGTTTTGGTCCTTGGGCACGGGGCGGCCGGTTATGGGAGACACCTGCTGCACCTGGTCTCTCTGGGTCCCCCCCGGGCCCTTGCGGAGCTTGTGGGCCTGCATGATGTTCTGGCACTCAAGCTCAATGCTGCAGAGCTCCTCGTTGAGCATGCGCAGTTCATGCTGCACGCCGCCAGCCGGCTCTCCCAGACTACACTCGATGGTGCTGTGTCTGCTGTAGAACAGGTCGTACTCCCCGCTGTTACGGATCTGACACTTCAGCTCCAGGAGCTGCTGGAAGCGGTCACCGTCCACCTCCAACTCCTCTTCCTCCTCTTCTTCTTCCAGACGATGATGCCCAGTGTCCTGTCTATCCCTCAGGCACTGGGACAGTCGTCTCTGGATGTGGGTTAGAAGGGCATTGTGGTCAGACATCCCCAGCTCACTGTCCTTGTCCTGAGTTAGGGAGGAACAGGTAGCAGTGATGTCATCCTCTTCTGTTCCTCTGGGCTGAAAGAAAAATTAATACCACAAGTTTTACAGTAATAAAAGCTAAAAGACGGTCTACATCAGGGCTATTCAACTCTTACCCTACGGCCTTACGAGGTCCAAAGCCTGCTGGTTTTCTGTTCTACCAGATAATTAATTGCGCACACCTGGTGTGCCAGGTCTAAATTGGTCCTTAATTCGATTTTAAAAAGCTGTGAAACTGACTTCGAGGTACAGAGTTGACTGCAGGAAAACTATCTGTGTCAACAGTGTGATCAAATTAACATACTGTATCTGTAAAATATATGTAAAAAAACAACTTGAAGTGCATAGGTCTCTTGTGTACAACTTTGTGGAAACTGGGAATTTTAGAACAAAGGAAATTATATTCATAACTATTTGGCAGTTTCTGAAATTTCTAAAGTCTGAAATAGTTTTGAAAAAGTCAGTGCTTTGGGCTCTCCACTGGGATTCCCTCCATTCTTGTGGAGATCTGTACCACTACTCTGCTACCCTGGGAATTGTTGTTTCTTCCCCATGCTTTGCAGTCTTTTGAACTTCCCTATCTACCCATTTACATATTTGCTCATCTCAAAACAAAACCTAAGATTTTAAATTGTGGTCACCAATCTTTGGGGTTCAAAATGCTCCTCACCCTCTTCCATATTAATACAGCTTTCAAACTATATTATTAGAAATATTGCCATCAGATTTGAAAGAACCTCAATACACAGTTTGGTATAATCTCATCCGCTCCACCTAACATTGCTAATTATTTCAAGCCTTTCTCTTATAACCAGTAATGACTGTCATACAGTCCGTCTTTTCATAGTCATGTAGTACCATTATGCCTTAAGTATACACTCTGAGATTGTTGGTTTCCATGGTCTACTCTTTGGTTTGACCCTATGTTTGACCCTTGGGTTGTGGGACCTTACTTGTTTCTCAGGTAAAAGCTCTGTATACAAAATGAGAGAATAAACCCTTTGGTCTGTCCCTGTGGGTCTCACCTGCTCCTGTTCCTCCTGTAGTGCTTCCAGCTCCATCTCCTCTCTCTGCTGCTCCTCCAACATCTCCATCTTCAACTGCTCCAGGAACTCACTGTGTTCATCATCCAACCACGCCTCCTCTAGCTAGAGATAGAAAGGGAGAGATGGGGGGGGCAAGGGAGAGTGACATAAAATGGAGAGAAAAGAGAGAGGAGGATTAAAACCAGAATATGAGATGCCCTGGCCTACACCAACTGGCCATTGGAGATCCACAATAAGACACACGTCATGGAGTTTGTGTGTTGCAATAGCTGAGAGCATTATAAAACTGTTGATAGATCATTAACAACGTCCCCATCAAGTATCCCTGCCTGACCACACATATAGATGAAGTCAATATATTTCAATGAACAGAGGATCTTGACCTCTGATCTGGTTCCTCAATGTCATTCATCAGCTCTTTGTCTGCTTGTCTCAAACCAAATGGGATCCATATCACAGCCAAGATTTTAGATGTATTATGAGAGGCGTATTTAATTACCAAAAGGGGAAGGTAGAGAGTCCATTATGGCTCATTGTTCATCTGCCGTACTCAGTGGCTCATACTCATAAGTGCGCACACACACATAGGGCTGTTACGGTGACCGAATTATCGCCACACCGGCAGTCACGAGCCATGTGACCGCTGAGTCACGGTAACTAGGCTTTTCCAGGACTGCGCTCTGATGCCGCTGATGGTCATTAGTAGCCTATCAAACTTGCTAACGGCCAGTCGCTAATGGTCTGATACTCAGCACGCCATTGTCCCTCTAATCACTCTGACATCCCCAGGTGGTGACATCCCCACAAGGGTGCGTCCTCAGTCCCCACCTGTACTCTCTGTATACCTCACACAGTTCCAACTCCATCATCAAGTTCTCTGACGACACGATAGTAGTAGGCGTGATTACCAACAACAACGAGACGGCCTACAGAGAGGAGGTAGGCACTGGAGACGGTAAAAAAACGTTCAAGTTCCTCGGCGTACACATCTCCAAGGAGCTGAAATGGGCAAACCACACAGACAACATGGTGAAGAAGTAACGACAGCGACTCTTCAACCTCAGGAGGCTGAATAAATTAGGCCTGTCTCTGAGGACCTCACAGTGCTCTACAGGAGCACCATCGAGAACACACTGTCAGGCTGAATCAAAGCCTGGTGCGGCAACTCCACCACCGCTGACCGCAAGGCTCTACAGAGGGTACACTCGGCTGAACGCACCACTGGGAGCACACTGCCTGCCCTCCAGGATACATACAGCACCAGGTGTCGCGGGAAGGCCAAGAAGATCATCAAGGACCTCAACCTCATTTTGTTACTTTTACAGCCTTATTCTAAAATGGATTCAATTGCTATTTCCCCTCATCAATCTACACACAATATCCCATTATGTCAAAGCAAAAACAGATTTTTTGAATTTTGGAGCTGGTTTTCATCAAGGATCTTTCTGTACTTTGCTCCATTCATCTTTCATCTTTTCTGGAATTTTCCAAGCTGTTTAAAGGCACAGTCAACTTAGTGTATGTAAACTTCTGACCGACTGGATTTGTGATACAGTGAATTATAAGTGAAATAATCTGTCTGTAAACAAGTGTTGGAAAAATTACTTGTGTCATGCACAAAGTAGATATCCTAACCGACTTGCCAAAACTATAGTTTGTTAACAAGAAATTTGTGGAGTGGTTGAAAACCGAGTTTTAATGACTATATATATATATATATATGTGTGTGTGTAGCAATCAAGAGGAAACTCTGACTGAACAACTCAAACTCCCCAGCTTATGGTCTCCAAATGGACGTTAGCCGTGAGGGCTGAGATGCTCATTGATTTTTGTTTGCTATACATGTCGGGGGATGCTATTCACGAGGACATATGTGACCGGATTCAGGAAACTAGGCGTATGTCACAAGTCACGACTTCACAGGAGAGCCGTTTGAACGAAAAATAAATGTTTTTGCAGAAATGCCTTTCTCGAACTTGTGAACTTTCATGTGCCTTTAATATCAAATGTTTATGCCATCTGTAAATACAAAATAAAATTGTTAAATTTCGACCCTTGTTTTTTAAGCCACAGAAAAAGGCAACAACCTTCCCAATAGCCATGATTGGCTGAGATAATGAGTGTGCTGGACATGCCAAGCGAGGAGTTTGAATTGGTCTGCCATATAGAAGGCTTCTGTCTATTTGAGCTGGTCAGTCTGTGTTGGTAATCCTTTCGAACGCGGCTTTTTAAAAATGTATTGTGTAGTGGATCTGCATAAGTGTTGCTCTCCACTTTCTGGTGGATCAAGTTTTAAAATCAGTGGAATTAGAGTATGATAGCTAAGGAGATGGAGAAAACAGCTGTCTCCGGATTACATCTTCAAACTAAGGGCAACCATGGCATGGCATTCGTGAAGGTGAGACTCGTCCATCTTACCTGTATACATGATGATGTATACAGGTAAGATAGTCTAGCGTTAGCTAGCTACATTTTAAGATATAATTCTAATTTTGACAGAAAGTGGATCATTTCAAGCTAAAGTGTACTGTTCGCTAGCTACCTAATGTTACCTGGCTGGCTCCCTAGCTGACATTATTATTCATATCCCAGAGCTGTTTGCTTTTCTAGTTAGAGCCTAATATTAGCTAGCCAATGTTGAACCTGGTTGGTTAGCTTCTAGCATATTCATGCAGGGTAGTAACGACATGATTTGGCACTGTGTTCATTGTTGTTTATTTAGCTAACGTTAGCTGGCTGGCTCATTAGCTAACGTTACATGACGTGTGTGATCTTACACGTTATTTACCTAGCTAGGTTCATTGTTTACCTAGCTAACGTTAGCTGGCTGGCTCGTTAGCTAACGTTACATGACGTGTGTAATCTTACACGTTATTTACCTAGCTAGGTTCATTGTTTACCTAGCTAGCTACATGTCTTAAGCTAAAGTGTACAACACCCGTTGAATATGGCAAGTGTCAGTAAACGTCGGGAAAAAAGCGTAATGAAGTTGTTGCCAGCAAAACTGGTTAGGCTGTTTTCATGTTATCCAGAGGTAAACAAATCATCGGGCCAGAGCGTCAAGTGTGCGCTTTGAACGCTCCGAGAGCGAAACGAGATGGGTGGGGCTAAAGCTTAAGAACGATGGTGAATGGTGTAGACAAAGAGGGCTCTTCACTAGATACCAAAACATTCAAGGGCCATTTTCCAAAAGTGAGGTTGCAAGTTTATCAACTTTCAAAGCAGAATTACTTTCCCATTGTTCCTATAAAAATGCAGTGTATGAAATACCATTTTGTAGCTCTGAGTCTCTACTTTTATCCAATGTAAAAAACACCATTTCAAATTTTGCTGCATAAGACCGAATCCAGGTGGTGAGCCACATATTGTTCTATCTCACGATTCCCGAGCATGAAAGGGCACAGGGGATGTTCAGTGTGCTGCGTGGCTATAATGAAGAAAATCATATTCCATGGTATTGAATGGTGAGCTTCTGCATCGACGGGGCTCCATCTAAAGCGGGATGGCAGGCAAGGCTCTGCACTCTATTTATGAATGTGTCTCCCTCTGCCATATGGACACATTGTATGATACCCCGAGTCCGACTGGCTGCAAAAGAGCTGAGCACACAACTCTGAGATATACTGCAGCAGGTAACTTTGAACGTAAAATTAATGTAAAAAAAAAAAAACAGACTTGGTTGACTTTCTGTGTAATGAAAAGAAAATGTGCCTCCTTGCCTATGTAACAGACATATTTGGGAAACTGAAAGAACTGAACTCAAGCATGCAGGGGAAATACAAAAATCGTTGTATAACAAAGAACTGTTATTGGAGAGAGAGTCTTTCAGAAGCGAACCATGCCCCCTTCCCTTGGCTGTGCATGTTTCTAACAGAAAACAGCATCAGTAACCAGTGATGATTGCTCACCTCCAACGCTTGGAAGAGCACTTTTGGACCTATTGACTGTGATCGTGGCTCAGTTGACATGCCGGTAAGTGAAATCGAACAGCTGATCGAGCTGTCATGTGAACGAATGTATTCACGGGTCACTACGGAGGAGTTTTGATTCTTAGACTCAAAGGGAATACCCTAACCGTCTCCTTCTGAGCGTTAATGCTGCGTTCAAAACAACTGGGAACTTGGAATTCTGAAATCTCCTACATCCGACTCCAGTGCGTTCATGACAATTGGGAACTCTGAGAGAAAAAAAACGAGATCTGACTGGGAAAAATATTTTGAACGGTCATCCAATTTGGAATTCCAACTCGGGAACTCGTGTCTGTTTCTAGAGCTCCGAAATTCTGACCTGAAGATCACTGACGTCACGATTTGACCTTGTATTTTTCAGACTTCCCAGTTGTCTTGAAATCACCATAAAACTCATCATACCCTTCGCCAGCTCATATCTGTGTGAAGCTGGATTCAGTGATCTTGTCTGCATTAAAACCAAACATTGATCCCGGTACGACCGCAGAGATGAGGTGCGCATGCCCCACCAAGCGCCCTGACGTTGAGAAGCTCTGACGCGACATGCAT
This sequence comes from Salvelinus fontinalis, assembly GCF_029448725.1. Lineage (NCBI taxonomy): Eukaryota > Metazoa > Chordata > Actinopteri > Salmoniformes > Salmonidae > Salvelinus > Salvelinus fontinalis. The sequence continues at coordinate 4,981,925 of NC_074676.1, read as the reverse complement.
CAAGCACACCCATCTCATTAGTGGTGGTTAGAGAAGATACATTATGTTAAACTAATTTTCAATAACTGCCATAGACCCAAATTAAAAGATAAACATTGGCTGTTAATTACATCACATTTTTTTTCACATGGTTTGGTTTTTCAGATATCAAAATGAGCTTGTGAGACAAAAAAGTTTGGGAACCCCTGTAATACAGCCTAGTACCAGTGCTGGTGTAGGCCTAGATAAGCATATTGTTTGTGGAACGGTATCTTAAATGAGAGAGAAATAAGGTGAAACATGAATATTTTTTTGCTAGCTGGCTAGATACATGAGGTAAGAAAACAACATGGGATGTAACATCTAATTAGGGTCCCCTGGAAACATTGACCAACACTTTGGTTCCAACCCTGTCAATAATTCCTCCCTGGCGTTTTCATTCATTGTCATACACATTCAAGGTGCTGCCCACTATATTACAACTATAGAATTAGAATAGTCCCGTGTAGCTCAGTTGGTAGAGCATTGCGCAATGCCAGGGTTGTGGATTTGACTGCCACAGGGGGACCAGTATGAAAACAAAGTATGAAAATGTATGCATTCCCTACTATAAGTCGCTCTGGATAAGAGTGTCTGCTAAATTACTAAAATGTAAATAATAATTATATTTCCATGATTCCAGCAGTTCACCAATTAACTAGACCTCAATGTTTTGCCCATGTCATGCAGCCCTGCGTGGCACAGTGTGGAAATGATGACACAATTCCCGGAACTACAGAAATGGTAGAAAATGATGAAAATGATTTTAGTTTGAAGCTGGATTGAACAGTATAAAACAGTCAGAATGTAGAAAGCCCTATTGAAATCGAGTATTTATGTGTTGCCACCCCAGGGTCATGAACTACTCCCGAAGCATATATATAACTTGTATTAATCAAAAACATAAAATCCTGTCAAATATCACTACACTGTATTTTTTACATTTTTATATCGCAATATGATATTTTGGCCATAATGCCAATGACTAGTCGAACGGGTTTATCACTTGTAAATGATGCCCAGCACGTGCTGTCTACGGCAAAAAAAACAGCGCTTGCATAGTTTTGTGACTTTTTCAAATCATAGTCACAAGCATCATGTAGCCTAGCCCATAGGCCTATATGTTTTGATCAGGTTTGGAGCACCACTAAAGTGACCAAATCACTCTAAACTTAGCCTATAGGCTTAGGATCCCTGGAACAGGGTTGGAGAGCCCATAGCCTGCAGAGCCTAGTGAAACATGTGTTCTTACAAGCCCAGGCGGGTGAAAACAGGGTTTTGACCGGCCACGGCAGTATTTAAAAGAGGATCCCAGCTTTCTTGTGCTGTTACTCTTAAGTTCTTCATTCTAAATTCAAAAAATGAAGCACATTAATCCACTTTACAACTGGTGTGGCCTACCCGGCACAGGAAGAGCTTCCTCCATTCGCTATGTTTTTTTAAATAAAAAATGATTACACACATACAGTATATTAGTAGAAGCCCAAATTAAATTGAGAATAGTCTGATGGGTGAGAATATTATCAAGTGCTTGTCAAATTGTGAGTGACAGACTAATGAAGCGTGTGCAGCCTGCCTAAGAAACAGAGCAGAGCACATGACTTTCACGCAACGTTTTTTCCAAATCGTCATTTGAGTCACATCCTGCTGCCTTAGAATGTATTAGAAACCAAATCAAATCAAAGAAGGGATTTATTGTGATGGTGTAGGCTATATTGAAGTGATTTATTCGACTTTTTAAAATGTAGACGTTCCAAAGGTCTGCATCAGTGGCTTGTAGGCTATGCGTGGAAGACAGGACACGCTGAACAAGTTTATGTTAATTAACGGTCAATTACTGTGAGACCTGGAGTTATTTGCTTGACAGTTACCAGCTGACAAAAACTTCATGACCGTCACAGCCCTACGCACGCACCCACACGCACCATTTGCCATGGCCTTGGGCCTGAACTCACTGCATATTAGCATGCCATTAGTTTTTATGGCGTACTGTTGGAAGTCAATTACAGCGGCCGGCGCTATATAAAAATAACACATGATGTGAGGTGGTGTTTATACAGGGACATGTAGCAGCCTTGCAATGTTTCATCTAAGAAACGTAAGTGGTACGTTTGCAGCCTTAGGGCTGTGTTTTGGGTGTTACGTATGTGAACTCAGGGTGTCATGAATAAAAAGACCTCTAATGACTGGTGTATTGATCCTATGGACCAGAAGTATGGACCTGTGCTTACCGTTAAAGGAATAGTTTACAATACATCTCTCCAGATAAGTAAAGTATTAGGATTGGGGTAAAAAATAAAACTGAAAACAATCCCTTCAACTCCATCGGTGGTTGTAAGCTCAACTGTATCTCAGGTCTGGCGACCAGCACGATGTTCCTACAGTAGTGTGTGTGTGTGTGTGTGCGCGCGCCCACCTGTATCTCGGGCCTGGCGACCAGCAGTATGATGTTCCTTGTGTCTTCACTGGAGAGCACAGCTACAGCCTCCTCTCTGTCCTGCACATCCTGACCATTGATCTGTGGGAACAACACACCCTGGTATTCATACACACACAGAGAGAGAGAGAGAGACAGAGAGAGAGAGACACACAGAGAGAGAGAGAGAGAGAGACAGAGAGAGACAGAGACAGAGAGACAGATACAGAGACAGAGACAGAGAGAGAGAGAGAGAGAGAGAGAGGCAGGAGTCACAATATACAGTATATCACACACTGTCCTGTTATAACACGTGCACATACACACGCTAGAACACACACACAAAGGGAAGGGCCACTTTCCCTTTTTGATTTGCATTTTATCTCAGTCGAACACTGTAGAAAGAGCCCAGCTGGCAGACAGCTAAAGGCCCTGCAACACAAGACAGTCCCTCCTCCTTCCTGTGGATCTGCACTCTATGTGTCCAGTCAGTGTTTCATAGCAGGCCAGGCTGGCTGGATTGATCGTGAATGGGCCAGTGGTCTATGGACCGATCGTCTGCACTAGAAATGCTCTGCTCCTGAAAGCATCCAGCATCTGGAAGCAACACACATTCATACATACAGACGCCCCACACAATTAACTGAGCCGTGACAGGGGGGAGTCCGTCTTCCTCTGACCAGAGTAATGGCCCTGTCAGCATGGGATAATAGTAAAGGGGTGCTTGGGGTGGAGGCACGGACCACAACCACTAACCCAAACACCTCTCCCCTCGCTTTGCCTCGTAGCTCAAAACAATCACACAACACATTATGACCTGCACCGCACGAAAGACACGTGCACACACATGAACAAGGCACTACGCGGCAGACAATTAGGGAAGCAGCTAGCCCCGGCCGTACATTATCTCTCACCAAACCGTGCAAAAAAAAAAAACTGTGCTTACCCTACGCTTTCTTCCTCAATCTTATTCCTCTCATGACTGCACTGTGTACTCACCTCTCTCTGTGTGTCTCTGTGTGTCTCTCTGTCTCTCTGTCTCTCTCTCTCTCTCTCTCTCTGTCTCTCTCTCTCTCTCTCTCTCTCTCTGTGTCTCTCTCTCTCTGTCTCTCTCTCTCTCTCTCTCTCTCTCTCTCTCTCTCTCTCTCTCTCTCTCTCTCTCTCTCTCTCTCTCTCTCTGTGTGCCTGTACTATCCCCTCCACTCTCCTGGACTCATTAAACCTTATTCAGAAACACATCACTCTGTTGTTCTGAGAGTTCACTCTGACTGAAAACAGACCACTCTCTAAAATACATTACCGCCTACTTCTGCCATTCTCCTCAAAAGCATAGCTCCACTCTCTCCAGCACTCTCAACCACATTACTGTAACAACCTTGTGCCTCTGCCTCCCAAAACCATTACTGCTCTCAGTCTCTACAGAACACTTACACTTAATACCAGTGATCACCAATCTTCCCCGAGCCGAGATCCCAGTCTGAGATCTACCGCTCGGATTTGTATTTTTAAACATGACTTCAAAAACGTAAGCCTATACAACCTTAACCTCCCAAAACATTACTATCCCTCTCTCTCCACGAAGCCCTCAATCTGCCTCTCCCCAAATATATGACCTTACTTGATCCCTACCTCCCAAAACACCAACCTCTCTAGGACCCTGCACTCGATTACACCTTAAAACATCCCCCTTTTCCACCCACCCTACAAGAGAGCAAAGCTCACAACCCTCCTCCCTCTCCAATAACATCATAATGGTCCATACAGCTCCACTGACTCTGCTGTTTGTGTCTCTAACCCCACCAGAAGACTGTCTTTGGAGGGGGTACTAGTAGCCTCCAGGGTCCACCGACCCTCCCTGGCCCAGGGATGGAGCTGAGGGGTAATAACATGGAAAGCCTCTCAGTCTAACTCAGGGGTGTGCGCGTGCGTGCGTGTGTGTAGAAAGGGAAGAGATGTGGGGTGCGTGTGTGTGCATTCTTGTGGCTGTGTGAGTGTGTTACCCAGAAGCAGGTGGGGGGGTATATCTGGAGCACGGTGCATCCTTAAACTGCTCTTACGGCTGTTAAAAAGCCCAGTCGAATGCTGAGTCGGTAACTAAAACAGCCAGAGGGACATTTCCTCCCTGCTAACCGTCACAGAGGGGGTGAGTTTCTCTTTTACTATGGTGCTATTAAAAATGAATGGGTTCTCGTGTTGAGAGACAATGGCAGAGGGAGGTGAAATAAAAAAGTGTTTATGTCACCTCTGATGAGAAATGAGAGAAAGAGGAGACAAGAGAGAGAGAGCGAGCAAGAGAGAACGGGAGAGAGAAAAGAGGAGCTGAGGGTCAAGATAGAAAGAAATAGTGTCCTACCTGTAAAATGTGGTCTCCTTCTCTGATGCGTCCGTCCCTTGCAGCGATGCTGTTTGGCCCAACCTGATGGGGAAAGACTGTTTGAATCAATGCTCAAAGGGAAAATTGCACAAAATTGCCTTTTGGAAGTTTGCCAAAAAATGTTAACATCACATCACACCTGACTGAAGAGCTCACGGACTTTCAACGTGGCACCGTCATAGGATGCCACCTTTCTAACAAGTCAGCTCGTCAAATTTCTGCTCTGCTAGAGCTGCCCTGGTCAACTCTAAGTGCTGTTGTGAAGTGTGAAGTGGTAATGTCTAGGAGCAACAGCGGCGCAACCGCAAAGTGGTAGGCCACACAAGCTCACAGAACGGGACCGCCGAGTGCTAAAATGCGTAGCACGCAAATATAATCTATCCTCGAGTTACAAACTGCCTCTGGAAGCAACGTCAGCACAATAACTGTTTGTCGGCAGCTTCATGAAATGGGTTTCCATTGCTGAGCAACGATACATTTGGGTTTCGCGGATGCCATGAGAACACTACCAGTCCGAATACATAGTGTCAACTCTAAAGTTTGGTGGAGGATGAATAATGGTCTGAGGCTGTTTTTCATGGTTCGGGCTAGGCCCCTTTGTTCCAGTGAAGGGAAATCTTAACGTTTCAGCATACAATTACAGTCTAGACGATTCTGTGCTTCCAACTTTGTGGCAACAGTTTGGGGAAGGTCCTTTCCTGTTTCAGCATGACAATGCCCCTGTGCACAAAGTGAGGTCCAAACAGAAATCACTTGTCGAGATCTGTGTGGAAGAACTTGACTGGCCTGGAACAGAGCCCTGACTTTAACCCCATCGAACATCGTTGAGATGAATTGTGTTCACAAACCTTTGGTCATGTAGTGTACCTATACATCTTTACAGAGATCACTGACCTATAAAAGCATTGTCTAAATGTTCAATAATCATTTAGTCCCCAATATAATTTGAGAACACCTCTGTAGGTTTGAAGTCAGAACTGTTATACAACACTTCTAGACAAAGGACCTCTTTCAACACCATCTGGTGATGGTTTGAAGCACCTGCTGCCAGAGGAAGGCCTTAGCTGTCAGAATGTGTTATAGCATCTGTCCAGTCCAGCTATCAAGGCCACTTTACCCTATTGCTGAAGCAGCTAACTGAACAGAGCTACAAACCTGTCAGGACATGTGTCTGGGGAAAGTACAATAAAGTATCACAATCAGGGAATACTGTGTGTTTGTGTGTGTGTGTGTGTGTGTGTGTGTACTCTGCTTCTTTATCTGTTGATTTCCCTGTTGGGCTAACCTGCACCCTCCATCCCTCCTGTTGTGATTGGTAGATGTAACATACCGGACACAGAGAGACATAGTATCCATACAAGGCCCATCCATGCCTCTTCCTTCCCATGATTCTCCCTGACTAATGATACTGAGCGAAGAGGGCAGGCCACTCTTTCAACGGCCAATCAATTACTGCCGTCTGGGGCCATTTGTTTTACTCTATCCAATCAGACAGGATCTCCTGAGATGGCTGGGCCAGCCTGAATGTTCCATCTTCATGATGGTCCGGTGTGTGTGTGTGTGTGTCACAAAAAGACCGTTCCTTAAAAAGGGCTGCTCTGAGATTACTGGGGATGGGGAGGGACTCTGCTCTCAGCTCCGGCCTGTCTTTGATTTCTCGTGTCACGTCTTCTCTCCTTTTGTCCCTCTTGAAAATGTTTTAAGGAGAGGAGTAGAAAGGACCCGAGGAACGGAGGAAAGGACTTTTGCGATTCACCCACTGTCACAACATGTGGAGTGATACCCAGAATGATAATGGCGCCGGAGGGGATGGCTGCCGTTTTACGGGCTCCTAACCACCTGCGCTATTTTCTTCGATTTTTTTCGCATTGTTTGTAATTCATTTTATACATAATGTTGCTGCTACCGTCTCTTATGACTGAAAAGAGCTTCTGGACATCAGAACAGCGATTACTCACCACGAACTGGACAAAGATTTTTTTATTTAATGAGTCCGACACGAAGGATATACTGCTTTGTTGAGACAAGGCCCAAATCCCTGTCATTCGCGTGAAGAAAATACGTATAAAAAGGGGGAGGAGGGCGATGTGCCTTGTAAGTATTCAACGATGAGTAGGTAAACCACCACTACCCTCTGTATTATTGACCAACGTGCAATCATTAGAAAACAAACTGGACAATCTACGGTTAAGACTATCCTACCAATGAGACATTAAAAACTGTAATATTTTATGTTTCACCGAGACGTGGCTGAACAACGACACGGATAATATAGAGCTGGCTGGCTTCTCCGTGCATCGGCAGGACAGAGCAGCTATGTCTGGTAAGACGTGGGGCGGGGTTGTGTGTCTATTTGTCAATGACTGCTGGTGCGCGATGTCTAATATTAAAGAAGTCTCGAGGTATTGCTCGCCTGAGGTAGAATAGGTAGAATACCTCATTCTGTAAGCAGTAAGCCACTCTGTCTATATTATTCGTAGCCGTCTATTTACCACCACAAACCGATGCTGGCACTAAAACCACACTTAACGAGCTGTGTAAGGCCAAAAGCATAGAAGAAAACACTCATCTATAAGCGGTGCCCCTAGTGGCCGGGGACTTTAATTCAGTCAAACTTAAATCTGTTTTACCTAATTTCTGTGCAACCAGAGGTAAAAAAAAACTCGAGGCCACCACACACAGAGACACATACAAAGCTCTCCCTCGCCCTCCATTTGTCAAATCTGACCATCATTCTATTCTCCTGACTCCAGCCACCCTATTCATAGAATGTTCTCTTTGCTACCGCACCGCAAATGGTACCGGAATGCCAAGTCTAGGTCCAAGAGGCTCCTAAATAGCTTCTACCCCCATGCCATAAGATTCCTGAACAGCTAATCAAATGGCTACCCAGACTGTTTGCATAACATTTGATTTGATTTGAATGTATTTTCTTACTAGATCCATATGTGTTAGTTAAGCACACTCTGAACACTATAATCCTATAGTTCTGTGTAATACACTATCCCTATAGATTTGCCTATAGATCCATTTCATTATATTTTGCATCTAAATCAAATCAAATTGTATTTATTTATTTTATTTGTCACATACACATGGTTAGCAGATGTTAATGTGAGTGTAGCGAAATGCTTGTGCTTCTAGTTCCGACAATGCAGTAATAACCAACAAGTAATCTAACCTAACAATTCCACAACTACTACCGTATACACACAAGTGTAAAGGGATAAAGAATATGTACATAAAGATAAATGAATGAGTGATGGTACAAAACGGCATAGGCAAGATGCAGTAGATGGTATAGAGTACAGTATATACATATGAGATGAGTAATGTAGGGTATGTAATCTATTACAACACCCTCAGGCAAAATACAAGCCAAACTTCCATGAGAGTTCAGGTTCATCAAATGAAATTGTATTTGTCACATGCGCCGAATACAACAGGTGTAGACCTTATCGTGAAATGCTTACTTACAAGTTCTTAATCAACAATGCAGTTCAAGAAATAGAGTTAAGAAAATATTTACTAAATAAACTCAAGTAAAAAAAAATCTAAAAGTAACACAAGAAAATTACATAGCAATAACGAGGCTTTATACAGGGGGTACCAGTAGCGATTCAATGTGCGGAGGTACGGTAATTTGTAAAGTGACTATGCATAGATAATAAACAGCGAGTAGCAGCAGTGTATAAACAAATGGGGGGAGGGGAGGAGGGAGCTTGTAAATAGTCCGGGTGGCCATATGATTAATTGTTCAGCAGTCTTTTGGCTTGGGGGTGGAAGCTGTTAAGGAGCCTTTTGGTCCTGGACTTGGCACTCTGGTACCGCTTGTGGTAGCACTGAGAACAGTCTATGACTTGGGGGACTGTATGTAGTATATAGGTCCTGGATGTCAGAAAGCTTTGTCCCAGTGATGTAGTGGGCCGTACGCGTTATCCTCTGTAGCGCCTTACGGTCAGATGCCGAGCAGTTGCCATACCAGGCAGTGATGCAACCCGTCAGAATGCTCTCGATGGGGTAGCTGCAAAACCTTTTGAGGATCTGAGGACCAACTCCAAATGTTTTCAGTCTCCTGAGGGAGAAAAGGTGTTGTCGTGCCCTCTTCACAACTGTCTTGGTGTGTTTTGACCATGATAGTGCGTTGGTGATGTGGACACAAAGGAACTTGAAACTCTCGACCCATTCCACTTCAGTCCCGTCGATGTTAATGGGAGCCTGTTCGGCCCTCCTTTTCCTGTAGTCCACGATCAGCTCCTTTGTCTTGCTCACATTGAGGGAGAGGTAGTTTTCCTGGCACCACACAGCCAGGTCTCTGACCTCCTTCCTATAGGCTGTCTCATTGTTGTCGGTGATCAGGCCTACCACTTTTGTGTCGTCAGCAAACTTAATGATGGTGTTGGAGTCGTGCTTGGCCATGCAGTCGTGGGTGAACAGGGAGTACAGGATGGGATTAAGCACACATCCCTGAGGGGCCTCAGTGTTGAGGATCAGCGTGGCAGATGTGTTGTTGCCTACCCTTACCACCTGGGGGCGGCCCGTCAGGAAGTCCAGACCCAGGGTCCTTCGCTTAGTGATGAGCTTTGAGGGCACTATGGTGTTGAATGCTGAGCTTGTGTCAATGAATAGCATTCTCACATAGGTGTTCCTTTTGTCCAGGTGTGAAATGGCACTGTGGAGGGCAATAGAGATTGCATCATCTATGGATCTGTTGGTGGGGTATGCAAATTGGAGTGGGTCTAGGGTTTCTGGGATAATGGTGTTGATGTGACGCATGACCAGCCTTTCAAAGCACTTCATGGCTACAGACGTGAGTGGTACGGGTCGGTAGTCATTTAGGCAGGTTACCTTAGTGTTCTTGGGCACAGAGACATTGTGGTCTGCTTCAAACATGTTGGTATTACAGACTCAGACAGGGAGAGGTTGAAAATGTCAGTGAATGATCGGAGTACACGTCCTGGTAATCCGTCTGGCCCTGCGGCCTTGTGAATGTTGACCTGTTAAAAGGTCTTACTGACATCGGCTGCGGAGAGCGTGATCACACAATTCCAGTTGTCATTGTGTTTTATAATGACGCTGATAACTAATATTGATCCCACAATGAACACACTACAACTGGTCCCGCTGTAAATGACGTTCAACATATAGAGCATAAAGCCTTCATAATGCCTTCAAACGCACTACATACATTTGTTACAAAGCATCTATGACCGTATGTCATGCTTTATAAAGGGTTCATAAATGTGGCAACTGTGTGACAATCACCAATGTAAAAAAGGGCATCAAATCAAATCGAATAGGTCACATAACATCTGCTAAACACGTGTTATTGCGGGTGTAGCGAAAGCTTGTGTTTCTTGCTTCGACAGTGCAGAAATATCTAACAAGAAATATCTAACAATTTTACAACATATACCGACTACAAACAAATCTAAGTAAAGGAATGGAATTAAGAATGTAAAAATATATGGATGAGAAATGTCAGAGCAGCATAGACTAAGATACAGTAGAATATTATAGATACAGTATTTACATATGAGATGAGTAATGCAAGATATGTAAAGATTATTAAACTGACTAGTGTTCCATTTATTAAAGTGGCCAGTGATTTCAAGTGCAGTTGCAAACCGTAGTCTGGCTTTTTTTAATGGCGGTTTTGGAGAAGTCGCTTCTTCATTGCTGAGCGGCCTTTCAGGTTATGTCGATATAGGATTCGTTTTACTGTGGATATAGATACTTCTGTCCCTTTTTCCTCCAACATCTTCACAAGGTCCTTTGCTGTTGTTCTGGGATTGATTTGCACTTTTCGCACCAAAGTATGGTACTATTGTTTGTACAGATGAACGTGATACCTTCAGGCATTTGGAAATTGCTCCCAAGGATGAACCAGACTTGTGGAGGTCTTCAATTTATTTTCTGAGGTCTTGGCTGATTTCTTTAGATTTTCCCATGATGTCAAGCAGAGGCACTGAGTTGGAAGGTAGGCATTGAAATACATCCACAGGTACACATCCAATTGACTCAGATGATGTCAATTAACCTATCAGAAGCTTCTAAAGCAGTGGTTCTTAACCTTGTTGGAGGTACTGAACCCCACCAGTTTCATATGCGCATTCAACGAACCCTTCTTAATTGGAAAAATAAAATATGATTTTTTCAAATTCAAAACATAGGTATATATTTTACTGGTGCACAAAATGAACCGTGCATCAACATCAACACGTGAAAGCACAAAATCATCAAAACATGATTTTCACAAAAAAAAAAAAAAAACATAATAATGAATATTTACTGCAAAATAGTATGACTTCTGCTGTTGCCTTTCAGAGACCAGTTCAGAAATGCGCGGCTTCACCTTGGCAAGTGCCACACTCATGTCATTTTCGCAACAAAGTCTGTTCCTTTTCTTCGTTTTTATGTCCAGCATCCTCAAAAAGGATTGCTCGCAAAGATATGTTGTAACAAACGGTATGAAAATCTCCAGAGCTTTCTTAGCAATAACAGGGTACGTTACCATTTATTGACACCAAAACGTTGTTGTTCTGAAGAATTGCTGTTGAACCTGGCTCTCCTGAATTTCAATGATTTCATTGAGGTATTCATCATTGACATCTGTTGTCTCAACACTAAACGTGAACGGCTGTCTCACCCATGCTGGATATGACTCTCTTGTAAGGAAGTATCCGTCGAGAGACTTTGCAAGCTCATCTAAGTGCGTGGCAATTGCTTGCTTCAGTTCCGCGGGTACAGAAATGTCTCCGATTCCAGATACATCTTCGATCTCACTTACACAGTCATCCAGCAGGGGAAAGTTTGAGAAGTTATCGTTCTCTGTTCGTCGTTTCCATAACGGTAGTTTTTTTTGAAAAGCCTTCAGGTTTTCCTCCACTTCGATGATGTTGACTCCACCGCCCTGCATCTTTTGATTGAGATGATTGAGAGCTGCGAAGATATCAGCCATGTACGCTAAAATGAGAATGAACTCAGAATTTTTGAAGCAATCTGCATGACAATGTTGGTGCTCTTGCAAAAACAGGGCTAATTCCACACGCACGGCAAAAACACGATTCAGCACCTGTCCCCGGGATAACCAGCGAACGTTGGTATAGAAGTACCTGGAATTCAGAGCCCATTTCTTTACACAGCTTACTGAAGATGCGGTGCCTCAGAGCACTAGTTCGCACATAGTTCACACATTCCACTACAATTTTTAATACTTCTGCCAGTTTTGGAGGCAAGGTTTTTGTTGCCAACGCATGCCTGTGCAGAATACAATGCGTAACAATGATGTGTGGTGCATCGGCTTTCACTAGCGCACCAAAACCAGACTTTCTTCCCAGCATGACTGGAGCTCCGTCCGAACAAACTGCAGAAACCATATCCCACGAAAGATTGTTGTCTTTGAAGAAGTCATCCACAAGTTTCTTCACATCGGCTGCCTTAGTTGTTGTTGTAAGAGTCTTTTTTTTTTTTCACGTCGTTTTTCACAAAGCGCACGAATACAGCAAGCTGGCTTAGATTGGAAACGTCTGTGGTCTCGTCGAGTTGAAGGCTGAATGTTGCAGGGCTTGAAATCCGATCTGCAACTACTTGAGCCAAGATGTCTTTGCTCGTGTCCTCTATTCTGTCGCTGATGGTGTCATTTGAAAGAGGAATTTGGGATAACTTAACTTCAGCCTCTTTTCCCAGCATGATATTCGCCATCTTCAACACAGCTGGTTTTATGAGTGTTTCACCAATGGTGTGTGGTTTGCCCTGCTTTGCGATCAGGTAAGCAACTTCGTACGATGCTGTGAGGATCGGTTTGTTGATGGGTACAAAGCCGAGAACAGGCAGAGTAGCCTTTTCATCGAATCTGGCTCTCTTCACCTTGAATTCAGCGAGCGTTGTGTTCTTGTATTTTTCATCTCCATGCAGTTTTGCCGGTGCTAGACTAGAATTGCTCAACTTGGCATTGCAAATCATGCAGTTAGGACGCTGACTCCCATCACGTTCCGTTATACATGTGAATCCATATTGTACATATTCGTCAGACCACTATCTTTTTTTGCTCGACATAGTAAGTATGAAGGGATTAAAATATTAAGAAAGAAATCACAAGACGTACCATCACGACAGTCACAAGTCGACTACTGAGAGCACCAAATTCCCTGCAGCACAGATAGGCCAAGCGATGTAGCGTGATCACCTGCAGCCAATGATGGCCAAGCGAGGCGTGTCATCACGAATCATATGAGTCGGATGTGTGTCTTGACCTCCGCCGAACCCCTGAGACTGACTCAGCGAACCCCTGGGGTTCGATCGAACCCAGGTTAAGAACCACTGTTCTGAAGCCATGACATCATTTTCTGGAATTTTTCAAGCTGTTTAAAGGCACAGTCAACTTAGTGTATGTAAATTTCTGACCCACTGGAATTGTGATACAGTGAATTATAAGTGAAATAATCTGTCTGTAAACAATTGTTGGAAAAATTACTTGTGTCATGCACAAAGTAGATGTCCTAACCGACTTGCCAAAACTATAGTTTGTTAACAAGAAAATTGCAGAGTGGTTGACAAACAAGTTTTAATGACTCCAACCTCAGTGTATGTAAACTTCCGACTTCAACTCTAAGTATCAAAAGTAAAAGTATAAATCGTTTCAAATTCCTTATATTAAGCAAACCAGACGGTAACATTTTCTTGTTTGTTTTTATTGACGGATAGCCGGGGGCATTCTCCAAAACTCAGACATAATTTAGTCTGCCAGATCAGAGGCCGTAGGGATGACCAGGGATGTTCTCTTGATAAGTGTGTGAATTGGACTATTTTCCTGTCAAAATGTAACGAGTTCTTTTGGGTGTCAGCGAAAATGTAAGAGTAAGAAGTACATTATTTTCTTCAGGAATGTAGTGAAGTTAAAGTAAAAGTTGCCAAAATGTAAATAGTAAAGTAAAGAAACCCCCCCCCCCCCAAAACTAAGTATTTTTACTTAAGTACTTTACACCACTGTATATATGGTGTCATTTCATGGCGTTCTGAATAATACGGAGTGTTGCTGGCCTTTTTTATTTGTATTATTTTATTTCACCTTTATTTAACCAGGTAGGCCAGTTGAGAACAAGTTCTTATTTACATTTGCGACTTGGCCAAGATAAAGCAAAGCAGGCCGACACAAACAACAACACAGTGTTACACATGGAATAAACAAACATACACTCAATAACTAGAAAAAGTCTATGTACAGTGTGTGCAAATGAGGTAATATAAGGGAGGTAAGGAAATACATAGGCCATAGTGGTAAAACAATTACAATTTAGCAATTAAACACTGGAGTTATAGATGTGCAGAAGATGAATGTGCAAGCAGAGATGCCCAGTATCAAAGGGGCAAAAAAATTAAATAAGGAGCAATTTTCTTTTATAAATAAATAACAGTATGGGGATGAGGTAGTTGGATGGGCTATTTAAAGATGGACTATGTACAGGTGCAGTGATCTGTGAGCTGCTCTGACAACTGGTGCTTAAAGTTAGTGAGGGAGATATGAGTCTCCAGCTTCAGTGATTTGGAAGCAGAAACTGGAAGGAAAGGCGACCAAAGGAGGAATTGGCTTTGGGGGTGACCAGTGAAATATACCTGCTGGAGCGCGTGCTACGGGTGGATGCTGCTATGGTGACCAGTGAGCTGAGATAAGGCGGGGCTTTACCTAGCAAAGACTTAGATGACCTGGAGCCAGTGGGTTTGGCGACGAATGTGAAGCGAGGGCCAGCCAACAAGAGCATACGTAGTATATGGGGCTTTGGTGACAAAACGGATGGCACTGTGATAGACTGCATCCAATTTGCTGAGTAGAGTGTTGGAGGCTGTTTTATAAATGACATCGCCGAAGTCTTACGAAGTTTTACGAGGGTATGTTTGGCAGCATGAGTGAAGGATGCTTTGTTGCGAAATAGGAAGCCGATTCTAGATTTAATTTGGGATTGGAGATGCTTAATGTGACTCTGGAAGGAGAGTTTACAGTCTAACCAGACACCTAGGTATAGTTGTCCACATATTCCAAGTCAGAACCGTCCAGAGTAGTGATGCTGGACGGGCGGGCAGGTGCGGGCAGCGATCAGTTGAAGAGCATGCATTTAGTTTTACTTGCATTTAAGAGCAGTTGGAGGCCACGGAAGGAGAGTTGTATGGCATTGAAGCTCGTCTGGAGGTTAGTTAACACAGTGTCCAAAGTCATTTGTGAAACCAAGGCTGTTGAGTCTGCTGATAAGAATGTGGTGATTGACAGAGTCGAAAGCCTTGGCCAGGTCGATCAATACAGCTGCCCAGTATTGTTTCTTATCGATGGCGGTTATGATATCTTTTAGGACCTTGAGCGTGGCTGAGGTGCACCCATGACCAGCTCGGAAACCAGATTGCATAGCTGTAAAGGTACGGTGGGATTCGAAATGGTCGGTGATCTGTTTGTTAACTTGGCTTTCGAAGACCTTAGAAAGGCAGAGTAGGATAGATATAGGTCTGTAGCAGTTTGCGTATAGAGTGTCTCCCCCTTTGAAGAGGGGGATGGCCGTGGCAGCTACCCAATCTTTGGGGATCTCAGACAATCTGAAAGAGTGTTTGAACAGGCTAGTAATAGGGGTTGCAACAATTCGGGCGGATAATTTTAGAAAGAGAGGGTCCAGATTGTCTAGCCAGGCTGATTTGTAGGGGTCCAGATTTTGCAGCTCTTTCATTATATCAGCTATCTGGATTTGGGTGAAGGAGAAATGGGGGAGGCTTGGGCAAGTTACTGTGGGGGGTGCAAGGCTGTTGACCGGGGTAGGGGTAGCCAGGTGGAAAGCATGGCCAGCCGAAGAAAAATGCTTATTGAAATTCTCAATTATCATGGATTTATTGGTGGTGACAGTGTTTCCTAGCCTCAGTGCAGTGGGCAGCTGGGAGGAGGTGCTCTTATTCTCCATGGACTTTACAGTGACCCAGAACTTTTTGGAGTTTGTGCTACAGGATGCACATTTCTGTTTTAAAAAGCTAGCCTTTGCTTTTCTAACTGCCTGTGTATATTGTTTCCTAACTTCAATGAAAAGTTGCATATCGCGGGGGCTATTCGATGCCAATGCAGTACGCCACAGGATGTTTTTGTGCTGGTCAAGGGCTGTCAGGTCTGGATTGAACCAAGTGCTATATCTGTTCCTGGTTCAAAAATTGTTAAATGAGGCATTCTTATTTAAGATGGTGAAAAAAGCACTTTTAAAGAATAGCCAGGCATCCTCTACTGACGGAATGAGGTCAACATCCTTCCAGGATACCCGGGCAAGGTCGATTAGAAAGGCCTGCTCGCTGAAGTGTTTAGGGAGCGTTTGACAGTGATGAGGGGTGGTCATTTGACCGCAGACCCATTACGGACGCAGGTAATGAGGCAGGGATCGCTGAGATCCTGGTTGAAGACAGCAGAGGTGTATTTGGAGGGTAGGTTGGTTAGGAGGATGACTATGAGGTTACCCGTGTTTACGGATTTGGCATTGTACCTGGTAGGTTCATTGATCATTTGTGTGAGATTGAGGGCATCAAGCTTAGATTGTAGGATGGCCGGGGTGTTAAGCATGTCCCAGTTTAGGTCACCTAACAGCACGAGCTCTGAAGATAGATGGGGGGCAATCAATTCACATATGGTGTCCAGGGCACAGCTGGGGGCAGAAGGTGGTCTATAGCAAGCGGCAACGGTGAGAGACTTGTTTCTGGAAAGGTGGATTTTTAAAAGTAGAAGTTCAAATTGTTTGGGCACAGACCTGGATAGTAAGACAGAACTCTGCAGGCTCTCTCTGCAGTAGATTGCAACTCCGTCCCCTTTTGCAGTTCTATCTTGTCAGAAAATGTTATAGTTAGGGATGGAAATTTCAGGGGTTTTGGTGGCCTTCCTAAGCCAGGATTCAGACATGGCTAGGACATCCGGGTTGGCAGAGTGTGCTAAAGCAGTGAATAAAACAAACTTAGGGAGGAGCCTTCTAATGTTAACATGTGTGAAACCAAGGCTTTTACGGTTACAGAAGTCAACAAATGAGAGCGCCTGGGGAATGGGAGTGGAGCTAGGCACTGGATTAACCTCTACATCACCAGAGGAACAGAGGAGGAGTAGGATAAGGGTACGGCTAAAGGCTATAAGAACTGGTCGTCTAGTACGTTCAGAACGGAGAGTAAAAGGAGCAGGTTTCTGGGCGCGGTAGAATAGATTCAAGGCATAATGTACAGACAAAGGTATAGTAGGATGTGAATACAGTGGAGGTAAACCTAGGCCTTGAGTGACGATGAGAGAGGTATTGTCTCTAGAGACACCATTTAAACCAGGTGAGGTCACCGCATGTGTGGGAGGTGGAACAAAAGGGTTAGTTAAGGCATATTGAGCAGGGCTGGAGGCTCTACAGTGAAATAAGGCAGTAATCACTAACCAACACAGCAATGGACAAGGCATATTGACATTAGGGAGAGGCATGCATAGCCGAGTGATCATATGGTCCAGTGAGTAGCTAGGCGGGCTGGAGATACGGCAATTCAGACAGCTAGCGGGCCGGGGATAGCAGAAGGGCCTTAGAGGGACGTCGCAACGAAAGGAGTCTGTTACGTCGGCTACGTCGGCAGACCAGTCGTGATGGACCAGCAGGGCTCCGTGTAGTGAAAGGCTCCAGGCCAATTGGCAAAATAGGTATTGTAGCCCAAAGAGTGGCTGATGGACCTCTTCAGCTAGCCGGGAGATGGGCCTAGCATAGGCTAGTTCCAGGCTAATTGGTGCTTGCTTCGAGACAGAGACGTTAGCCAGGAGTTGCCACTCGGATAGCAGCTAGCTAGCTGTGATGATCCAGGTGAAAAGGTTCAGAGCTTGCGGTAGTAATCCGGAGATATGGAGAAGAAGAAGTCCGATTTGCTCTGGGTTGAATTGCGCTGTGCAGACTGGCAGGAGTTGTCCGGGCTAAAGGTTAGCTGATGACTGCTAGCAGTAGCTAGCTTCTGTTGGGGGTTCCGGTTCTAAAGTAAAGAAAATAGCAGATCCATACCACATTGGGTGAGGCGAGTTGCAGGAGAGTATGTTGAAGTTGGGGTTAAGAAAAATGTTTCAAAAATATATGCGAAGAAAAAAGATATAAAAAGATTTATACACGGGACACGACAAGACAAAGACAAAGACGCCTGACTGCTACGCCATCTTGGATTCTTGGACTTTTACTCCACCCATTCCATTGGCAGCCGAATCACATCATGTGTGCTTACTGCACTACAGAAAACCCGCTAACCAAACAAAAGTACAGGGCATGCTCACTGAATTAAAGGGCAACTACACAAAAAATCTACATTTCTTAGATTTTTCCAAGACCTCAAAAGTCATCCCCTGATTTGGTTTAAGCATTGTTGTGAACACACAAAATCCAATTTAGTTGTTTTCTATTAAAAAAAGTGTTTAAAAACTGGAGTAAACCAGAACAAATGGAGACATCCAAAACCTGGAAAAACAAAAACCAAGAAAATGGAATTTGGCAGAGAAAAAAACAGTAGGCTCTATCAACGTTTTTTTTTAGCTGTGCATGACTGAACTTTAGAATGTGTGTCATCCTGCAACACAGCATTTTGGGGGAAGTTGAGGTCAGGTCCAATATTGACTATGTGCACCCAGGAGGGAAAGAGGTTGGGCCATCCTAGCAATGTTTTAGTGTAATATAATATATACAATTTTGCCAACGATTTTATCCGAAGCAACTTACAGTCATGCGTGAATACATTTTTACAAATTGGGTGGTCCCTGGAATCGAACCCAGTATCCTGGTGTTGCAATGCTCTCCCAAGATGCATGACAGGGTTATAAATGCTTTGTGAAGCCTTTATTTAATATGATTTATAAGGCCTTTATTAAGAGGTCCTTATGCCACCCTTTATAAAGCACAGGTTTATGGGGCGGCAGGTAGCCTAGTGGTTAGAGCGTTGGGTCAGTAACAGAAAGGTTACTAGATCGAATTCCGGAGTGTCACGATCGTCATAATGATTGGACCAAGATGCAGCGTGGTATGTTTCCATCCCTTTTACTAGGAGGAGAAAAACTCAAAGAACAAACATCCTCCCGGGTGGCGCAGTGGTCTAGGGCACTGCATCGCAGTGCTAGCTGCGCCACCAGAGTCTCTGGGTTCGCGCCCAGGCTCTGTCGCAGCCGGCCGCAACCGGGAGGTCCGTGGGGCGACGCACAATTGGCATAGCGTCGTCCGGGTTAGGGAGGGTTTGGCCGGTAGGGATATCCTTGTCTCAGTATGTAAAATGTAATAAAATGTATGCACTCTACTGTAAGTCGCTCTGGATAAGAGCGTCTGCTAAATGACTAAAATGTAAAATTATGTAAATGTAAAACAATAAAGCGAACAAACGAAATGTGAAGCTATAATAATGCTCACAGGCAACTATACATAGTCATAGTGAAGATCCTACAAATCACAATGGGGAAATGGCTACCTAAATATGATCCCCAATCGGAGACAACGATAAACAGCTGCCTCTGATTGGGAACCATACCAGGCCAACATAGATATATGATTCCCCTAGATAACCCACCCTTAATCACACCCCGACCTAACCAACATAGAGAATAAACAGCTCTCTATGGTCAGGGCGTGACACCGAGCTGACAAGATAAAAATGTGTCGTTCTGCCCCTGAACAAGGCAGTTAACCTACTGTTTCTAGGCCATCATTGTAAATAAGAATTTGTCCTTAACTGACTAGCCTGGTTAAATTTTAAAAAGTCATATTTTACATAGTGGGTTATGTCAGATTTGACATTGGTGGTTATGTCACACAGTTAAGCCACATTTATGAACCTTTTATAAAGGATGACATACGGTTATATTGATTCATAACACATTTATGTAGTGTTTATGAAGGCTTTATGAAGCCTTTATAAGCTGCACGCCATTTAAAGCAAGACCCTACAACTTATAAAGGCTTTATAGGGCATTCATAAAGACTTCATAAACACTACATAGCTTATTCTCAAACCAATTTTTAAGCAAAGTCATACTACACAAAGCGTGATAGAACATCCCTTTTTAAACACTACATCTTGTGCTTTGCCAAATAGTATGCATGAGACTGTATTGGTATTTATGTGAGATCAGAAACAGAATTCACTCTCTGAAACACAGCTGAAATACGGAGTGACAGTCAGTAGAAGCTCATGTAAATGCAGCACGCTCTCCTTGGTTTGACTTTTTATAGACTAAACACTTGAGAGGAAAAGCAGTCCAGTGACTACAGCGATCTGTATTCAACTCATGTTCAGCTGCATATACCTTGCGGGTCTGAGCTAACTTCAAACGAATGAGAGAGAGAGAGGGAGAGAGAGAGAGAGAGAGAGAGAGAGTAAGTTGGGCAGAATAGAGGAGAGGACAGTGCATTGTAAGTGCTGCCAATAAGTGGGAGAAACAGAGAAAAAAAGCCTTGACGGTGGGCACAAATAGTGTGACCTCAGCTTGCAAAACATGTCCGTTCTATTTGAAGAACAGGGATATACACTCAAAGAAAGACTATAGTGCCTTTTTTTTACGAGGTGGTTTAATCTATATTATTGCAAATATAAAAATTATGACGTGCCAGTCCAACGAGTCATGTCTTTTTAGTCTGTGTAATCATATTAAATTACAGACTCTCTACATATTCAATATTAACTAAGCTCACAACTGATTTAGTCCTGAAAGTCTAGAATGCTGTATTCATTTCACAGTTATATCAGTGTATTTACAGTGCATTCGGAAAAGTATGCATACCCCTTGAATTTTTCCACATTTTGTTATGTTACAGCCTTATTCTAAAATGCATTAAATATTTTTTTCCCTCAATCTAAACATATACATCACAGGTTTTTAGAAATGTTTGCAAATGTATTCAAAATAAAGAAAAAATTGAGCTCAGGTGCATCCTGTTTCCATTGATCATCCCTGAAATGTTTCTACAACATGATTGGAGTCCACCTGTGTTAAGGTTAATTGACTGGACATGATTTGGAAAGGCACACACCTGTCTATATAAGGTCCCACAGTTGACAGTGCATGTCTGAGCAAAAATCAAGCCATGATGTCAAGGGAATTGTCTGTAGAGCTCCGAGACAGGATTGTGACGAGGCACAGATGGAGGTTACCAAAACAGGGAAGGTTGGGAAGGTTACCA
Organism: Salvelinus fontinalis; assembly: GCF_029448725.1. Taxonomy (NCBI): domain Eukaryota; kingdom Metazoa; phylum Chordata; class Actinopteri; order Salmoniformes; family Salmonidae; genus Salvelinus; species Salvelinus fontinalis. The sequence continues at coordinate 4,960,948 of NC_074676.1, read as the reverse complement.
AAACATGTCTGAAGGTCCCCAAGAACACAGTGGCCTCCACCATTCTTAAATGGAAGAAGTTTGGAACCACCAAGACTCTTCCAAGAGCTGGCCGCTCGGACAAACTGAGCAATTGGACGAGAAGGGCCTTGGTCAGGGAGGTGACCAAGAACTCGATGGTCCCTCTGACATAGCTCCAGAGGTCCTCTGTAGAGATGGGAGAACCTTCCAGAAGGACAACCATCTTTGCAGCACTCCACCAATCAGGCCTTTATGGTTGAGGCCAGATGGAAGCCACTCCTCAGTACATTACAACCCGCTTTGAGTTTGCCAAAAGGCACCTAAAGGATTGAAATCTTTGGCCTGAATGCCAAGCGTCATGTCTGGAGGAAACCTGGCATCTTCCCTATGGTGAAGCATGGTTGAGGCAGCATCATGCTGTGTGGGATGTTTTTCAGCAGCAGGGACTGGGAGACTAGCCAGGATCGAGGGAAAGATGAAAAGAGCAAAGTACAGCGAGATCTTTGATGAAAACCTGCTCCAGAGTGCTCAGGACCTCAGACTGGGGCGAAGGTTCACCTTCCAACAGGACAACGACCCTAAGTACACAGCCAAGACAACGCAGGAGTGGCTTCAGCACAAGTCTCTGAATGACTTGAGTGGCCTAAGCAGAACACGGACTTGAACCCGATCGAGCACCTCTGGAGAGACCTGAAAATAGCTGTGCAGCGACGCTCCCCATCCAACCTGACAGAGCTTGAGAGGATCTGCAGAGGAGAATGGAAGAAACTCCCCAAATACAGGTGTGCCAAACTTGTAGTGTCATACCCAAGAAGAATTGAGGCTGTAATCACTGCCAAAGGTGCTTCAACAAAGTACTGAGTAAAGGGTGTGAATACTTATGTAAATGTAAATGTCATTATTATTTTTTTTTTATAAATTTGCTAACTTTTCTAAAAACCTGTTTTTGTTTTGTCATTATGCGGTATTGTGTGTAGATTGATGAGGGGAAAAAAACAATTGAATAGTTTTTAGAATAATGCTGTTACGTAACAAAATGTGGAAAAAGTCATGGGTTCTGAATACTTTCGGGAATGCACTCTTTGAAACCTCAAAGAACCGATAAACAGACAGGACTGGTGGAAATGCATGCATACATTTTTTTATCAAGTCGATTTACATTTTCTTTTATCAACAACTATAAATAGTAGCTGTTATTTTGGTGTTTGTTTCTAGAACTCTGAGGAAAGGAAGCATTTGTACACTGCTGAGTGTTGTGACATTAGACGTGTAGGTGAAGTGAGAGCTTCAAAAATACCTATTTCTGAATAAGTGTGGCGTATAGAATAGCGTTTTCTTAAGTGAAAACTGTAAGGGTGGAGAGAGAGAAGAAGAAGAAGAATGAGAATAAGAAGACGAACAGCAGCTGTTCCCTAGCTACCCTCAGTCCCACTCCTGCTGTCTCACCTCACTGACATAGATAGCCATGTCCTCCTCCTCGTCTGTCCTGTAGCACAACGTCAGGCCCAGCTTCTCCTGACTGTTCAGTCGACACAGCTCCACCTCCTGCAGACATACAGAGAACGGGAGGTCAACAAGCCACACATGGATAACAACACTAACTAGCTTCTCCTGGCTGTTGAGTCGACACAGCTCTATCACCTATGCACACAGAAGGGACAAGAACACACCACCTGTGTGGTGTCGTTAGAGCAGATACGGTGGCAATACATTGAGAGATTGCATTTTTTGGGGAGGTAAAAAATACGAGTCTACTTTGAGACAACATCCACATGTTGCTTTTGATAGTTTGACCTTGACTTCAAAAGTATATTGAGATTTATATTGAGAGATGCAGATGCAATGTAAAGTGCCATGAGTCCTAATGAATGTAATCCATTATATTAATTAGCATAATTAGATACAAAAGAGCAACAGTGACCACATAAAATCAAGTTGTAGGTGTGCCAAGTACATCAATGTATAAAGAAGCTGTAGCTGTAGCCACATACATCATACCCTACTTGTTATCAAACAGCATATTGACTTTGGCTGGGTAGAGGAGCTTGTCTTAACTGTTTTGAGTGTGTGTGTTCGATGAAAGCTGTTCTCTAAACGTTCAGTGAACGGCTTGATCAGTCATGTCTTTGATAACTGTCAGAAGCTCTCAAGTGTTTTTACCGAGCAGTTACAGCCTAATATTAGATTATTAGTTGGTAAATAAACTCATAGAATTATGCTAATGTCGTGAATATATTCAGAGTTGCACGACCCGCCACTGAAGTATTCCTCATCTCTGAAGAGTCCTCATGGAGAGACGACCCACAAACCGGGAACATTCCCAGAACATTAGCTAATATTCCCATTAAGTTCTGGTTTTATCAAACATTAGGATGACAACATCCCCAAAACATTCAAAGAATGTTTTTGATAACAAAATGTGTTTTTTCCCCACATTTTGTAAATATCCTAACATTCACTATAATGTTCCAGCAAACCAAAATTGGTTCCGTGACACAAAAACTGTCCAGTCATGCTGATGATCGTATAAAACATTTGCCTGATGTTGTAGGAATGTTCCGATGACACATTTTGTCTGCTCTTTAAAGGTTCCCAAATGTTTGTCGAAACAGTATGGTGGGATCATTGTGGGCACATCCCAAAAGACAAACTATCCAGTTGTGCAGATGATTATACAATGTATATTTGAGAATGAAAAAAACATTCACCTGATGCTAGAACGTTCCCAGAAAATATTTTTTATGTTCTTTAAAAGTTCCTAAAACATTTCTTTAGGTTGTGGGAACATTGTTGGGATATGACAAGAGATAGGTTCACAAAACACAGGAACTGTCCAGTTGTGCAGACATTCAGAGAATGTTTGTATCATGTTGCACAACACATTCATTTGATGTTGCAAGAATGTTGACAGAACAGCCTTTCTGAGTTATTTAAAGGTTCCCAAAACCTTTAAATTCGGTTGTGGTAACCGTGTGGACACATTACAAGACATATGTTCCAAAAGCACTAAATATGCTCAGTTGTGATGACATTCATACAATGTTTAAGTTAGGATGCACAGGACATTCCATTAATGTTGTAAGAATGTTGACAGGAAAACCTGGTCTAAGTCCTGTCAGTACAATATGTGTATATCACAGGAATATTCTTGTAACATCCCAGACTCCCAAAACGTAATAAAATGGAAATCTGGAAATCTTTAAGAGTTTGCACAGAACATTCCTACAATGTTCCACAATTTCCAAATAAGTCTGTTTTAATTTTTAATGTTATTTATTGAACCTTTATTTAACTAGGCAAGTCAGTTAAGAACAAATTCTTATTTACAATGACGGCCTACCAAAAGGAAAAAGGCCTCCTGCGGGGACGGCATTTAAAACATTTTCATAAATACAATATAAATATAGGACAAAACACACATCACAACAAGAGAGACAACACAACACGACATAAAGAGAGACCTAAGACAACAACATAGCTAGGCAGCAACACATGACAACACAGCATGGTAGCAACACAACATAACAACAACATGGTAACAACACAACACAACATGGCAGCAGCAAAAAACATTGCACAAACATTATTGGGCACAGTCAACAGCACCAAGGTCAAGAAGGTAGAGACAATAATACATCACACAAAGCAGCCAAGACTGTCAGTAAGAGTGTCCGTGATTGAGTCTTTGAATGAAGAGATTGAGATAAAACTGTCCAGTTTGAGTGTTTGTTGCAGCTCGTTCCAGTCGCTAGCTGCAGCGAACTGAAAAGAGGAGCGACCCAGGGATGTGTGGTCTTTGTGGACCTTTAACGGAATGTGACTGGCGGAACGGGTGTTGTATGTGAAGGATGAGGGCTGCAGTAGATATCTCAGATAGGGGGAGTGAGGCCTAAGAGGGTTTTATAAATAAGTGTCAATCAGTGGTTCTTGCTACGGGTATACAGAGATGACCAGTTTACAGAGGAGTATAGAGTGCAGGGATGTGTCCTATAAGGAGCATTGGTGGCAAATCTGATGGCCGAATGGCAAAGGACATCTGCCGCTTGAAAGCACCCTTACCTGCCGATCTATATATTATATCTCCGTAATCTAGCATGGGTAGGATGGTCATCGGAATCAGGGTTAGTTTGGCAGCCGGGGTGAAAGAGGAGCGATTATGATAGAGGAAACCAAGTCTAGATTTAACTTTAGCCTGCAGCTTTGATATGTGCTGAGAGAAGGACAGTGCACCGTCTAGCCATACTCCAAAGTACTTGTATGAGGTGACTACCACAAGCTCTAAACCCTCAGAGGTAGTAATAACACCTGTGGGAAGAGGGTTATTCTTCTTACCAAACCACTTGACCTTTGTTTTGGAGGTGTTCAAAACAAGGTTAAGGGTAGAGGAAGCTTGTTGGACAAACCTTTTGTCAATAGGGGGACGCTATTTTCACTTTGAAAAAAAATTGTGCCCAAATTAAACTGCCTCGTACTCTATTCTTGCTCGTACAATATGTATATTATTATTACTATTGGATAGAAAACACTCTCAAGTTTCTAAAACCGTTTGAATTATATCTGTGAGTAAAACAGAACTCATTTTGCAGCAAACTTCCTAACAGGAAGTGAAAAATCTGAAATCGAGGCTCTGTTCCAGGGCCTTCCTATTAATTTGCCTGAAATCTATGGATATACATGCACTGCATACGCCTTCCACTAGATGTCAACAGGCAGTGAGAGGTGGAATGGGGTGTCTAGCTTGATCTGAGGCCGAACAAGGGCTTTTGGAATGACGTGTCTGGAAATGTCATTGTCTTCGAAGGCGCGAGAAGGAACCCCAGATTGCCTTCTGAAAAGCTTTCGGTATACACGTTAGATATCTCCGGCTCTGATTTTATTTGATATATGTGATAAAAATATCATAAAGTAGTTTTTTAAAACCGAGCTATATCAGTTTATTGAACGTTTATTGCGAGTTTTGGATTCTTTTTTTCTTTGCGTCATGTGAAGTTGGCCACGTTTGCGCCACATGGCTAGCTATGGTTGCTAATTCGACAGGAGAAGAGGACATTCTAAAACCAAACAACGATTATTCTGGACAAAGGACTCCTTGTACAAGATTCTGATGGAAGCTCAGCAAAAGTAGGAACCATTTATGATGTTATTTCGTATTTCTGTGGAAAATGTTTAGTCATATTTTCCGCCCTTATTTTGGGCGCTGTCTCGCTATAACGTAAGTTGTATGTCGTACTAAAGTTGTTTTAAAAATTCTAACACAGCGGTTGCATTAAGAACTAGTGTATCTTTAATTTGCTGTATGACATGTATTTTTTAGTAAACTTTATGATGAGTTATTTGATTAGATAGGTGACTGTCCAAAATATCTCCGGAGAATTTTGAGCATTTTGACTTTGTATTCACATTGTAAAACCACGATTTGTACCACTAAATATGCACATTTTTGAACAAAAATTATATGTACTGTGTAACATGATGCTATAGGACTGTCATCTGATGAAGTTTGTCAAGGTAAGTGACTGTTTTTTTGCGATCGCTACCTTAGCGGTGAATGAATGCGGCTGTGTGTTTGGCTATTGTAGTAAGCTAATATAATGCTATATTGTGTTTTCGCTGTAAAACACTTAAAAATATATTGGCTGGATTCACAAGATGTTTATCTTTCATTTGCTGTACACCATGTATTTTTCATAAATGTTTTATGATGAGTATTTAGGTATTTCACGTTGCTCTCTAATTATTCCGGCTGCTTTGGTGATATTTTTTATGGTAGCTGCAATGTAAAACTATGATTTATACCTCAAATATGCACATTTTCGAACAAAACATAGATTTATTGTATAACATGTTATAAGACTGTCATCTGATGAAGTTGTTTCTTGGTTAGTGACTAATTATATCTTTATTTGTTCGGTTTTGTGATAGCTACCTATGCGGTAAAAAAATTGTGAAAATATGCGGTTGAGTCTTTTGCTATTGTGGTTAGCTAATAGAAATACATAGTGTTTTCGCTGTAAAACATTTTAAAAATCGGAAATGATGGCTGGATTCACAAGATGTGTATCTTTCATTTGGTGTCTTGGACTTGTGATTTCATGATATTTATATGCTAGTATTTACTTTGCTAGGCTATGCTAGTCAGTTTTTTACTGATGAGGATGCTCCCGGATCCGGGATGGTGACCAAGTAGAAGTTAAGGGTAGAGGAAGCTTGTTGGACACTAAGAAAGCTTGTTGTAGAGCATTTAACACAACATCCGGGGAGGGGTCAGCTGAGTATAAGACTACCATCTGCGTATAAATGGATGAGAGAACTTCCTACTGCCTGAGCTATGTTGTTGATGTAAATTGAGAAGAGCGTGGGACCTAGAATTGAGCCTTGGTGTACTCCCTTGGTGACAGGCAGTGGCTGTGACAACAGATTTTCTGACTTTATACACTGCACTCTTTGAGAGAGGTAGTTAGCAAACCAAGCCAAAGACCCCTCAGAAACACCAATACTCCTTAGCTGGCCCACAAGAATGGAATGGTCTACAGTATCGAAAGCTTTGGCCAAGTAAATAAAAATAGCAGCACAATATTGCTTAGAATCAAGGGCAATGGTGACATCATTGAGGACCTTTAAGGTTGCAGTGACACATCCATGACCTGAGCGAAAACCAGGTTGCATTCCCGAGGGAATACTATAGACATCAAGAAAGCCAGTCAGTTGATTATTGACAAGTTTTCCCAACACTTTTGATAAACAGGGCAAAATAGAAATAGGCCTAAAACAGTTAGGATCAGCTTGATCTCCCCCTTTAAATAAAGGACGAACTGTGGCTGCCTTCCAAGCAATGGGAACCTCCCCAGAAAGGAGAGACGGGCTTGGCGACAATAGGGGCAGCAACCTTAAAGAAGAAAGGGTCTAAACCATCTGACCCAGATGTTTTTTTGGGTCAAGTTTAAGGAGCTCCTTTAGCACCTCGGACTCAGTGACTGCCTGCAGGGAGAAACTTTGTAGTGGGGCAGGGGGAAAAGAGGGAGAAGCATCTGGGATAATCGTATTAGAAGGGGTGGGAGATGAGGAAATGTTAGACGGGCAAGGAGGCATGGCTGAGTCAAATAGGAATCCTGACTTAATGAAGTGGTGATTAAAGAGCTCAGCCATGTGCTTCTTGTCAGTAACAACCACATCATCAATATTAAAGGGACATGGGCAGTTGTGAGGAGGAGGGTTTATTCTCCAGATCTTTAACCGTTTCCCCAGAACTTCTTGGTGTTAGACCCACAGAGCGAGAACTGCTCATTAAAGTAACTAACTTTGGCCTTCCGGATAGCCTGAGTGCACTTATTTCTAATTTCCCTGAACGAGAGCCAGTCAGTTTGAGTATGCGTGTGTTGAGCCTTTCGCCAAATGCAATTCTGGAGGTGGAGTAACTCAACAGGATCACCCTCGAACCAGGGGCTGAACCTGTTTTTAATTCTCATTTTCTTTATGGGGGCGTGTGATATTTATGACATTCATAGGGTATTTGTTTTAGGTTTAACATAATATTCCGTTGATGCGCAACCTAATTAAATGTTCCGGGAACCTTTAAAGAACTAATAAAGGCCGTTCTGTCAACATTCTTGCAACCTCAAAGGAATGCTTTGTGCACCCTGAAACAAACATGATCTGAATGTCAGCCCAACTGGACAGTTCTAGAGTTTGTGAAAATGTATTTTGTGACGTCCCCACAATGTTCCCACCAGACTGTTCTAACAACCTAACATTTTGGGAACCTTTCGCGTGAAAAGGGGGCCAAAGCCATGTCAATCATATCAATACCATATAATCATATGAAACAAAACACAATTGGCCTTGTATACCACACACGTTTAGAGGAATAGTTATTTTCAGGACCTAATGTACATAAACAGCAGGACATTGATAACGAATGGAAATTGCATCTCAATCAACACTTTCAAAATACATGACACACATACAGTAGGGTAGGCTACAGTACCAACAACACAGACTACTAGAAAGACAACCAATAGTCCAGCTGGTTGTGTCCCAATGTTATAACACGTCAGGGGTGTTGAGGGGCATCGAGTGTGAAATGGCCTCTCCACAAGGCCTTCATTAGCGCACCACAGACTCCTCGAGACATTGTGTGTGTGCGTGCGTGCGTGCTTGCATGTGTGTGGTTGTGTGTGAGTGTGCGTGTGTGTGTGTGTGCGTGTAGAAAAGGGGCAAAGGGGGCTAAAATAGGTTTGGGAAGAAGAAATAAAAGAAATAGAGAGATTCATTTTCTCCGTAACATCTGTAGGTTGGCTGGTTACACGTGTCAGATATGTCAGACACTTTGGGAGGAGGGGAGAAGAGGGGGATCAGAGACCAAAGGCTGGAAGAGGAGAGAGCGGAAAGTGGGAGCAAATAGAGCTGCCACAGACAGCCACCTGGTGCCTCTCCACTCCAGCAATACTGTATGTCCCCTCATTGAAAAACTCTCTCCCTAAGGCTTCCCAATCTACCACAGCCCCTGTCCACCCCATTTCCTCTCCCATCACAGCCCTCCGCCTTCTTCCCATCCTCCCCTGCTCCACCCTGGCCATACTGTATATGCCCCCATCCCCTTCTAGCCACTGACTCCCCCTTTAGCCCCAGCCTTCCCACTACGACAGACCATCAAAGAGACCCAGTATCCATTGACATTTAAAAAATATATATATTTCACCTTTATTTAACCAGTTAGGCTAGTTGAGAACAAGTTCTCATTTACAACTGCGACCTGGCCAAGATAAAGCAAAGCTGTGCGACACAAACAACAACACAGAGTTACACATGGAATAAACAAACATACTGTCAATATCATAATAGAAAAAAAAGTATATATACAGTGTGTGCAAATGAATTAAGATAAGGGAGGTAAGGAAATAAATAGGCCATAGTGGCGAAATAATGACAAAAATAATCATTTAGCAATTAAACACGGGAGTGACAGATGTGCAGAAGATTAATGTGCAAGCAGAGATTCTGGGGTGAAAAGCAGCAAAAAATAAAAATAACAGTATGGGGATGGGGTAGTTGGATGGGCTATTTACAGATGGGCTATGTACAGGTGCAGTGATCTGTGAGCTGCTCTGACAGCTGGTGCTTAAAGTTAGTGAGGGAGATATGAGTCTCCAGCTTCAATGATTTTTGCAATTCGTTCCCGTCATTGGCAGCAGAGAACGGTGAGGAAAGGCAGCCAAAGGAGGAATTGGCTTTGGGGGTGACCAGTGAAATATACCCGCGGGAGTGCGTAAAGCGGGCCGCGTAAAGGCACGGGGACGACGACCAAACAACACGTATACAAAACACAAGGTTGAAACTCAAAACAAAAGAGCGAGGAGTACCTCGAGTAAATAACACACGCGCACAATGATACAACACGGGACAAAACCCGCAATCATCTGCACAATACAAGATGGCGCGAAAGCCAAAACAACAGCACAGGATCTCACACAACCAACACACATTGTAACAATAATCGACAGGACAATAGTAAACAAAGGGCACACTTCTACAATTGCTAATCAATGGGAATAGGGGCCAGGTGTGCATAATGACAGTTCCGGAGGGATCCGTGACCAGAAATGTGTTTACATCCCTGTTAGTGAGTATTTTATCCTTTGTCAAGATAATCCATCCACCTGACAGGTGTAGCATATTAAGAAGCTGATGTAACTGCATGCTCATTACACAAGAATTACTGCACAAACTGTCAGAGGCGGTCTCAGGGAAGATCTTCTGCGTGCTCGTCGTCCTAACCAGTGTCTCGACCTGACTGCAGTTCGGCGTCGTAACCGACTTCAGTGGGCAAATGCTGGGTACACCGGAGAAGTGTATTCTTCATGGATGAATCCCAGTATGAACTGTACCGGGCAGATGGCAGACAGTGTGCATGGTGTCGTGTGGGCGAGAGGTTTGCTGATGTCAACCTTGTGAACAGAATGCCCCATGGTGTCTGTGGGGTTATGGTATGGGCAGGCATAAGCTACGGACAACAAACACAATTTCATTTTATTGATGGAAATTTGAATGCACAGAGATACCGTGACGAGATCCCGAGGCTCATTGTCGTGCTATTCATCTGTCGCCATCACCTCATGTTTCAGCATGATAATGCACTGCCCCATGTCGCAAGGATCTGTACACAATTCCTGGAAGCTGAAAATGCCCCAGTTCTTCCATGGCCTGCATACTCACCAGACATCGCCCATTTGGGATGCTCTGGATCGACGTGTACGACAGCGTGTTCCAGTTCCCACCAATATGCAGCAAATTCGCACAGCCATTGAAGAGTAGTGTGACAAGATTCCATGGGCCACAATCAACAGCCTGAACAACTTTATGTGAAGGAGATGTGTTGTGCTGCATGTTGCATAAAATAATGGCATGGGACTTATAAGCGTATCTTGTCTGCTAAGCCTACACCCTATGGTATGGTGCATAGACAGATGACACACAGTAGGCCAACTTATATTCTGTTCTTCTGAAATCCATTTTCCTCATATCATAATGTTTCTTTAAACCTACCCAAAATAAATAATTGATTTGTTGTGATGGTGTATATTCAATTGATTTATTAGACTTTTTAAAATATACAGTTGACGTCAGAAGTTTACACACACCTTAGCCAAATACATTTAAACTCAGTTTTTCACAATTCCTGACATTTAATCCTAGTAAAAATGACCTGTCTTAGGTCAGTTCGGATCACCACTTGATGTTAAGAATGTGAAATGTCAGAATAATAGTAGAGAGAAGGATTTATTTCAGCGTTTATTTCTTTCATCACATTCCCAGTGGGCCAGAAGTTTACATAGACTCAATTAGTATTTGGTACCCTTGCCTTTAAATTGTTTAACATGGGTCAAACGTTTTCCAAGCTGTTTAAAGGCACAGTCAACTTAGTGTATGTAAACTTCTGACCCACTGGAATTGGGATACAGTGATTTATAAGTGAAATAATCTGTCTGTAAACAATTGTTGGGAAAATTACTTGTGTCATGCACAAAGTAGATGTCCTAACCGACTTGCCAAAACTATAGTTTGTTAACAAGAAATTTGTGGAGTGGTTGAAAAACGAGTTTTAATGACTCCAACCTAAGTGTATGTAAACTTACGACTTCAACGGTAGATGTTCCATTGGCGCGGATCAGCGGCTAGCATGGATGCCTGGAGATGCTAAACATGTTAAAGCAAATTATTGGACAATTACCGTGACACTGTCAGTCTTTTTCATGACAATAACCAGCTGACAAAATTTCATGACCACCACAGCCTTAGTTAGGGTTGAAGTTAGGGTCATGGTTAGGCTTAACGTTAGGGGAAATGTATTGGTCACATACACATATTTAGCAGATGTTATTGCGGGTGTTCCTAGCTCCAATAGTGCAGTAATATCTAACAATTCACAACAATACACGCAAATCTAAAGTAAAAGAATGGAGTTAAGAAATATATCAATATTAGGACGAGCAATGTCCGAGTGGCATTGACTAAAATACAGTAGAATAGAATACAGTATATACATATGAAATGTGTAAAGCAGTATGTCAACATTATTAAAGTGACTAATGTTCCATTATTAATCTTCGGTTGCGAGCAGTGCAGTTGATGTACCAGGTGGTGATACATTTCTTCAGCCTCCCGAGGTTGAAGAGACGCTGTTGCACCTTCTTCATCACACTGTCTGTATGAGTGGACCATTTCAGATCGTTGATGATGTGTACCCGGAGGAACTTGAAGATCTTCACCTTCTCCACTGCGGTCCCGTCGATGTGGATAGGGTCGTGCTCCCTCTGCTGCGTGCTCTCTCCATGATCAGCTCCTTCGTTTTGTTGACGTTGAGGGAGAGGTTATTTTCCTGGCACCACTCCGCAAGGGCCCTCACCTCCTCCCTGTAGGCTGTCTCATAATTTTTGGTAATCAAGCCTACAACTGTTGTGTTGTCTGCAAAATTGATGATTGAGTTGGAGGCATGCGTGGCCAAGCAGTCATGGGGGTACAGGGAGAACAGAAGGGGGTTGAGCACGCACCCTTGAGGGGACCCTGTGTTGATGATCAACGTAGCGGAGGCGTTGTTTCCTACCTTCACCACCTGGAGGTGGAAGTCAGAAAGTCCAGGACCCAGTTGCACAGGACAGGGTTCAGTGGTGGATGCTGAGCTATAGTCAATGAACAGCATTCTTACATAGGAATTCCTCTTGGGAGCGGGCCACGTCGGTGGCACTGTGTTACCCTCAAAGCGCGCAAAGAAGGTGTTTAGCTTGTTTTGTGTACTCAGTATCTATTGTCAGAGCTCTCTGGTCTTCATTTCTTTGACAGACTCCACCTGCTGATACCTCAGATCTCTAACGGACTGTTTCTTAATGAAATGAATGTGTCCCAAATAGCACCCTATTGCCTATAGGTCCTGGTCAAAAGTAGTGCACTATATAGGAATACCAAATAGCACCCTATTCCCTATAGGTCCTGGTCAAAAGTAGTGCACTATATAGGAATACCAAATAGCACCCTATTCCCTATAGGCTCTGGGCAAAAGCAAATCACTATATAGTGAAATGATTGCCTTTTGGGATGCAGCCTATGACAACTTAAAATCCCCATCACTGAATGAAAGAGGATATGAAAGGAAAAGCGATGAAAGGATTTACAGCTGAAGAGATATGGAAAGGAAAATAAAAATATCAGTCAACCAGGGATATTATAACTACGACTAATGGTGTATCTTTTGACATCCTCATTGGACGCGTTAGACACAGTGACTGAGACTACTGAGGGTTTCATGACGCAATAAAGGAGTCATGAAGGAAACAGAGATTGTGTGTGGTGTCAACGTAGATGAGAGGAATTCAGATGTAGTAGACATTTTGTTTCTGTAAAACATCCTCTAAAAAACAGTATGTGAAAATCGAGGGGAATTGTCTAGATGAGTTTTTGATGTCAAATATCTGCCTTACCCATGGGGTTGTCTCGAAGACATCTCGCTAAAAATATACCACACAAATGATCAAATGAAATGAAACCGAAGGCACAAGTGAAAGTGTGTGATGTTTTAATGTCTTTCCCCATCTCGTTGAGTGGGAGAAGCCTGAATAAGTTAGTATAATTAATGACTATGTGGTGGTAGAGTGGAGAGGACCTGTGGCTAAATAAACAGGAACAGATTGACGGGATTAGAAGAAGTTGGATAAAACATTGTGGAGTGTGTGTGTGTGTGTCTGGAATGGGAAGTATTCTGGCAGCCCTGTTTCCTTTCCAAAATGTTTACCCCCCCCCCTCCTCCCACACACAGACACACACTGGTGTGTAAATCCTTGATAAGGCAAAGGGCCCCTTCTCCTGATCCATCACATAACACTCGGTGTTCCCTCTCGCTCCCTCTTTTCCGTTCCGTTTTTCCATTTTCCGGGCGAGCTCTCAGCCTCTCAGGCGGGAGATTGCGGTGTAGCGGCTGCAGAGCGGGGACGGGGGACGATGGCCTGACAGTAAATTAATGACTGCGATGGCATGATTAGAAGGGACTGCCGCCCACCGTCAGGCTGCATTGGATGCTGTCATAATAATCGCTGCCTTTGATTACCAGTAATTGAAAAAGTTGTCTGTGGATGGCTGCCACCGGTACAGGCAGAGCAGAGAGGGGAGAAAGAGAGGGAAGATGACGAAGTGCTCCTCTCATACTGGAGAGGAACGTGGCAAAACCCTTTCCTGCTAAAAGCTTAAGATATAGCCTAATACATCTGGTGAAGAAATGGCCCTATGATCTACCGTGTATATTGTAGCAAGCCTACCTATACAATCAATCCCTCATGTTCCTCTATTTAAATGTACAGTGCCCAGTGAAAGTCCACACATCCCTTGTACAGCTTGCACATTTTGCTGCCTTAAAATGAAATAGAAAAATGTATAAAATTATATTTTTTCATACTAATCTACAGTGTGAAAGTGAAAGAACAACTATAAACTCAGCAAAAAAAGAAACCTCCCTTTTTCAGGACCCTGTCTTTCAAAGATAATTCGTAAAAATCCAAATAACTTCACAGATCTTCATTGTAAAGAGTTTAAACACTGTTTCCCATGCTTGGTCAATGAACCATAAACAATTAATGAACATGCACCTGTGAAACGGTCGTTAAGACACTAACAGCTTACACACTGTAGCCAATTAAGGTCCCAGTTATGGACACTTAGGACACTAAAGGTGGCTTTCAATAAATTGCAATGTCCTTAATGTGAGAAGCCTAAGACAGCGCTACAAGGAGACGGGACGGACAGCTGATCATCTTCGCAGTGGCAGACCACGTGTAACAACACCTGAACTGGATCGGTACATCCGAACATCACCTGCGGGACAGGTACAGGATGGCAACAACAACAACTGCCCGAGTTACAACAGGAACGCACAATCCCTTCATCAGTGCTCAGATTGTCCACAATAGGCTGAGAGACGCTGGACTGAGGGCTTGTAGGCCTGTTGTAAGGCAAGTCCTCACCAGACATTACCGGAAACAACGTCGCCTATGGGCACACCAGGAGTGATAGTCAGATTCTCGTTTATCGTTGAAGGAATGAGTGTTACACCAAGGCCTGTGCTCTGGAGCGGGATCGATTTGGAGGTGGAGGGTCCGTCATGGTCTGGGGCAGTGTGTCACAGCATCATCGGACTGAGCTTGTTGTCATTGCAAGCAATCTCAACGCTGTGCGTTACAGGGAAGACATCCTCCTCCCTCATGTGGTACCCTTCCTGCAGGCACATCCAGACATGACCCTCCAGCATGACAATGCCACCAGCCATACTGCTCGTTCTGTGTGTGATTTCCTGCAAGACAGGAATGTCAGTGTTCTGCCATGGCCAGTGAAGAGCCTGGATCTCAATCCCATTGAGCACGTCTGGGACCTGTTGGATCGGAGGGTGAGGGCTGGGCCATTGCCCCCAGAAATGTCGGGGAACTTGCAAGTGCCTTGGTGGAAGAGTGGGGTAACATCTCACAGTAAGAATGGGCAAATCTGGTGCAGTCCATGAGGAGGAGATGCACTACACTACTTAATGCAGCTGGTGGCCACACCAGCTACTGACTGTTACTTTTGATTTTGACCCCCCCTTTGTTCAGGGACACACTATTCCATTTCTGTTTGTCACGTGTCTGTGGAACTTGTTCAGTTTATGTCTCAGTTGTTGAATCTTGTTATGTTCATACAAATATTTACACATGTTAAGTTTGCTGAAAATAAACGCAGTTGACAGTGAGAGGACGTTTTATTTTTTGCTGAGTTTAGAACATTTTCAGAGCTAATAAAAATAAATGAAATATCTTGATTACGTATATCTTCAAACACAAGATTCTACCAACTTTAAACAAATCTTATGGCAACACACGGTATATTAATTGTTTTTGTCAAAATTGCACAAGCTCAGTAAATTTGGTTGGAAATCATTGATGGACAGGAATATTCAAATAATATTAAAATGTATTTGTCACATGCTTCGTAAACAACAGATTTAGACTAACAGTGAAATGCTTACTTACGAGACCTTCCCAATGACACAAAGAGAAAAAATATAGAAACAATTATAATACAAGGAATAAATACACAATGAGTAACGATATACACGGAGTACGAGCCGATTGCCAGGGGTACAAGGTAATTGAGGTAGCTATGTACATACAGTATAGGTAGGTATAAAGTGACTAGGCAACAGGATAGATACTAAACAGTAGCAGCAGAGTATGTGAAGAGTCAAAAGATAGGTGCGGTGAAATGTTGTTTTACAGGGTCAGCCATAGTAGTATGGCGCCCCTGGACCGAATTATGGTTAAGTGCCTTGTTCAAGGGCACATCGACAAATGTTTCACCTTGTCTGCTAAGGTATTCGAACCAGCAACCTTTTTGTTACAGGCCCAATGCTCTAACCACTGGGCTACCTGCCACCCATCCGAAGCTGTTTAGGGTCCTGTTGGTTCCAGACTTGGTGCATCGGTACCACTTGCCGTGGTACCAGGGCCTTTCTCTGACATCGCCTGGTATAGAGGTCCTGGATGGCAGGGAGCTAGGCCCCAGTGATGTACTGGGTGCACGCACTACCATCTGTACTGCCTTACGTTCGGATGGCAAGTAGTTGCCATAACAAGCGGTGATGCAGCCAGTCAAGATGCTCTCAATGGTGCAGCTGTTGAACTTTTTGAGGATCTGAGGGTCCGTGCCAAATATTTTCAGACTCCTGAGGGGGAAGAGATATTGTCGTGCCTTTAATACCGTGTTGGTGTGTAGACCATGTTAATTCTTTAGTGATGTGGACACGAAGCAACTTCAAGCTCTCGACCCGCTCCACTATAGCCCCATTGATGTGGGCGGTCCATGATCAGCTACCTTGTCTTTCTGACGTTGAGGGAGATGTTGGTGTCCTGCCACCACACTGCCAGGTCACTGACCTTCTCACTATAGGCGGTTTCATCGTCCTTGGTGATCTGGCCTACCACCGTCGTGTCGTCAGCAAACTTAATGATGGTGTTAGAGTCTTGCACGGCCATGCAGTTGTGGGTGAACAGGGAGTACAGGAGGGTACTAAGCACGCACCCCTGAGGGGCCCCCATGTTGAGGGTCAGCGAGGTGGATGTGTTGTTGCCTACCCTCACCACCGGCTCTTCAGGAAGTCTAGGATCCAGTTGCAGAGGGAGGTGCTCAGTCCCAGGGTCCTGAGCCTAGTGATTAACTTTGTGGGTACTACGGTGTTGAACGCTGAGCTGTAGTCAAAGAACAGCATTCTCATGTATGTGTTCCTCTTGTCCAGGTAGGAGAGGGCAGTGTGGAGTGAAATAGAGATTGCGTAATTTGTGGATCTGTTGGGGCAGTATGCAAATTGGAGTGGGTCCAGGGTGTCTGAGATGATTGTGTTGATTTGAGCCATGGACAGCCTTTCAGAGCATTTCGTGGCTACAGATGTGAGTGCTACGGGGTGATGGTCATTTAGACAGATTACCTTGGCGTACTTGGACACAGGGACTAGGGGGGCCTGCTTGAAACATATACGTATTTCAGACTGGATCAATATTCAAACCTTGTCTCTGATTTACAAACAAATTTAAGTCAGGATAAAGACTGGACTACTCAGGAACACTCAACATCTACAGGAAAGCCACTCTGGTGTATTTATTTTTGTAATTGTCCCGCTTCAGAATTCTAGGGTGGGTTTTCCTCTCACATCACGCTGCGACCACAATACTTGAAAATACAGAGAGTTTCCCTCGATGTTGTGTTGCATTGGATTTGACCCAGACCCGTAGTTATTCATTTATTATTTTTCTTTCATTCTGAAAATGTGGGGTAAGTTGTATAGATCGGTAGGGAAAAAAATCAATGTAATCCCTTTTTTTGATTACATTTTAAAAGCAGCACAATTTTGAAGATGTCCACTCTCTGAGAAGGCATCACCTGTTCCCATGAAGTCCTTGTCGTGGGTTATAAATAGTATACAGATTGTATACAGTGAAAAGAGAACATGGAGGCTAAACAAGACAGACATACTGCGCAAGAGTTTTTAATAATGAATCTTTCGATGGCTCTTTTTCTCCCTAACCCAACACCTTGCCTCTCACGGCTCAAGCCATTGTACTAAAGGAAATCATCAATGTCCTTGCTTAATGAAATGGTGAGCCAACATTTCATTACCTATATTATATTTCCGCTGTGAGGTAATGGCAGGGTGCCCACGTTATGATTTTTCATCAGACTGAGGTAATTTCAGAAATCTCTCTCTCATTTTGATAAATGAACGAATAAACCTCACTCTGAAATAGAGGCATTCAGCTCTGAACTATTGACGCACGTTAAGTGAAGGCGGGTTAGCGTGGAATATACCTGCTCCCAAAGCATAAAATAAAAAAGGGTGCAGGCGGGCTGCAAAGCACACACAATATAATAGGATTTGTTAATAGAAATGAGGCATAAAGAAAAGAGGCTTAATATATTATATTTGCGTTGACTCTAATGCCAAGGCTGAAGCAAGAGGCGACACAAGTGGATGAGCAAATCTCTTTAGGGAAGAAGGGTGAGAAATAACTCGAGCTCAGTGGGTGGAAGGAAGGAAGCTTTCGAAACAAATTCAAATGAAACAAAAGAGAAAATGTAATCATCATACATCACTGAAAGCAAAGCCAGACTGGCAGCACAGTTTACCTGGTCCTCAATGATGTGGAAATAAAGAATATTAGTACAGGAGGAAGATGAGAGGAGGAGTGGGGGCCTGGTGGATTGAGACAGCCAAGTGTCGACATGAAGCCAGTTTATCATCGCCTCCCGTCTCATCTGCATCTAGATCAGTGTCTGTGTGTGTGTATAAATTATAGGCTTAAATCATCAGCTGTCAAACTAACCCAGGAGTCTGCCCATGCACCTATGGGTTAGTTCAGCACAAACAAAGATGGAAGAGGAGGATTGGTTTGACTTGACACCTTGCTGTATTTATGGGGGAAAAAACGGAAGCTTGTTACGCTCGGGGCTTTGTTTGAACAAACCTAACGCAGTGGTAAATCCCGCGGTAGTGTTCTAGGTTCAGGGGTGAGTCCAAAATATTTGAGCTATTTTCACAACCGGGAAAGGGCTGGGTTTTGATAAATAAATAAGTTGTGAGTGAGTCGAGGCTTGGTCCCTCACTGGCCAATCAGAACGTGCTCCTTGGCTAAATATGTGGTTGCTTCAAGTTGTGTATTTACGGTCTTTTGTATATTGTGTTCTCATCAACTCCAATTAGAATGTTAGTCCATTATAGCCTGGCTCGTTAAAGGGATACTTCAGGGTTTCGGCAATAAAGCCCTTTATCTACTTCCACGGAGTCAGATGAACTCATGGATAAATGTTTTATGTCGGCATTCAGTACGCAAGAAGTTCAAATGTAGTTTTGCGAGCCAATGCTGACTAGCGTTAGCACAATGACTGGAAGTCTATTGTATCTACTAGCATGCTAGCAGTTAACATAGACTTCCAGTCATTGCACTAACGCTAGTTAGCAACGTCCTTCAAAAAGCCATTGCCAAAATCCTGAAGTATCCCTTTAAATAGCCTGCCCCATATTTGCTCAATATTTAACACATTTGCAGTTCCCATTGATCTAATTGCATTGCTTCAATATGGAAAAATATTGTTAAACATAGGCTATAGCATTCACACTGATATAAGAGCTAGGCCTACTGTTAATTGTAGTCAGGACATGGACATGCCAAACGTAGTCAATAAGCAAGATTACATTCACAAGGCTATTGATAAGGCCTAAAAAGACTGTGTATAATTATAATAAAAACAAAACAACAACTTGTTTTAAATAGGCTATGTGCAGGGTTGGGTAGGTTACTTTCTAAATGTAATCCGTTACAGTTACTAGTTACCTGTCCAAAATTGTAATCGGTAGCGTAACTTTTGGATTACACAAACTCAGTAACGTAATCCGATTACATTCTGTTACTTTTAGATGACTTTCCCTTTAAGAGGCATTCGAAAAACGTATGTTACCAATTGAACGACATCTATTGCAGGATACATCAATGTTAAAGTTTACATAGCTGGCCCTGTATCGATGTTCAATTTTACTTTATGGGTTGGTTATGTAGGCTTCTTCTAACCCATCACTTTCTACCACATATAATAATACGATTTAAATGATATCTTTACATTAAAAACCAAAGTATCAGAATTCCAGTCATTCCAATAAATGTTATAACCCTTGATCTTCAAGAATAGGACTTGGAAATATGGAAATTTAGATTAGCCAAATTGTTATACCTGATTTTTAATGATTTTGTTGTCATGGAGGATTGATTCGAGTTGAAAGAAAATGCTGCGCTCATGGAACGGGATGCTTTGAGCCCTACTGAAAAGTGCTATTTACATGTGAAAAATGAATGCCATGTGCTGCATTTGCTATTGGCCTATTGTTAACCTTTTTGTTGGTGACACTTTGATATCTTGATAATATGCAGCTGTTTAAAGGGCAAATCCACAGATGAAACAATAACAAAACGGACACCCCGCCTCTGTTTTGGTAAAAAGCTGAGGGATGGGCCTGGAGAAATGTAACCACTCTCAGATTAATAGACAGAGATATGGACGCAAGGACTGACCATCCATGATGCCAAAAAGTATTGTTTTAATCATGTTATGGGGCTATACAGTATTTGTTTACATTTACAATGTTTACAAACATTGAAGCAAAACAAGCTGATATTTTGGGTTCTCATGGAGTGTGACAGTTGAACTAAGCTCATGAGGCATTTATAAGTTATACTTAAGCAATAAGGCCTGAGGAGGTGTGGTATTGCTGTTGCTATTATAAACTGGTTACCAATGTAATTAGAGCAGTAAAAATATATGTTTTGTCATAACTGTGGTTTACGGTCTGATATACCTTGGCTGTCAGCCAATCAGCATTCAGGGCTTGAACCGCCCAGTTTAGAATCTTCAAGAATTAATGTATTCGGAAACTATTCAGACCCCTTGACTTTTTACACATTTATTTTACGTTACAGCCTTATACTAAAAATGTTTATTTTTATTTTTTATTCTCTCATCAATCTACACACAATACCCCATAATGATAAAGTAAAAACAGGTTTTTAGACATTTTTGCTAATTTATTTAAGACAAAAAAACGGAAATATCACATTTAAATAAGTATTCAGTCCCTTTACTCAGTACTTTGTTGAAGCACCTTTGGCAGCGATTACAGCCTCGAGTCTTCATGGTTATGACGCTACAAGCTTGGCACACCTGTATTTGAGGAGTTTCTCCCATTCTTCTTGGCAGATCCTCTCAAGCTCTGTCAGTTTAGATGGGGAGCGTTGCTGCACAGATATTTTCAAGTCTCTCCAGAGATGTTCGATGGGTTCAAGTCCGGCCTCTAGCTAGGGCACTCAAGGACATTCAGTCTTGGCTACGTGACGCTTGGCATTCAGGACAAAGAGTTTCTTCAGACCAGACAATCTTGTTTCTCATGGTCTGAGAGTCTTTTTTTTTTGGTGCCTTTTGGCAAACTCTAAGCGGGCTGTCACACCAGAAACAAAATTGTAGACCTGCACCAGGCTGGGAAGACTGAATCTGCAATAGGTAAGCAGCTTGGTTTGAAGAAATCAACTGTGGGAGCAATTATTAGGAAATGGAAGACATACAAGACCACTGATAATCTCCCTCGATCTGGGGCTCCACGCAAGATCTCACCCCGTGGGTTCAAAATGATCACAAGAACGGTGAGCAAAAATCCCAGAACCACACGGGGGGACCTAGTGAATGACCTGCAGAGAGCTGGGACCAAAGTAACAAAGCCTACCATCAGTAACACACTACGCCGCCAGGGACTCAAATCCTGCAGTGCCAGACGTGTCCCCCTGCTTAAGCCAGTACATGTCCAGGCCCGTCTGAAGTTTGCTAGAGAGCATTTGGATGATCCAGAAGAAGATTGGGAGAATGTCAGAGGAAATAGAACTTTTTGGTTCTATCTTTTCAGACCGAAATATAACTTTTTGGTAAAAACTCAACTCGTCGTGTTTGGAGGACAAAGAATGCTGAGTTGCATCCAAAGAACACCATACCTACTGTGAAGCATGGGGGTGGAAACATCATGCTTTGGGGCTGTTTTTCTGCAAAGGGACCAGGACGACTGATCCGTGTAAAGGAAAGAATGAATGGGGCCATGTATTGTGAGATTTTGAGTGAAAACCTCCTTCCATCAGCAAGGGCATTGAAGATGAAACATGGCTGGGTCTTTCAGCATGACAATGATCCCAAACACACCGCCCGGGCAACGAAGGAGTGGCTTCGTAAGAAGTATTTCAAGGTCCTGGAGTGGCCTAGCAAGTCTCCAGATCTCAACCCCATAGAAAATCTTTGGAGGGAGTTGAAAGTCCGTGTTGCCCAGCAACAGCCCCAAAACATCACTGCTCTAGAGGAGATCTGCATGGAGGAACGGGCCAAAATACCAGTAACAGTGTGTGAAAACCTTGTGAAGACTTACAGAAAACGTTTGACCTCTGTCATTGCCAACAAAGGGCATATAACAAAGTATTGAGAAAAACTTTTGTTATTGACCAAATACTTATTGTCCACCATAATTTACAAATAAATTAATAAAAAATCCTACAATGTGATTTTCTTTTTCTCATTTTGTCTGTCATAGTTGAAGTGTACCTATGATGAAAATTACAGGCCTCTCTCATCTTTTTAAGTGGGAGAACTTGCACAATTGGTGGCTGACTAAATACTTGTGGCTGACTTTCCAAATCATGTCCAATCAATTGAATTTACCACAGGTGGACTCCAATGAAGTTGTAGAAATTCTCAAGGATGATCAATGGAAACAAGATACACCTGAGCTCAATTTCGTGTCTCATAGCAAAGGGTCTGAATACTTTTGCAAAAATGTCTAAAAACCTGTTTTCGCTTTGTCATTATGGGGTATTGGGTGTAGATTGCTGAGGAATTACTTTTATATAATCAATTTTAGATAAGCCTGTAACGTAACAAAATGTGGAAAAAGTCAATACTTTTCTGAATACTTTCCGAAGGATTATAAGAAATTTAATTTATAAATCCAAAAATGGATCAAGCAACTACAGATTTCCCCTTTAAATCAAAAGTGTGCGAGTTTGAGCATGTGTCCATTAGGCCTATGGATTTTTTTTTATCAGCATGAATTAGATTGAGCAATAAAAGCCCCACTTTTATTCCATAGGCTGGGATCCGCACTATGCAGCTGTTGCAACAGTGCATTTTTCACTGGCTGTCAATTGGTTTAAAAAACAATGATTGATAGGCAGCTTAAACTTCTTGAATTCAACCATTATTGGGTTCAAATACACATTTAGATTTGTGAACAGCCATCCACAACAACCACAATCTTAAGGTGCAAATAGTGATGAGAGAGCAGCAGTGAAATTCACATCAATAATAAGTGATATCCGTATCGCCGTAGACTTCACCACTGCTGTCATCCTTACCTCCAAGCGTTTATTCAAGTTGGATAATCTTTGGATGTCAACAGCAGTCGCACCATTGGAAGACATAGCTTGGACTGTAGCCTACAAAAGTCTATTTCTGCTCTTTTCCCGCGATCCATCAAAAACATTTGGTGTGTCATCATTGTAGTCTCTGACTTGTGGTCAGACTCGCTCAGGTGGAACAAATTTAAACGTGCACCTTTTTTCAATGCTGATTTGAATGTCATTGAGAAAACAGAGAAGTGTAAAACTTTTTTTTTTGCAAACATCCTTAAAACCTGTTAAGGCTAGGGGGTGCTGTTGTCACTATTTATGGAAATCGTGTAATTTTTGAAACGGCTTCCTACAAAATTTTTGATCGTACAATATGCATATTATTATTATTATTGGATAGAAAACAGTCTATAGTTTCTATAGGCGTTGAAATTTTGTCTCTAAGTGGAACAGAACTCATTCTACAGCAATTTCCCTGACATGGAGACAGATTTCAGAAATTTTGGCCCCTGTTCTGGAGTCAGTTTTAAGGCCACTGTTATTCCTATGAGTATACGGACACTGCTTACGTCTTCCCCTGGATGCCTTTACGTGATGACGATTTGAATGGTGTCGATTGCGCAATCACAGGCACTATAAATGAAAAAACCCTGTATGTAGGAACTCTTTTCTTGGTGCGTCATGCGCGCGGAGGATACCGACCTACTGTTTTTCCAAGCATTAGTGTAGCCAGTTATATTTCTCCGGTCATATTTCTACTCGTTATAGGAGTTAAAAACATCATAAGGTAGTTAATTTAAAGCGTTTTATAGCAATTTATATCCGTTTAGTGCGATTTTGGGAGATTTATTTCTGAGACACTGTGAATCTCTGGGCACGCTTCCAGTTCATGCCGAACGCAGTTGGCATTTCCACATGGCAAGAGGACAGCTTTCGACCAAAAGACGATTAGACCCAAGAAAGGATTCTTTGCCCAAGATTCTGATGGAAGAACAGCTCAAAGTAGGAACAATTTATTATGATAAATCGTGTTTCTGTTGAAAAATGTTAGTGGCTTAGGACGCAATTTTTTTTGACTTAGCTTCGCTTGGCGCAAACTGTATTGAAAAGTAAGGATAATTTAAAAAATGTAATTCCGCGATTGTATTAAGAATTAAATTGTCTATCAATCGCTGTCCACCCTATATTTTTTAGTCACGTTTATGAGTATTTATGTATACGACTAGATCACTGTCTAATATGGCGCACGAACATTTTCTGACCAGCTGGGCTACTTTTCTCATTGTCTAACCATGATTTTGGTGGCTAAATATGCACATTTTCGAACAAACTGTATATGTATGTTGTAATGTGATGTTACAGGAGTGTCATCTGAAGAATTCTGAGAAGGTTAGTGAAAAAATTAATATATTTTGGCGATGTTTACGTTATCGCTCTCTTTGGCTAGAATCAATGCTGGGGTAATGTTTGCACATGTGCTATGCTAATATAACGATTTATTGTGTTTTCGCTGTAAGACACTTAGAAAATCTGAAATATTGTCTGTATTCACAGGATCTGTGTCTTTCGATTAGTGTATGCTGTGTATTTTTACGAAATGTTTGTTGATTAGTAGTTAGGTAAACACGTTGCTCATTGTAATTATTCTAGTCCATTTGTGACGGTGGGTGCAATTGTAAACTATGCCATCTACTTGAAATATGCACATTTTTCTAACAAAACCTATCCTATACCATGAATATGTTATCAGACTGTCATCTGATGAGTTTTTTTCTTGGTTAGAGGCTATCAATATCTTAGTTTAGCCGAATTGGTGATAGCTACTGTTGTTGGTGGACAAAGTAAAGATGGTGGATTATGCTAATGTGTTTTTAGCTAATAGATTTACATCTTTACATATTGTGTCTTCCCTGTAAAACATTTTAAAAATCGGACATGTTGGCTGGATTCACAAGATCTGTGTCTTTCATTAGCTGTATTGGACTTTAATGTGTGAAAGTTAAATATTTAAAAAAAAAAATAATAATTGAATTTCGCGGCTCTGCCTTTTCAGTGGGGGTGGGGGGGATGTGCCGCTAGCGGCACCCCAGTCCTAGACAGGTTAATGAATTTAAAAATAATCCTCTTTTTATTCTCGTTTTATGTAATCCCTTACATGTAACATATTACATGTAATCCATCTGTAATCCATCTAGTTTTTCAAATGTATCTGTAATCTGATTACAATATTTTTGCTGGTAATGTAAAAGATTAGAGTTACCGGTTTATGTAATCC